>NC_040098.1:27931357-28237071 GCF_003369695.1 Bos indicus x Bos taurus
TATGAAGTTTGCTGAAGAAGAAAAAAATAGGGTCTTTTTTTTTTTTGCAAAGTAATAGGTTATAAAAGTGAAAATTAAAGGAACAATAGAGGACTTAAAAAAATTTTTTTTAATTAAAAAAAAAGAAGAAAGAATGATCATAAAATAATAAAAATATATCTAGGACTTTCTGGGTTTTTTGTGGGTGTTGTGGGTTCAGTTCATTTTTGGGTAGTTCCTTGGTCAGACTTATATTTCTCAAGATCTATAGGCCCCTTCCTATGTAGTCCGTAGTAACCACAGGGTTTTGATCTATTGCCTCTAGCTTCCAAGGTGTTTCCCTCTGTTATATCTTCTTCTGTTTGCTAGTCTCTTCAGTATCTGGTTTCCGCCCTGACACAAAGGGCACGGTGGAGGACACTTTTTTTTTTTTTTTTTTAGGCTTACTTGTTCAGTCGCGCTGTGGGGAGGGAGGGAGGGATGCTGCAAACAAATAACACTGGCGTGGGCTCGCAGTGCCTCAGCCACCCTGGGTCTGCCCCCGCTCATGGCGCGTGTAGCCTCCCTGTCCACACTGCTCGGACTCTAGGTTGTTCCGCTGGGAACAATCCGAGGCCGGCCCTGGGCTGCATGCACCTCCCAGGTCCAAGCCGCTCAGGTTCAGGCACTCGGGTAGTCCTCAGAGGCGCAGACTCAGTTGGGCCTGCGTTTTGTGCTCTTCCCAGGTCCGAGCAGCTCAGGTGATGAGGTGTTTGGCGAGTGCCAATGCTGCGACTTATCGCCTCCCCGCCACTCGGTTATCTGGGTGTAAAACCGGCGCACCTTCTCAGGCAGATGTTGACCGTCCAGACCGCCAAGAAGTTTTAGTTAGCAAAGAAGCCTGTTTACAGTTTTATAGATAATGTCTCTCTGGGGCTGCAATTGCCCCCTTCCGGCTCTGGCTGCCTGTCACCGGAGGGGGAAGGTCTGCAGCCGGCTATCTCTGTTCAGTCCTTTGTTCCGTGCGCGGGCCTGGCGGTCTTAGGTTAGGGCTGGCTTTTCGCGTGGTAGATATCCCACAGTCTGGTTTGCTAGCCCAAATTATTTCACTCAGATAGCGCTCAGGGTATTCAGGCCAGATTCTTACTCTCAGCGATGCAGCCCGCGCCGCGCCTCCCTGCCCAGCCCCCACTTGCTAATGGCGGATGCAGGCGTCTGCACTGCTTCTCTGCTGGGGGAGTTACCGTAGGGCTCGCAATCTTCGAGTTTTAATTGTTTATTTATTTTTTCTCCCTGTTATGTTGCCCTCTGTGCTTCCAAAGCTCGGCACAGATTCGGCAGTGAGAAGGTTTCCTGGTGTTTGGAAACTTCTCTCTTTTTAAGATTCCCTTCCCGGGACGGAACTCCGTCCCTCCCTCTTTTGTCTCTTTTTTTTGTCTTTAATATTTTTTCCTACCTCCTTTCGAAGACTTGGGTTGCTTTTCTGGGTGCCTGATGTCCTCTGCCGGCATTCAGAAGTTGTTTTGTGGAATTTACTCGACGTTTAAATGCTCTTTTGATGAATTTGTGGGGGAGAAAGTATTCTCCCCGTCCTACTCCTCCGCCATCTTGGCTCCTCCCCCCCATACTGTTTTCTATAGTGGCTGCACCAATTTACATTTCCACCAACAGTCCACAAGCATTCCCTCTTCTTCACATTCTTGCCTTTTTGATAATAGCCATTCTAACATGTGAGGTGATATCTCATTGTGCTTTTGATTTGTATTTCCCTGTTACAGTGTCCTTTTCCACTTTCATCTCTCATGGCTTTAATCTAATGCTGTGAAACATACTTGCTTGCTCTGGCTTTTACCAGATCCAGTTGTAAACCATTTGTGAGAAAAGTATTAGGAGACTTCGGAGGATGTAAGAGTTCAAACACACCAGTTTTAACCACTCTAATGAAATCAGTGCTTTCTAAAAGCAAAGAAAAGTGACAGTTAAGGCATTAAAATGGCATAAAATTCAAAGGATAATCTAGGCAAGCTTCTTTTAAAACAAAGAAAAAGGTTAATTACAAATACAAAGAGTTGTACAGTAAACAAAACGACCATAGCACTATATAAGCCTTAACTGTGGATATGTTTGTAACAATGTAATCACTGAATATATTATTTTAATCAAAAATTGTGACAAAATATATTGGAAGGATTGAAGAAGGGAACATGCATTGTAAGGGAAAGGAGAGAGAATATGAAAAATAAAGCCTGGTAAGCAGTCAAAAATTAAGATGGACTACTATAAATCAAAAAATAACTCTGTAAATAACTTATTTAGATAAAAACAGATATAAAACACAAGAAAAAAAATCAAAGAATGTTAAAAGTAGTTCCTTCCAAGAAAGAGAAATAGGAATAAGGGTGTAGGTCAGGATATTGTTGGGTTTTTTTCTTATATTTATAAAATTTTTGAAGTTTTGAAGAATATATATTACTTCTATAAGACTAAATTATAAACTTGAAATTATATGAACTTTAATCTATTGCACTTTTTAAAAGTCTTAGAGAAAAGTCTAGTCTCTTATTAGGCCAAAAACATCTATATCTTTATTATATTTCAGTAAAAACAACAGACAAGATGCTTCCCAAATATATTTTGATTTTCCACAATGTCTGGGGGGCTTTCACTTCTAACCTTACAAAAATTTAATATTCATTCCTAGCACCTTATTTCTCAGAATTCTGCTATATTATTAAGTGAAGTGAAGGTGTCAGTCTCTCAGTCATGCCAGATTCTTTGCAACTCCATGGACTGTAACTGGCCAGGCTCTTCTGTCCATAGAATTCTCCAGGCAAGAATACTGGAGTGGGTAGTCATTCACTTCTCTAATGTATCTTCCTGACATAGGGACCAAACCCAGGTCTTCTGCATTGCAGGCAGCTTCTTTACCATCTGAGCCACCAGGGAAGCTCTTATATTATTAATATTTTCTTTAAAACATAATCATTTCTAATTAAACATAGTATGGAATAACATTAGTCTGGGAAAGGTTTTCTACAGACTGTCAATATAAACTGATACTTGCCATTCAGAAAACAAATGTGTATAAAAAGGGAAAAAAATCATAAAGGAGAAAAAAAAATTAGGGATAGGAAAGAGATGCTCAGCAGATGAAAAAAAGTGAGAGGATATAATGAGTTCCATTTGTCTAGTCTCCCTGTAGTTCTTCCAAGCTAAGGACCACAGAACCCCACAATGGGATTGTTTGGAATTACTAAGGGCTTCCCAGGTGGCACTAGTGGTAAAGAACCCACGTGCCAGTGCAATAGACACAAGATCCCCTGAAGAAGGGTACAGCAACCCCCTCCAGTATTCCCACCTGGAGAATCCCATGGACACAGGAGCCTGCTGGGCTACTCTGAAGCGACTTAGCATGCACACACACCAATCTCTTACAATATCATAATCATTCATTGAGAGGAAACTGATGTTATGTAAACATCCTTTTTTGTGTTTTTTATTGGAGGAATATTAGAAAAAATAGCTATTAATCTCAAAAATGCAGTACTAACCTTTTAGAGATAATTCATATGTATTTTTTTCTCTTTTAGAAATCTCTACAACTTGCAGTGAGTTGCTTATTTCTTTCTCAATTTTGGTGTATTTCAGTCTTTTGAAATATATAAAACCCATTCCACACTTAATCATTTTCTGTTCTGGCTCTGATTAACCTGAGAAACATGGTTCTCTATTCCCTTTGGTTTCATAGTACATAAAATCCTTTCCATTCATTGAGCATATTTAGAAGACAAAATCCCAATGACTGGCCAAAAGAACAGAAGTAAGAGAAATGTCTCCAAAGATTGATTGTAATGGGTTATTAATTGAAACTTCCAACATAATAAAGAAAAAAGGAAGATGGAAAACAGACCTAAAAATAAGAAAAAGAATGAAATAAGAAACCAGGGGCAGAAATTTTTTAAGTAGAGCAATTTTGACAGTCAATAACTGTCTTCAAAAACTTAAGAAAAGAAGTTATCTCTCTCCTGGTAGAGTTAAAAATGCCACAGAATCTGTTGTAAAGGATTTGGTAACCCTATGAAAAAAATGTAATCAACACATGCTACTTCTCCATGTGTTAGATGGAAGAGATTTTAAAATATGTTTTACTTTCAAAATGTCTGTAGTTACTCCCCGTAACTTCTTTTTTTCTATTGACTTACTTACTGTACAATGCTCTGATCACCAGCATTGTCACACTAAAGATTTAGACCATAAGTCTTCTCTTTATCCTGACAGGTTACTCACACATTTAGAAAGTAAAGATAGCTCTGACATAAAGGGGGAAATGCACTGATGAAACTGAAAATAGTTCCTAAACAATGAAAACTAGTGGATCACATATTTCTGTATTTGGTGATAGAAATAAGAACAGAGAGAAGACGAAAAGAAAGAATGATTATTTTAAAAATACTGAGAAATAGGGATATACTAAATGCTTTAAGTTTAATTCACTGCAATGTTTTTTAATGATGGGCTAAAAAATGAAGTGAAAAACTGGAAGAAATTATACCCACTCTAGCATCCCCGAAGGTCCACCAAACCAATTATTCAGAGATAGGAAAGAACTAGAACTATTCTTAAAGTCAAAGATGCTGCACCCAGTACACTTTATTACAACTGAGTAACTGTGAAGATGAGGCACTCCCTAAGTGTTTATGTTTCCCATGCAAAGATTAGATAAGACATGGGTAAACTGGTCCAGAAAACCTAACCTTACTTATCTCTTTGACTTACTTTTAGATGTATCTTCATCTTTTGGTGAGTTTTCTAATTCTTAAATACAGTTTTCTCAGAGCCTTCTGGGAAATTTTTTGGAATTTTCTGTTTTCTCTTCTGAGTAGATTCAAATTTAGACTCAGGTATTTCTCCTCTTTTAATTTTATATAAGCAGAATTTCACTAGACTGCTTATATATGTTTAGCAAATGAAAAGAACTCACTAATAAAAATAATGGAGAGTAAATTGGGAAGGATTAAAACAAAATTCAGGACCAGGGTTCATTTAAGCAAAGAATGAAGAGGTGTAAGGGGGGCAAAATGTGCAATCAGGTAGGACAAACAGGTATAGGAGCACCTGGATGCTGGGTAGATGGATATTATTCTTTGAACTATACACAAATATATCTAAACTTATATATATATATAAAATATATATATGTATATATATTATGTGTATATATATATATATATATATATACATGCATGAAATTTTTTCCTAATGAAGTATTTTCTTAATTCCAGAGACATAGGAAAAGATTAAATGTGCAATTTCATTAGAATGATTATAGTGGCTCATCATCAAAAGCAGTAAATGTATTAATATGCATGAGGGTCAATGAGAGTGGAAACAAAAATAGAAGAGAAAAGAACAAATTTGAAAGAAGACAAAAAAGTAAGATTAATTAAAATAAATAAATTTAATTTAAAAAAAGTAAGATTAAATAAAAGGTAATAAAAGCAGGTAAACAAAGATGGTATCCCTATAAAGAGAAGGATGGAAAGAGAGAAGAAAAGGAAAGGATATGAATTGAGCATGGGCTTCCCTAGTTGCTCAGATGGTAAAAAATCTGCCTGCAGTGCAGGAGACCCAGATTCAACCCTGGGTTGGGAAGATCCCCTGGAGAAAGGGATGGAAATCCACTCCAGTATCTTGCTGGGAGAATTCCATAGACAAGAGGAGCCTGGAGGGCTACAGTCCATAGGGTCACACAGAGTCAGACATAACTTGAAGCGACTTAGCATGCATGCATGCCTGAACCAAGCACACAACAAGAAAAGAGAACTTTGTATAGAGTATTTTCCTAACATTCAATATAATTCTATCACTTATCCTATTTAGAGGCAAGAAATCATGCATATTGAATTAAATATATATTCAAATCCATACAGATATTAAGCAAAACCAAGGCTGAATCAGATCAAAGTGGATTTAAAATACAAACTCTTCTGTTTTTTTAATATTTCACCTTCACCCAGAACCCTCAGTCCCATATATAACTACTCTGTGATTAATGTTTATTCTTAGTATTCTTCTATCTCTAAATAATCTGTAATTTTTATTTGCATGTATGTATATCTAATTGCACTCATCTCACACTCTAGCAAAGTAATGCTCAAAATTCTCCAAGCCAGGCTTCAGCAACATGTGAACCATGAACTTCCAGATGTTCAAGCTGGTGTTAGAAAAGGCAGAGGAACCAGAGATCAAATTGCCAACATCCGCTGGATAATCTAAAAAGCAAGAGAGTTCCAGAAAAAAACATCTATTTCTGCTTTATTGACTATGCCAAAGCCTTTGACTGTGTGGATCACAATCAAGTATGGAAAATTCTGAAAAAGATGGGAATACCAGACCACCTGACCTGCCTCTTGAGAAACCTATATGCAGGTCAGGAAGCAACAGTTAGAACTAGACATGGAACAACAGACTGGTTCCAAATAGGAAAAGGAGTATGTCAAAGCTGCATATTGTCACCCTGCTTATTTAACTTCTATGCAGAGTACATCATGAGAAATGCTGGGCTGGAAGAAGCACAAGCTGGAATCAAGATTGCCGGGAGAAATATCAATAACCTCAGATATGCAGATGACACTACCCTTATGGCAGAAAGTGAGAAGGAACTAAAAAGCCTCTTGATGAAGGTGAAAGAGGAGAGTGAAAAAGTTGGCTTAAAGCTCAACATTCAGAAAACGAAGATCATGGCATCCGGTCCCATCACTTCGTGGCAAATAGATGGGGAAAGAGCGGAAACAGTGTCAGACTTTATTTTGGGGGGCTCCAAAATCACTGCAGATGATGACTGCAGCCATGAAATTAAAAGACGCTTACTCCTTGGAAGGAAAATTATGACCAACCTAGACAGCATGTTGAAAAGCAGAGACATTACTTTGCAACAAAGGTCCATCTAGTCAAGGCTATGGTTTTTCCAGTGGTCATGTATGGATGTGAGAGCTGGGCTGTGAAGAAAGCTGAGCACCGAAGAATTGACGCTTTTGAACTGTGGTGTTGGAGAAGATTCCTGAGAGTCCCTTGGACTGCAAGGAGATCCAACCAGTCCATTCTGAAGGAGATCAGCCCTGGGATTTCTTTGGAAGGAATGATGCTAAAGCTGAAACTCCAGTACTTTGGCCACCTCATGCAAAGAGGTGACTCATTGGAAAAGACTCTGATGCTGGGAGGGATTGGGGGCAGGAGGAAAAGGGGATGACAGAGGATGAGATGGCTGGATGGCATCACCAACTCGATGGATGTGAGTTTGAGTGAATTCCAGAAGTTTGTGATGTACAGGGAGGCCTGGCGTGCTGCAAAAATGGCACGACTGAGTGATTGAACTGAACTGAACTGATATCTAATTTCATCAATTATATCTCATTTTTTGCTGTTAATAGCCTTAAAGATCCATGTTGCTATATGTACCTCCCATACTTTGTTTCTAGTTTTGTGAAGATTATAGAGAATATATCTCTCACATTTCCATTTTCCTGGGGGTAGACACATCCCTAATGTAATGTAGCAATTGAGATATATTAGTAGCTCCTGAAAACCAGTAACAAAAGGACAAAAAATCCAATAGAAAAGTGATATCTCCACTATCTTCAATGCCCTAATGTCACAAAAACACTAATTGGACATCCTGATGTGATGGGGAAACACTGGAAACAGTGTCAGATCTTATTTTGGGGGGCTCCAAAATCACTGCAGATGGTGATTGCAGCCATGAAATTAAAAGACACTTACTCCTTGGAAGGAAATTTATGACTAACCTAGACAGCATATTAAAAAGCAGAGACGTTACTTTGCCAACAAAGGTCCGTCTAGTCAAGGCTATGGTTTTTCCAGTGGTCAAGTATGGATGTGAGAGTTGGACTGTGAAGAAAGCTGAGCACCAAAGAATTGATGCTTTTGAACTGTGGTGTTGCAGAAGACTCTTGAGAGTCCCTTGGACTGCAAGGAGGTCCAACCAGTCCATCCTAAAGGAGATCAGTCCTGGGTGTTCATTGGAAGGACTGATGCTAAAGCTGAAACGCCAATACTTTGACCACCTCATGCGAAGAGTTGACTCATTGGAAAAGACCCTTATGCTGGGAGGGATTGGGGGCAGGAGGAGAAGGGAACGACAGAGGATGAGATGGTTGGAATGCATCACCGACTGGATGGACATGAGTCTGAGTGAACTCTGGGAGTTGGTGATGGACAGGGAGGCCCGGCGTGCTGGGATTCATGGGGTCGCAAAGAGTCAGACACAACTGAATGACTAAACTGAACTGATGTGATCTCTTGAGGACTTGAGTTCAAATCCTTGAGAAATGTGTTCAGCAAATGGATTTCCGGTGTACAGAATAGGCTAGATAATTTCCATAACTGTTGTACAATTTACATTCCTACCTGTGATCCCTGGCAGTCAACCCACTCCTGTCAACATCTTGAATTATGCCACTTGCAAATTTTGCCACTCAGGTGGAAGGAAGGTATATCAATGTTGCATTACTTTGCACTATTATCCCCATGGGTTTGAGCACTTCAATACATCCTTGTTAACCATTTCCTTTTCGTGTACTTGAATGCATATTGGTTGTCACTTTTCTATTGGATTTTTTGACTTCTTCTTACTGGTTTTCAGGTGCCACTCACACACCTCAATTACTACATTCCAGGTTTTAGGAATTGCAAATATCTTCTCCTGCTCTGTCATTTACCTCTGAAATCTGTCTATTGTGTGCTTCCTTGGACAGAAATTCTAAATTTTGATGTAATCATATAACTCAGTTCAGTTCACTTCAGTTGCTCAGTCGTGTCCAACTCTTTGTGACCCCATGGACTGCAGCGTGCCAGGCCTCCCTGTCCATCACCAACTCCAAGAGTTTACTCAAACTCATGTCCATTGAGTCAGTAATGCCATCCACCCATCTCTTCCTCTGTCGTCCTCTTCTCCTCCTGCTTCAATATTTCCCAGCATCAGGGTCTTTTCCAATGAGTCAGTTCTTAGCATCAGGTGGCCAAAGTATTGGAGTTTCAGATTCAACATCACTCCTTCCAATGAATATTCAGGACTAATTTCCCTTAGGATGGACTGGTTGGATCCCCTTGCAGTCCAAGAGACTCTCAAAAATCTTCTCCAACACCACAGTTCAAAAGCATCAATTCTTCAGTGCTCAGCTGTCTTTAGGTCCAACTCTCACATACATACATGACTACTGGAAAAACCATAGCCTTGACTAGATGGATCTTCGTCGGCAAGGTAATGCTTCTGCTTTTTAATATGCTGTCTAGGTTGTTCATAACTTTTCTTCCAAGGAGTAAGCGTCTTTTTATTTCATGGCTGCAGTCACCATCTGCAGTGATTTTGGAACCCAAAAAAATAAAGTCTGTCACTGTTTCCACTGTTTCCCCATCTATTTGCCATGAATTGATGGAACCAGATGCCATGATCTTAGTTTTCTGAATGTTGAGCTTTAAGCCAACTTTTTCACTCTCCTCTTTCACTTTCATCAAGAGACTCTTTAGTTCCTCTTCACTTTCTGCCATAAGGGTGGTGTCATCTGCATATCTGAGGTGATTGATATTTCTCCCAGCAATCTTGATTCCAGCTTGTGCTTCTTCCAGCCTGGCATTTCGCATGATGTACTCTGCATAGAAGTTAAATAAGCAGGGTGACAATATACAGCCTTGACATACTCCTTTTCCTATTGGAAACCAGTCTGTTGTTCCATGTCCAGTTCTAACTGTTGCTTCCTGACCTACATACAGATTTCTCAAGAGGCAGGTCAGGTGGTCTGGTATTCCCATCTCTTTCAGAATTTTCCACAGTTTGTTGTGATCCACACAGTCAAAGGCTTTGGCATAGTCAATAAAGCAGAAATAGATGTTTATCGGAACTCTCTTGCTTTTCCGATAATCCAGCGGATGTTGGCAATTTGATTCCTCTGCCTTTTCTAAATCCAGAGCTTGAACATCTCGAAGTTCACGATTCACGTATTGTTGAAGCCTGGCTTGGAGAATTTTGAGCTTTACTTTACTAGCGTGTGAGAAGAGTGCAATTGTGAGGTAGTTTGAGCATTCTTTGGTATTGCCTTTCTTTGGGATTGGAATGAAAACTGACCTTTTCCAGTTCTGTGTCCACTGCTGAGTTTTCCAAATTTGCTGGCATATTGAGTCTAGCACTTTCACAGCATCATCTTTCAGGATTTGAAAGAGCTCAACTGGAATTCTATCACCTCCAGTAGCTTTGTTCATAGTGATGCTTCCTAAGGCCCACTTGACTTCGCAATCCAGTATGTCTGGCTCTAGGTGAGTGATCACACCATCATGATTATCTGGGTCGTGAAGATCTTTTCTGTACAGTTCTTCCATGTATTCTTGCCACCTCTTCTTAATATCTTCTGCTTCTGTTAGGTCCATACCATTTCTGTCCTTTATCGAGCCCATGTTTGCATGAAATGTTCCCTTGATATCTCTAATTTTCTTGAAGAGATCTCTAGTCTTTCCCATTCTATTGTTTTCCTCTATTTCTTTACACTGATCACTGAGGAAGGCTTTCTTATCTCTCCTTGCTATTCTTTGGTACTCTGCATTCAAATGGGTATATCTTTCCTTTTCTCCTTTGCTTTTTGCTTCTCTTCTTTTCACAGCTATTTGTAAGGCCTTCTCAGACAGCCATTTTGCTTTTTTTGCATTTCTTTTTCTTGGGGATGGTCTTGATCCCTATCTCCTGTACCATATCATGAACCTCCATCCATAGTTCATAAGGCACTCTGTCTATCAGATCTAGTCCCTTAAATCTATCTCTTGCTTCCACTGTATAATCATGAGGGATTTGATTTAGGTCATACCTGAGTGGTCTAGTGGTTTTCCCACTAGATTTTGATGTAATCAAATAACTCAGCTTTCACAATATGATTTGGCTTATGGAGGTTTGAATTCTTTCCCAACTTAAACCTCATGAAGATATTCTACAATTTATTCCGTAACTTTTATAGTACTTTAATCTTTCACTTTTTTCTTTAAAGCATCTACCAGTGCCCTCCATCCCCTCTCTGCCTGCTGTTAAAGAAACATTTTTCCTTTAGAATCAGGCCAAGTGGCTCAGTGGTAAAGAATCCACCTGCCATTGCAAGAGACACAGATTCAATCCCTGGGTCAGGAATATCCCCTGGAGAAGGAGATGGAAAACCGCTCCAGTATTCTATCCTGGGAAATCCCACGGATAGAAGAGCCTGGCAGGCTATCGTCCTTGGGGTCAGTCACAAAAAGTCAGACATGCTAAGACACATATAAGGGGAGAGCTCAAAATTCCCAATATGCATCAACTCCTTAAAAGGGCTGAAAGAAAAGGGAATAAGATTAGTACTTCTTTCTCTGTTCTTAAAGTACCATGTTTGCACTTCTATTAAAGTACTCACTACCCTGATGAAATAATTTATTAAGATAGCTGATTCCCCTGGTAGACACTTCAATTCTTCAAGAGTCAGCTCCGTGTTCCATCTTGAATTCTGTTGCCAGCACTTAGTATTGTGTCTGGAACATACAGATGCTCAATACATATCTGCAGAACAAATACAAGCAGACTATTTCCTCTTCTAAAAAATTTGTGAACAGCCTGAATTACATAAAGACTAGAGTAGAGCAAACCTGGATTCCAGTTCTAGGTCTACCATTAAAAAAAGAGGATGAGAGTATGATATTACTCATGAAAGGCCAGCAGATTCAGACCAATCCTGAGATAATGGTGCCAAATTGACCAAAATACCATTTTTCAAAGCAAGGGTAGATCCTGGTTGCTTTGGGCAGATCTTATCTCCCCTAATTATTAGCCGTGTGACTCTTGGTAACCTCTGCACTCAGAATCCTTATCATAGGGTTGTTGAGGATTAAATGATATAATACATAAAACTCTTATACAAGTTCTTGGCACATGATCATTTGTCAATAAAAATGACCCAATATTATTTAATGTTTCAAGATAATTTAAGCTTAAATAATGTTTTTATCAAGCATTTTAGCAAACCATGCCACACTCACTTGCTTATATTTTATTTTAGGAATATATTCAACAACCCCAGGCAAGTTTTTCATTCATTAACTAATTCTTTTACCATTTAGAATTAGGAGAAGGAAAACATAAGCAGAACACTCTTTGACATAAATTGCAGCAATAACTTTTTTGACTCATCTACTAGAGTAATGGCAAATAAAAACAAACAAATGGGACCTAATTAAATTCAAAAGCTGTTACACAGCAAAGGAAACTATAAACAAAATGAAAAGACAACCCACAGAATAGGAGAAAATATTTGCAAAAGATGCAACCAACAAGGGGTTAATTTCCAAAATTTATAAACAGCTCATGTGGCTCAATACCTAAAAAAACCAAACAACCCAATCAAAAAACTGGCAGAAAATCAAAATAGACATTTCTCCAAAGAAGACATACAGATGACCAAGAGGCACATAAAAAGATACTAACATCACTAATTACTGCTGCTGCTGCTACTGCTGCTAAGTCACTTCAGTCGTGTCCGACTCTAAATGCAAATCAGAACTACAGTGAGGGACCACTTCACAAAAGACAGAATGGCCATCACCAAATAATAAATGCCAGACAGGGTGTGGAAAAGAGAGAACCCTCTGGCACTGTTGGTGAGAACTGATACAGCTACTATGAGGAACAGTATAGAGGTTCCCTAAAACAGGGGTCCCCAACCTCCAGGTCACGAAACAGTACCAGTCCATGGCCTGTTAGAAACAGGGCCACACAGCAAGAAGTATATTTACAGCCACTCCCCAGAACCTGTGTTACTTCTGAGCCCAAAAAAATAAGCTCACAAGTCCCACTGATTCTGCATTATGGGAGCTGTATAATTATTTAATTATATGTCACAGTGTAATAACAATAAAGGGCACAATAAATGTAATGTGCTTGAATCATCCCAAAACCATCCCACCGCTGGTCTATGGCAAAATTGTCTTCCATGAAACCAGTTCCAAGTGCCAAAAAGGTTGGGGACCACCACTTTAAAAAACTAAAAATAGAGCTACCACATGACCCGGCAATCCCACTCCTGGGTCTTATGATGACCTAGGGGGAAAAACAGATCAGGTGTTTTGGATTGCAAATACACACTGCTATATCTAAAATAGATAACCAACAAAGACCTACAGTATGGAAGAGGGAACTCTGCTCAATATTCTGTAATAAACTAAAAGGTTATTTTCCAAACTTTAGCTTAAATAAGTCTCATTTTTCAAATATAAGATCTCGTATTTTCTTTGATCTTCTCTTTCCTTTCTCAGAAACCTATTTAGTAAAAAATTTAATCACATGCATGAACAAAAATGAATTAATATAATCTAACTATAAAGTTGGCTCCCCAGGTAGCTTAGTGGTAAAGAATCCACCTGCGATGCGGGAGACACAGGTTCAATTGCTAGGTCAGGAAGGTTCCCTGGAGAAGGAAATGGCAACCACTGCAGTCTTCTTGCCTTCCAAATTCCACGGATGGAGGAGCCTGGCTGGCTGCAGTTCATGGGGTCACAAAAGAGTCGGAAATGATTTAGTGACTAAACAACAGCAGACAATACCAGTAAGTTCAATTTCTGTTTCTCAATTTGAATTATTTATGAACACCTAAGTCCATGAAAATATCCAGCTTTGGAAATCTCAGTATTCTTATCGTTATTGTTTTCTCCTAATTAACCACCTCAACACCTGGAAGCCTGTCTTGCTTCTGCTCTTGCTCCTCTCAGACATACGTTATGCACACAATTGCCAGAGAGACCTTCTCAAATAAAAAATCAGAACTTGTAACCCCCTTGTTTGATACTTTCTAGTGAATCTTCATTTCACTTAGGGTAAAATAGCAATGTATTTTCAAGACTTACTAGGTCCTTACTTCTCTGACCTCTTCTTTATTTTCTTCTCTGCTTCCTAGGTTCTAATCTCACTATTTTTTTCCCCACTCCTCAAGTTCATTCCCACCCCAAGCCCCTTGAATTGTTCTCTCTCTCTCTCTCTCTCTCTCTCTCTCTCTCTCTCTGTCTCTGGAATACTTTCTCTCCAGATATGTGCATGCTTAGCTCCTTGTTTAGGTCTCGGATCAAATGTCACTTCTTCATGCCTTCTCAATCAAGACAAATTAACTCTCCCCAGTAACTCTGTTATACTATCTCCTTTAACTTTCTCCATAACAATGATCACTTTTTGAAATTGTTTTTTGCATTTATTTATTTTCTTGTTGTCTCTCTCCAATTCAATGTAAATTCCACATGAATAAGAATGTTATTTGAGATTGTGCATGTTAAGTCACTTCAGTTGTGTCCAACTCTTTGCAACCCTATGGACTGTAGTCCACCAGGCTCCTCTGTCCATGGGATTCCCCAGCCAAGAATACTGGAATTTGTTGCCATGCCCTTCACTAGTGGATCTTCCCAACCCAGGGATCGAACTCCCATCTCCTTTATCTCCTGCATTAGCAGGCAGGTGCTTTACTACTAGCACCACCTGGGAAGCCCATCTGAGATTATGAATGGCTAAATAAATTTGTGAGATCTACATATATAAAGAATAGAATATTATACAGCCACAAAAAAAGAATGACCTCTTGCCATTTGTGACAACATGAATGAACTTTAAGGGCATTATGCTAGTGAAATAAATCATACTAAGACCATACTATCTGTCTTAAACGTAGAATCTGAAACAAACAAAAAACCAAGTTCATAGATTCAGAGGACAGATGTGCTTATAAGAGGTGGGGGCTAGGAGGTGAGAGAAATAAATGAACTGATTTTTTTTTTTTAGTTTAAACAAATTGAACTAAAAAAAAAAAAAACCCTTTTCTGACATTTTTGCCATTGAGTCCTTAGCACATAAATACTACCCGGCACCTGTGAATATTTGATAATATTAATTTAGTTAAATTTTTTGTCTATTAAATTGTTAGACTATGAGTCATTTGAAGAGAGCAAACAACATATTTATCTTCACAACCCTGTAACTTAGTACAGAGAGGATATTCTAAGAACTGTTTGTTGGATAAATTGGAGGAGTGAATGAAGACAGTTTCCATTTGTGGTCTTTTTTTGTGAGGGAAGGGGCAAGCAAGTGCAATTATTCATGGGTAGTGAAATGTGTAGGAAGAATAGGTTCCTTTATGCTTCAGCAGCTATAGGAGCCTTGTGTCCACCTCTTAATGTATGAGAGACTTTGGTAGGTGGACTCCACTCTTTTATTTCACTTTCTGACACTATGCAAGAAGTGAGAGAAACTGATTTGAAATTAATTGCTGTACTTGTTATTTCTTTCTTTCCACTCTTTAATTCAGTTGCTGCCTTTTTCAGTATTTGTACACCATTCTTGTAAAGCTTGAGTTTTATTATTAATTACCAGGATAATGTTTTTCTCTATTTATAATATGAGTTAGTCCTCAAAATTACTAATAATAAATAAGAAGATAAGAAAGAAAGGGGGTATATTAATATAAACATAGCTGGAAATGAAAACTACCAGCTGAGCAACAGTCTCCTAGTCACTACTGAATCTGGAAGCCTAAAGGAAACCAGAATTTAGAATTTGAAAGGAAATTTGGAGTATGTCAGCTATTCTTAGAATACAATAAAAAAGAAACAAAATACTTTCCACCTGGGAATAAAGGATGAATTCTTTTCAATGGGAGATATTGTACCTCTCCTTTGTGGGAGTTGATAAATAAATTATAAATTGAGCCTTCCATTATTTGGGAAAGAAGTGAGCACCCTTTCTTTCCCTTTCTGAGCAGCAGGAACTGGGCTAGAGTTCTCTTAGTTCCAACACTTCAACCAACGACTAATGTTGCCTCTCTTGTTATTCTCTCTGCATTTTTATACCATCACTCTCCTAAGTATAATCAGGTAGCCTAGAAATTTGTATTTCTTTTAAGTCGTTATAACTAATCCCAGGAGATTTAATCCTGAACTTTGTCATAACTGGTGACATTTAGTTTTTTCATACTTACCAGCAGTTAAGGGACTGATGGATAACGCAGATGCAAGGGAATCCAAGAACTAAAGAAAGATTATCAAAATTCTGCAAAATCAAACCAGATTTTTCAGCATTAAAAAAAGTATTTTAAGGTTTTAAAGGAATCTCTGTATTCTTCAAGAAATCAAAGGACACTCAAACTGACAGTAAACCAGGATATTTCTGCATAGTACTGGAGATACTGCCAAAAATGAATCATTTGCTCTATCAAGAATACCTTATTCACAGTCTTAAAATGAAGATAGCCATTGTCTTTTTGGGACTCCGGTCTTGTCAAGATGACTGGCATTATATTTTCCTACGTTTAATATTCTGTGAGCATGAGCACGCTAGTTCACCTTAGTTGTGTCCAACTCCTCGCAACCCATGGACTGTAGTCCACCAAGCTCCCCAGTCCATGGGATTCTCCAGGCAAGAATACTGGGGGAGGGTTGCCACACCTCCTCCAGGTGATCTTCCTGACCCAGGGATCGAACCCATATCTCTTAAGTCTCCAGCATTGGCAGGAGAATTCCTTACCACTAGCACCACAAACAACCATTGGAAGCTTCGGTAACATGTCTCCTGGGAAGACAGAAGCCCACAGATTGTGAATGCTGAATGGGAACATACCAACACACTTTCTAAAGCACTCTCACAGATGAAGACATAAGTCTGGAGGTTTCACTCTTCTGTTCAGAATAACTTTCTAGAGGCTGGTAAATTGATTTCCATGCTCACTTTCTCATCCAGGGCACAGAGATCAAAAGAATTTAGGCAAATGTAAGCTATTACAGTACTTTTGTTGTTCTTGTCTTTCTCCTTCCTCTTTTTTCTCAAACTAGATTTTTTCTTCCTCTAGACTAGTTAAGAGAAATTTCTCTACTGCTTAAACTACTGACTATTTTTTTAAAAGCTTTTCTATCTTCTGCCTATACTATTTGGGAACATAAAGCCACCCAAAGGAATTTACCCACTTCTACTGAGGTTTCAAACACCCTCTTCCAACAACACAAGAGAAGACTCTACACATGGACATCACCAGATGGTCAACACTGAAATCAAATTGATTATATTCTTTGCAGCCAAAGATGGAGAAGCTCTATACAGTCAGCAAAAACAAGACCAGGAGCTGACTGTGGCTCAGATCATGAACTCCTTATTTCCAAATTCAGACTGAAATGGAAGAAAGTAGGGAAAACCACTAGACCATTCAGGTATGACCTAAATCAAATCCCTTATGATTATACAGTGGAAGTACGAAATAGATTTAAGGGCCTAGATCTGATAGATGGAGTGCCTGATGAACTATGGAATGAGGTTCATGGCATTGTACAGGAGACAGGGATCAAGACCATCCCCATGGAAAAGAAATGCAAAAAAGCAAAATGGTTGTCTGGGGAGGCCTTACAAACAGCTGTGAAAAGAAGAGAAGCAAAAAGCAAAGGAGAAAACGAAAGATATAAGCATCTGAATGCAGAGTTCCAAAGAATAGCAAGAAGAGATAAGAAAGCCTTCCTCAGCGATCAATGCAAGAAATAGAGAAAACAACAGAATGGGAAAGACTAGAGATCTCTTCAAGAAAATTAGAGATACCAAGGGAACATTTCACGCAAGGATGGGCTCAATAAAGGACAAAAATGGTATGGACCTAACAGAAGCAGAAGATATTAAGAAGAGGTGGCAAGAATACACAGAAGAACTGTACAAAAAAGGTCTTCATGACCCAGATAATCACGATGGTGTGATCACTGACCTAGAGCCAGACATCCTGGAATGTGAAGTCAAGTGGGCCTTAGAAAGCATCACTACGAACAAAGCTAGTGGAGGTGATGGAATTCCAATTGAGCTATTCCAAATCCTGAAAGATGATGCTGTGAAAATGCTGCACTCATATGCCAGAAAATTCAGCAGTGGCCACAGGACTGGAAAAGGTCAGTTTTCATTCCAATCCCAAAGAAAGGCAATGCCAAAGAATGCTCAAACTACTGCACAATTGCACCCATCTCACATGCTAGTAAAGTACTGCTCAAAATTCTCCAAGCCAGGCTTCAGCAATATGTGAACTGTGAACTTCCTGATGTTCAAGCTGGATTTAGAAAAGGCAGAGGAACCAGAGATCAAATTCCCAACATCCGCTGGATAATCGAAAAAGCAAGAGAGTTCTAGAAAAACATCTATTTCTACTTTATTGACTATGCAAAAGCCTTTGACTGTGTGGATCACAACAAACTGGAAAATTCTGAAAAAGATGGGAATAGCAGACCACCTGATCTGCCTCTTGAGAAATTTGTATGTGGATCAGGAAGCAAGAGTTAGAACTGGACATGGAACAACAGACTGGTTCCAAATTGGGAAAGGAGTACGTCAGGGCTATATATTGTCACCCTGCTTATTTAACTTATATGCAGAGTACATCATGAGAAATGCTGGGCTGGAAGAAGCACAAGCTGGAATCTAGATTGCGGGAGAAATATTAATAACCTCAAATATGCAGATGACACCACCCTTATGGCAGAAAGTGAAGAGGAACTAAAAAGCCTCTTCTTGATGAAAGTGAAAGTGGAGAGTGAAAAAGTTGGCTTAAAGCTCAACATTCAGAAAACGAAGATCATGGCATCTGGTCCCATCACTTCATGGCAAACAGATGGGGAAACAGTGGAAACAGTGTCAGACTTTATTTTTTGGGGCTCCAAAATCACTGCAGATGGTGACTGCAGCCATGAAATTAAAAGACGCTTACTCCTTGGAAGGAAAGTTATGACCAACGTAGATAGCATATTCAAAAACAGAGACATTACTTTGCCAACTAAGGTCCTTCCAGTCAAGGCTATGGTTTTTCCAGTGGTCATGTATGGATGTGAGAGTTGGACTGTGAAGAAGGCTGAGCGCTGAAGAATTGATGCTTTTGAACTGTGGTGTTGGAGAAGACTCTTGAGAGTCCCTTGGACTGCAAGGAGATCCAACCAGTCCATTCTGAAAGAGATCAGCCCTGGGATTTCTTTGGAAGGACTGATGCTAAAGCTGAAACTCCAGTACTTTGGCCACCTCATGCCAAGAGTTGACTCATTGGAAAAGACTCAGAAGCTGGGAGGGATTGGGGGCAGGAGGAGAAGGGGACAACAGAGGATGAGATGGCTGGATGGCATCACTGACTCGAAGAACGTGAGTCTGAGTGAACTCTGGGAGTTGGTGATGGGCAGGGAGGCATGGTGTGCTGCAGTTCATGGGGTCGCAAAGAGTCAGACACGACTGAGCGACTGAACTAAACTGAGTGCTTACTTTGCACAAGTATTTAAGCTATAGTATTGAGTATCACTCTTTGTCGTAAATACCACTCTTGCTAAACTGTCTTGATCATTGACTAAGACACAGTTTCTTATTTATGTAAATACTTTCATCCCAATAGCCAATGGGCATCGGATGCAGAACCTAGAGCCAGTTTTCAGGAACAACTGCAAACCTGATTTGGTACTGGGCATCTATTCATAAAACACTTAAAACTGTGAAAATATGGTTTAGGGTTAAGTGTAAACCATATTTTCACACTGCAAAGTATATTTTCAGTTTTAAGTTTTTATGAATAGATGCACAGTACCAAATAAAAGTGGAAAAGGCAATGGCAACCCACTCCAGTACCCTTGCCTGGAAAATCCCATGGACGGAAGAGCCTGGTAGGCTGCAGTCCATGGGGTGGCTAAGAGTTGGACACGACTGAGCGGCTTCACTTTCAATTTTCATTTTCATGCACTGGAGAAGGAAATGACAACCCACTCCAGTGTTCTTGCCTGGAGAATCCTAGGGACGGGGAGCCTGGTGGGCTGCCATTTATGGGATCACACAGAGTTACACACGACTGAAGTGACTTAGTAGCAGCAGCAGTACATAAAGGTAAATGGAGAACTCAGTTCAGTACCAGTTCATTTGTACATTTTGTGGGAGGGTGCTTTTCACATTAACTGCCCATCTGTGTAATTTATAGTCTGACGTGATGTGTTTGTTTAAAAAAAAAAAAAAAGTACATAGTATAAACCCATTAAGGATCTGAGGGAAGAGAAGAAGCTTAATGTAGAACTAAGCTTTTAAAGTATGTCTTTTTGGGTTTTTTTTTTAATCCTGGTCTTGGTGCAAATGTTAGTTATGCCTTATTCATATCACAGTTAGGTCACTATGCTGTGATATGGTCTGTATTCATGCTGCCCTAGATACTTTTGCAATTATTTGCTGCAGACTTGTGACTGTCCCTCTTAACTTTGTTTTATGTAATTTGTAAAAAGTTTCTTAAAATTTTTGCTTTTGCTTATTTAATTTGAATAAAAGCTGAATTCATAATAAAAAATGTGTTTACATGTATGGGCTAATGCTGGCTTGTTTTGTATTTCAGGCAGAACTATACTACCTACTGGTAAGTTTATTAGCTTATTTATAATACTAGCATATACTGGGCCACTACTGGATACAGAAGATTTTATTAACAGATTTTTTATTTTCAGATCAAAAGTTAATTTAGAGTTAGAATGAATCTCAATGGATTATATAAAGAATAAACTGACAAATAAATTGTTATATCAAGAGAGCTGATTTGTTTATTTAAAGAAATTTACTTGTCCATACTAGGACAGAAAGAAAAATATTAATATTTTAATGATGCAATGGAAGTAGGAAAGGAAACTAGTCATAGAATTAAAAGAGGGGAGAGGAAGAAGAAACTAATTGAAGAGGTATCTAAATTTTATACACATTATACTGTTTAATTAAAAAGATAGAAAATTGAGGAGAGGAAAATACAAGAATAATGCATATACTATGTTTCTGCCAGGACTTCCAAAAAAAGGTAACTAACTGGTTTGGAGCTAAGTATTAAAACAATGAAAAGAAATATTTTAGGTAAGCCTAAGATAGTAGGTCTTGGTTTTGTTTTGTTTGGAATTGAGAAATTTTCCAGTAAGTTACTTTTATGTGGCTAGTATCTGGAAAACATATGCATGAAGACATTTTGATAGATAAGTCCATTCATAGCCATAAATCAACTTTGTAAGTTCTAATGCTATTATTTCACTTTCTATGTTCCTCTCACATTAGTGAACTTTCTTTAGAAATTACTGAAAATTTTCAGAAAGTTTAAAAGTATCCATTATAAGACTAAGTACCACAAAGCAAATAAAAATAATTTCAAAATGTAGATGACATCTATACAGAAGAGTACAATGATGAAAAAAATAGATAGGTAAAACTTTACTGTAACATCATACTGCTTTCCTAAAAGATTTTAATATTAATAGTTCTTTGTTCTGGGTAAGAAAAGTAAAGTATACAAAAAATAACCTCTCAACAGAGGCCCTTCAAATAGAACACTAAGATTTCTGAGATTAATCAGACATTAACATGATCTTTCATGAAACACAAAGAATCTCAACTGCTTTGAAATTCCCTTGACTTTTCTTTTTGGAGCACCCTCTGAAAATTACATGATTGACAGTTTTGTTTCAACACACACACGTAGAGAAATTTCTTGATTAGATATATTTTCATATATTATGCATTACTTATGTCTTTATTTTTCTTTCTGTTTTAAAGCACCTGTATCAACCATCAGTAAGTTCCTTTCAAATCTTAAAATCCATAGGCTATTGGCTATTACAGTGTCAGTGGTCTAAAACCTCAATGCTAATATTTCTCTACCCTTTCTCTGTGTGATACAGATGAATAGCTGATGATGCTGTGAAAGATTAAGAATTAACTATATATGTATAATGTATATATTATGTGTGTGTATATATATATATATATACACTCTTTATGAGAAATACTATTACCAGTGTTTGATACTGCATCCAATGTGATGTTCATAAGTATAAACAAAGAAATAAGGAAAATTAACAAAAGTATAAGAAGAAGGGAGATTAAGTGGTATGACTTCTTGACAGGTCCAAAAATGGTATAAATCGACTGCAGTGGGCAAGAAAACAATATCTAAATAGGCACCAAGAAGATAATTCACTTTGCCTTTCTACCAGAATAAAAGAGCCCTAACTCCAGACATCTGCATATCTGAGGTTATTGATATTTCTCCCGGCAATCTTCATTCCACCTTGTGCTTCTTCCAGTCCAGCATTTCTCATGACGTACTCTGCATGTAAGTTAAATAAGCAGGGTGACAATATACAGCCTTGATGTACTCCTTTTCCTATTTGGAATCAGTCTGTTGTTCCATGTCCAGTTCTAAATGTTGCTTCCTGACCTGCATACAGATTTCTCAAGAGGCAGGTCAGGTGGTCTGGTATTCCCATCTCTTTCAGAATTTTCCACAGTTTATTGTGATCCACACAATCAAAGGCTTTGGCATAGTCAAAAAAGCAGAAATAGATGTTTTTTCTGGAACTCTCTTGCTTTTTCCATGATCCAGTGGATGTTGGCAATTTGATCTCTGGTTCCTCTGCCTTTTCTAAATCCAGCTTGAACATCAGGAAGTTCATGGTTCACGTATTCCTGAAGCCTGGCTTGGAGAATTTTGAGCATTACTGTACTAGCATGTGAGATGAGTGCAATTGTGCAGTGGTTTGAGCATTCTTTGGCATTGCCTTTCTTTGGGATTGGAATGAAAACTGACCTTTTCCAGTCCTGTGGCCACTGCTGAGTTTTCCAAATTTGCTGGCATATTGAGTGCAACACTTTCACGGCATCATCATTCAGGATTTGAAATAGCTCAACTGGAATTCCATCACCTCCACTAGCTTCATTTGTAGTGATGCTTTCTAAGGCCCACTTGACTTCACATTCCAGAATGTCTGGCTCTAGGTCAGTGATCACATCATCATAATTATCTGGGTCGTGAAGATCTTTTTTGTACAGTTCTTCTGTGTATTCTTGCCACCTCTTCTTAATATCTTCTGCTTCTGTTAGGTCCATACCATTTCTGTCCTTTATCGAGCCCATCTTTGCATGAAATGGTCCCTTGGTATCTCTAATTTTCTTGAAGAGATCTCTAGTCTTTCCCATTCTGTTGTTTTCTCTATTTCTTTGCATTGATCGCTGAGGAAGGCTTTCTTATCTCTTCTTGCTATTCTTTGGAACTCTGCATTCAGATGCTTATATCTTTCGTTTTCTCCTTTGCTTTTTGCTTCTCTTCTTTTCACAGCTGTTTGTAAGGCCTCCCCAGACAGCCATTTTGCTTTTTTGCATTTCTTTTCCATGGGGATGGTCTTGATCCCTGTCTCCTGTACAATGTCACGAACCTCATTCCATAGTTCATCAGGAACTCTATCTATCAGATCTAGGCCCTTAAATCTATTTCTCACTTCCACTGTATAATCATAAGGGATTTGATTTAGGTCATACCTGAATGGTCTAGTGGTTTTCCCTACTTTCTTCCATTTCAGTCTGAATTTGGAAATAAGGAGTTCATGATCTGAGCCACAGTCAGCTCCTGGTCTTGTTTTTGTTGACTGTATAGAGCTTCTCCATCTTTGGCGGCAAAGAACATAATCAATCTGATTTCGGTGTTGACCATCTGGTGATGTCCATGTGTAGAGTCTTCTCTTGTGTTGTTGGAAGAGGGTGTTTGCTATGACCAGTGCATTTTCTTGGCAAAACTCTATTAGTCTTTGCCCTGCTTCATTCCATATTCCAAGGCCAAATTTGCCTGTTACTCCAGGTGTTTCTTGACTTCCTACTTTTGCATTCCAGTCCCCTATAATGAAAAGGACATCTTTTTTGGGTGTTAGTTCTAAAAGGTCTTGTAGGTCTTCATAGAACCGTTCAACTTGAGCTTTTTCAACGTTACTAGTTGGGGCATAGACTTGGATTACCGTGATATTGAATGGTTTGCCTTGGAAATGAACAGAGGTTATTCTGTCATTTTTGAGATTGCATCCAAGTATTGCATTACAGACTCTTTTGTTGACCATGATGGCCATTCCAATTCTTCTGAGGGATTCCTGCCCGCAGTAGTAGATATAATGGTCATCTGAGTTAAATTCACCCATTCCAGTCCATTTCAGTTCGCTGATTCCTAGAATGTCGACATTCACTCTTGCCATCTCTTGTTTTACCACTTCCAATTTGCCTTGATTCATGGACCTGACATTCCAGGTTCCTATGCAATATTGCTCTTTATAGCATCAGACCTTGCTTCTATCACCAGTCACATCCACAGCTGGGTGTTCTTTTTGCTTTGGCTCCATCCCTTCATTCTTTCTGGAGTTATTTCTCCACTGATCTCCAGTAGCATATTGGGCACCTAGTGACCTGGGGAGTTCCTCTTTCAGTATACTATCATTTTGCCTTTTCATACTGTCATGGGGTTCTCAAGGCAAGAATACTGAAGTGATTTGCCATTCCTTCCTCCAGTGGACCACATTCTGTCAGATCTCTCCACCATGACCCACCTGCCTTGGGTTGCCCCACAGGCATGGCTTAGTTTCATTGAGTTAGACAAGGCTGTGGTCCTAGTGTGATTAGATTGACTAGTTTTCTGTGAGTATGGTTTCAGTGTGTCTGCCCTCTGGTGCCCTCTTGCAACACCTACCATCTTACTTGGGTTTCTCTTACCTTAGGCGTGGGGTATCTCTTCATGGCTGCTCCAAGCTGGAATCAAGATTGCCGGGAGAAGTATCAATAACCTCAGATATGCAGATGACACCATCCTTAAGGCAGAAAGTGAAGAGGAACTAAAAAGCCTCTTCTTGATGAAAGTGAAAGTGGAGAGTGAGAAAGTTGGCTTAAAGCTCAACATTCAGAAAATGAAGATCATGGCATCTGGTCCCATCACTTCATGGCAAACAGATGGGGAAACAGTGGAAACAGTGTCAGACTTTATTTTGGGGGGCTCCAAAATCACTGCAGATGGTGACTGCAGCCATGAAATTAAAAGACACTTACTCCTTGGAAGGAAAGTTATGACCAACCTAGACAGCATATTGAAAAGCAGAGACATTACTTTGCCAACAAAGGTCCGTCTAGTCAAGGCTATGGTTTTTCCAGTGGTCATGTATGGATGTGAGAGTTGGACTGTGAAGAAGGCTGAGTGTGAAGAATTGATGCTTTTGAACTGTGGTATTGGAAAAGACTCTTGAGAGTCCCTTGGACTGCAAGGAGATCCAACCAGTCCATTCTGAAAGAGATCAGCCCTGGGATTTCTTTGGAAGGACTGATGCTAAAGGTGAAACTCCAGTACTTTGGCCACCTCATGCCAAGAGTTGACTCATTGGAAAAGACTCTGATCCTGGGAGGGATTGGGGGCAGAAGGAGAAGGGGACGACAGAGGATGAGATGACTGGATGGCATCACTGACTCGATGGACGTGAATCTGAGTGAACTCTGGGACTTGGTGATTGACAGGGAGGCCTGGCATGCTGCGATTCATGGGGTCGCAAAGAGTCAGACACAACTGAGCGACTGAACTGAACTCCAGACATCAGGTCTTCTCTTAGAACACAACAGAAGCATCAACTGTATAATCCAATTTCTTCAAAGTAACAGAATAGAAATGATACCACAGCTAGCACAAGTTTGACCTACAAAAACATCTGTTTAGGTCAATAGTTTCTCTACTGACAAATGGTTGAAGAACATGTACCATTAATTTGCCCAAGAGAAAAATTCAAACATTAAACATTTGGAGGAGTATTAAGCCTCAGCTGCCACTAAAAGGGGCTTCAGGTGGTAAAGAATCTGCCTGCAGTGCAGGAGACCCAGGTTCAATTCCTGGGTTGGGAAGATCCCCTGAAGAAAAGAATGGCAACCCATTCCAGTATTCTTACCTGGAGAAATCCATGGACAGAGGAGCCTAGAGGGCTACAGTCCATGGGATTGCCAAGAGTCAGAAATGACTTACTACTAACACTACTACTTTTTGTGTCACTAAAAGAATTCCAATTGTAATTACTATGATGTATTTCTTATATGTATTACATGAGCATAAATGAAAACCAGTGATGCTATCAGTAAAAATTTTTCAGTGTGTTTCTAGATTTAGTTATCTATAGATTTAAAGGTACATAGCAAGTCTTCAAAATGATTGTGTGTTTTAGTCGGATTGCTGGGTCCCGAGAGTGGTATTGCTGAGTCATGTGGTAGCTCTATTTTTAGTTTTTTAAGGCAGAGGGTCCCCAATTTAGGCATTACTAAGGACATAAAACAAAACAAAAGAACACAATTTCTAGAAATATATTTATAAATAAGTAAATACCATAGCTAAAATCTAAAAGAGAATCCAAATACCATAGAATTTGTTGTTAATATAACATGTGACTTTGTAATTAGAACTGACAAATGTTTTTTCTCTGAATCAGGATTTGCTGAACGAATTGGTAAGTTTTCCTTTTCCTCAACTGTTATGTCTTTTAATTTAAATACTAGCCTGAAAGTTATCCCTATAGTTTTTTACTGATATAATTAACATACAACATTCTGTTGGTTTCAAGTGTATAGCATAATGATTCGATATTCATAGATATCATGAAATGAACACAATAAGTCTAGTTAACATCCATCACCATACATAGTTACATTTGTTTCTTGTGTTGAAAGCTTTTAAGATCTACTCTCCTAGCAACTTTCAAATATACAGTATATTATTATTAACTGTAGTCACCATGCTGGACATGACTATATAAAGAATGCACAAAGGAATGAGCTCCTCTTTAATGAAGACTCTCAAGCATAAATTTCCTAGTTGGAAGGAATTTTATAGACCCACTGCAGGTGGGTAAATAGACTATGGTCCACTTCATCTAAAAGCTAGAGATTAAGCAAAAAGACAGATGTACTCCCATGTTCAGATATTTACAGTAGCCAAAATATGGAAGCTATACCTAAGTGCTCATCAGCAGAAGAGTGAATAAAGCAGATGTGGTATATATGTACAATGGAATATTATTCAGTTATTTAAAAAAGAGTGAAATTCTGCATTTGTAACAACATGGATGGACATAGAGAGTATTATGTGTAGTGAAATAAGTCAGACAGAAGAAGACAAATATTCTATGTTATCACTCATATGTGGAATCTAAAAAATAAAGCAAATGAATGACTATAACAACACTGAAAAAGACTCACAGATACAGAGAGTGGTAACCACTCACAAACCCGTGGTTATCAGTAGGGAGAAGAAACAGGGAAGAGGTTAGATAGAGGTATGAGATTAAGAGACACAAACTATTATGTATAAAATATATAAGCTACAATGATATACTGTACAGCTCAGGGAAATATAGTCATTATTTTGCAATAACTTTAAATGGAGAATAATATATAAAAATATTGAATCACTATATTGTACATCTGAAGGTAATATAGTATTGTAAGTCAGCTGTACTTCAATTTTTAAAAGAAGACATTATGATATAATAGCACAAAACCTAAGAATTAAGGTACTTTCCAGTCCCAAGACTGTGTATCTTACATTCTCATAAAGGACCACCTTGCTAGGACTCACAGCGTCAAATTAACTGATGTAGAAGTCTTTGAGCTTTTTGAATATTATTTTATAAGACTCCCTTAATGCATATTTATAAGGGATATACATTGTATACTTAATAGTTTAAAAATAATAACTAATTTTTTGTGCTTTTATTTTAGCAAAAACCTCACCACCTCTTAGTAAGTACAGTATCTTATAATTCTACTGACAATAGTCTGTTGCTGCATGCACAGGACTATTACATTCTATGATTGCTATTTTACAGTGGAGCAGAAATCAAGAACTTTATTGTTGTTGCCAATTTTTTGAAACTAAAACCAAATCAAAAAAATAAACATAGAAGTACATTATCATTCAATCAAGTCAACGGACTTACCAGCAACAAAGAAGAACGTTCTTACTAGAGATAAAAATGAGTCAGAGCTGAGAATTAAAAATAGAGAAATACAATGAAGGATAATTTTTTTAAACACCTTGCTAAATCTTCTAAATCTTACACACAGGATCCAAAAATTTAGTTGAGAGTCTGAACAAGTAAAGAGAATAAAAGAATAGACTATACCTATGTTTCTTCTGGGGCTTCCCAGGTTACACCAGTGGTAAAGAACCCATCCGCCAATGGAAGAGACAGAAGAGACTGGATTCCATCCATCGCTTGGTCGGGAAGATCCCCTGGAGAAGGGCATGGCAACCCACTGCAGTATTCTGGAGAATGCCATAGACAGAGGAGCCTGGTGGACTACAGTTCATAGGGTCGCAAAGAGTCAGACACTACTGAAACGAATTAGCACACACACATGTTTCTTCTGAAATTACAAAATTAATGAAATAGAATCAATTAGGATTAATATTACAAATAGAATGAAGACAGAAATCCTAAAAAATAAAAATTAGGTGGGGAAAAGGAAACAGCAAAATGCAAAAGAATCAATGACTATAATTTATCTTAATGAATAGAAGAAGCACATAGAATTACCATCGACTCAATTCATATTAACAAAAGGAGTTGTACCAATAAGAAAAAATATGTTTAAAAAATAATGGTCCACATAAGCTTAGATTTTGTGATAACTGATGATAAACAACCAAAAATTGTCAGATATTCTAGACTAAGCTTTAGGAAAGCCAACTTCAAAAGTTTCAATTATAAACATAGAAGATCATGTATAAAAAAGTGAAAAAATTAATGTTTAAGAGATTTTTCTGTGTTGGATTATAGTGCCAAAGCAGCCAACATGGAACTTAAAGACCCAAAATAATATACACATAAAAGACCATAGAACTATGGGTTCTGGGGTTTTGATGCTTAAGTATAAATGCAGACTTGACCACTGAAGTGCCTGGTCTTGAATGGTTTACTTAACCTATTCCCGCTAATTCTTTCATTGATAAAATGAAGGTAACAATTATAGCCACCTCATGGGATTTCAGTGAGAATTAAAATAGTTTAATCAACTGGAACAATACCTCAGTTCAGTTCAGTTCAGTCGCTCAGTCATGTCCGACTCTTTGCGACCCCATGAATTGCAGCATGCCAGGACTCCCTGTCCATCACCAACTCCCGGAGTTCACTCAGACTCACGTCCATTGAGTCAGTGATGCCATCCAGCCATCTCATCCTCTGTCGTCTCCTTCTCCTCCTGCCCCCAATCCCTCCCAGCATCAGAGTCTTTTCCAGTGAGTCAACTCTTCACATGAGGTGGCCAAAGTACTGGAGTTTCAGCTTTAGCATCATTCCTTCCAAAGAAATCCCAGGGCTGATCTCCTTTAGAATGGACTGGTTGGATCTCCTTGCAGTCCAAGGGACTCTCAAGAGTCTTCTCCAACACCACAGTTCAAAGGCATCAATTCTTCAGCGCTCAGCCTTCTTCACAGTCCAACTCTCACATCCATACATGACCACTGGAAAAACCATAGCCTTGACTAGACAGACCTTTGTTAGCAAAGTAATGTCTCTGCTTTTGAATATGCTATCTACGTTGGTCATAACTTTCCTTCCAAGGAGTAAGCGTCTTTTAATTTCATGGCTGCAATCACCATCTGCAGTGATTTTGGAGCCCCAAAAAATAAAGTCTGACACTGTTTCCACTGTTTCCCCATCTGTTTGCCATGAAGTGATGGGACCAGATGCCATGATCTTCGTTTTCTGAATGTTGAGCTTTATGCCAACTTTTTCACTGTCCACTTTCACTTTTATCAAGAAGAGGCTTTTTAGTTCCTCTTCACTTTCTGCCCTAAGGGTGATGTCATCTGCATATCTGAGGTTATTGATATTTCTCCCGGCAATCTTGATTCCAGCTTGCGTTTCTTCCAGTCCAGTGTTTCTCATGACGTAAGGCAGAGGAATCAGAGATCAAATTGCCAATATCCACTGGATCATGGAAAAAGCAAGAGAGTTCCAGAAAAACATCTATTTCTGCTTTGTTAACTATGCCAAAGCCTTTGACTGTGTGGATCACAATAAACTGTGAAAAATTCTGAAAGAGATGGGAATACCAGACCACCTGACCTGCCTCTTGAGAAATCTGTATGCAGGTCAGGAAGCAACAGTTAGAACTGGACATGGAATAACAAACTGGTTCTAAATAGGAACAATGCCTAGGCACATGTTAATCAACCAATTATCACTAGCTATTGTAATTATTTTGTACTCAAGAAAAAGCTATATTCAAGATTTTTAGACTTCATTTATTTCTTTTTTATTATAGAAAAAGATGTGAGAGCCAGAGGTAAGTTCTTTCCACTTCTCCACTCCAAATCATTTCAGTTTAGCTGTATGTATGTTTTTGCTGAATTTGGCTGCTTCTGTGTCCAACATTAATGTTATGATGTCTCCTTTTGCCTTTTTCCCTTCCATATCCAAAGTTTGCTAATTGTGATTTTAAAACTGTAACAAAACTACAAAACAATATGTGATTCTTTAATGGGGCTTAATAATGCCATGAAAGTTTTTGGGCTCTAAGGAAATTAGATGTTGAAATAACTCAAAGAAGACTATTATTAATTATACAATCTATAAGTTAAACTGTATTCATTTACGTTTGTTTATAGGAGCTGCTGAGAAACCCATGCTTAAGCTTTTTTCTATTTCTCAGCATAAGTGATTTGGGGATAAATAAGTTCATAAAGAATTTTTGATTACTCTGACAATTAACATACCCAAATTTGAAAACCTCATATTAGTATTTTTCATTGTATACTCAGCCCTGAGCGGTGAGGATTTTTAGAGATTACTGACAGTTTGCTGAAAAGCTTAAATGCACTGAATAACTAAGACGGTATATTCCTCAGAACAAATAAAATTCACTTTAAAAGAAAAACAACGTAGACTGGAGTCTACATAAAAGGGAGTCAACATTAAGAGAAAAGAGAAAGTACATATGAGAGGCTATTAAGAAACGATGAATATGAGTTGTTCAAAGATAAATACAAATGATTAGGGAAAGAGCCCCAGTAATAAGCTTCTCACTTAGCAGAGATATCACAGAGGAGCTACCACAACAAGTGGGTGTTGAGACTAAAATCTTACCACAGTTCTCTCCAGTCTTGACACTTAGCATGGCACACACCAATAAGGGACCATTTGACCAGGAACTATAGCAATACATAACCATGGCAGAGGTGTTTGTGCTGGTTGGGTGTCATTTTATAAGATTTCCAAATTGGAAGATTTTAAACAGGAAAATGTGCTGCTCAGTAACAGGTTAACAAATAACTACTTGTTTGTGCTTATATTTCAACAAAAGCTGAACCACCTAATGGTAAGTACATTATTTAACTTGTTACTTAATGACTGTTATAGTATAAAGACTTCAACTAAATTTGAAGGTTGTCATGGTCAATTGGACACAAGTTAAGACTTTTCAGTTATTGAAAATTTTCTTGAAACCAAACCTCACTGATTTGTAGAAAGAATAGCTAAGAACTTCAACATTGTATCAAGGCAGCTGACTTGCCAAAACACAAAATAACATTCTCAGAAAAAGGAATCAGGAGACATTTAAAGAATTTAAATGAAATGAATTGAATTGAATGAGTTGAAGCTAGGAAAGGAAGACTGAGAAACAAAAGAAATGGGTGAGAGTAAGGGAAGAAAATAGTAAGATGAAATTTATAAATCTTATTCCTAGCTCCCCAAAGTCACTCAGATGCCTAGACAATACAGAAAGTGAATAAAAGAATCAGTCATATATATATTTCTCTCAGGATATCAAAATTGATAGGATATAATTCAAAAGGGTAACATTTTAAGTGAAATGTGAGAAATGGAATATTTTCTACCATATCAGTAAAAAGGATTTCACAATCATCAGCAATTCCAGCCCTCCAATGTGGGCCTAAGGGCACTCAGGAAGGAGAAAAATACTTGCTATATAACAGCCATCAAACTGTAGCCACTCACTATGGTGAGTTCAAGGAAGCTCAGGATGTGAAAAATACAGGATACTGGCACCAGGATAGCTGAGATGCATATGAAAGGAATGATTTTAGTGAGCCCAGACTCTTGCATCTTTCCATACATAGAAAAGCACTAAATCCCTTAACTTGGGATATTTGATTTCCTTTAATTAACAGTAATCTTATATGCAGGTCAGGAAGCAACAGTTAGAACTGGACATGGAACAACAGACTGGTTCCTAAGAGGAAAAAGAGTACATCAAGGCTGTGTATTGTCACCCTGCTTATTTAACTTCTATGCAGAGTACATCATGAGAAATGCTGGGCTAGAAGAAGCACAAGCTGGAATCAAGATTGCCGGGAGAAATATCAATAACCTCAGATATGCAGATGACACCACCCCTTATGGCAGAAAGTGAAGAGGAACTAACAAGCCTGTTGATGAAAGTGAAAGAGGAGAGTGAAAAAGTTGGCTTAAAGCTCAACATTCAGAAAACTAAAATCATGGCATCCAGTCCCATCACTTCATGGGAAATAGATGGGGAAACAGTGGAAACAGTGTCAGACTTTATTTTTGGGGGCTCCAAAATCACTGCAGATGGTGATTGCGGCCATGAAACTAAAAGACACTTACTCCTTGGAAGGAAAGTTATGACCAACCTAGACAGCATGTTGAAAAGCAGAGACATTACTTTGCCAACAAAGGTCCGTCTAGTCAAGGCTATGGTTTTTCCAGTGGTCATGTATGGATGTGAGAGTTGGACTGTGAAGAAAGCTGAGCGCCAAAGAATTGATGCTTTTGAACTGTGGTGTTGGAGAAGACTCTTGAGAGTCCCTTGGACTGCAAGGAGATCCAACCAGTCCATTCTAAAGGAGATCAGCCCTGGGATTTCTTTGGAAGGAATGATGCTAAAGCTGAAACTCCAATATTTTGGCCACCTCATGAGAAGAGCTGACTCATTGGAAAAGACTCTGATGCTGGGAGGGATTGGGGGCAGGAGATGAAGGGGACGACAGAGGATGAGATGGCTGGATGGCATCACCGACTCGATGGACGTTGAGTCTGTGTGAACTCCGGGAGTTGGTGATGGACAGGGAGGCCTGGCATGCTACTATTCATGGGGTCGCAAAGAGTCGGACACGACTGAGCGACTGAACTGAACTGAACTGAATCTTTTGACGTTCAGACAATTGGTCCTTTGTTGTGAGACTTCTATATAACCTGGCTCCTCCCCTCACCTACTTGGAGCATTTCTCTCAGGGTTACTTGAGATGCTGTCTCTTGGGCCTGATGTCCTAAAACTTCCCACCAAATGAAATATAACTCTCAACTTTTAGGTTGTGACTATTTTCTAAGTTGATAAATGGAAGAAGAGTAAAAAATAAAAGCATAACTGTAAGAAAATGGAAAATTTAACAAAGTTAAATTTAAACTGACTTTAAACATCTTATTATGTGTAGAAAAAGTAACAGGAGTACTTCAGTTCAGTTCAGTCAGTCTCTCAGTTGTGTCCGACTCTTTGTGACCCCATGAACCGCAGCACGCCAGGCCTCCCTGTCCATTACCAACTCCCGGAGTCCAGCTAAACCCATGTCCATTGAGTCAATAATGCTACTCTCAACCTAATTTACACAAACAAAATGGATTGCATTAATAAGAAAAAGAACCAGAAATCCCTGGTAAAAGATCACATGAACCTAGACTGTGTGATTATAAAGGAGAAAATGGCTAAAAAGTATCAACTATGTGAACTTTACGAAAGCTGATTTCAAAATTTCACAGCATTAGCATTGTTAAGGGCTTCCCTGGTAGCTCGGCTGGTAAAGAATCCACCTGCAATGCAGGAGACCCCAGTTCAATCCCTGGGTCAGGAAGATCCCCTGGAGAAGGGGTAGGCTACCCACTCCAGTGTTCTTGCCTGGAGAATCCCCATTGACAAAGAAGCCTGGCGGGCCACAGTCTATGGGGTCACAAAGAGTCAGACACGCAAAGAGCAACTAAGCACACAAGCACAGCATTGTTAAAGCTTTGAGAGGCCACAAGTCCTAGAGTGACACAGCAACATAAAAGAATGAAGGAGAGGAAACAATCATGTGTTCAGAAATATTTGCTTTCACAACATGAATGAACCTGAAGGGCATTACACTAAGTGAAATAAGCTAGACAGAGAAAGAAAATACTGCATAGTATCAAATATGTGTGGAATCTAAAAAAAAGCAAATTTCTTAGAAACAAAGAATAGAATGGTGCTTGCAGGGGCTGGGGAGCAAGAAAAATGGAAGACATAATTATAAGGTAAAAAATTTCCTGAGGCTCCCATGTACAGTATGGTGACTATACTTAATAATACAATATTGTATACTTTAAAATTACTGAGAGTAGATTTTAAGTGTTCCTCTCAACAAGGACAGCAGTATTTTATGTATCAAAATTCAACTCCTTCATTGAGTTCTAGATCCCATTCCATTTCATTCCCTTAGAGAGTTCTGCTGCTGCTGCTAAGTCGCTTCAGTCGTGTCCAACTCTGTGCGAACCCATAGACAGCAGCCCACCAGGCTCCCCCATCCCTGGGATTTTCCAGGCAAGAGTACTGGAGTGGGGTGCCATTGCCTTCTCCTTGGAGAGTTCAGTTCAGTTCAGTTCAGTCGCTCAGTCGTGTCCAACTCTTTGCAACCCCATGAACTGTAGCACGCCAGGCCTCCCCATCCATCACCAACTCCCAGAGTTCACCCAAACTCATGTTCATCAAGTCGGTGATGCCATCCAGCCATCTCATCCTCTGTCGTCCCCTTCTCCTCCTGCCCCCAATCCCTCCCAGCATCAGGGTCTTTTCCAATGAGTCAACTCTTCACATGAGGTGGCCAAAATATTGGAGTTTCAGCTTTAGCATCATTCCTTCCAAAGAAATCCCAGGGCTGATCTCCTTTAGAATGGACTGGTTAGATCTCCTTGCAGCCCAAGGGACTCTCAAGAGTCTTCTCCATCACCACAGTTCAAAAGCAACAATTCTTCGGCACTCAGCTTTCTTCACTTAGAGAGTTAGCTGACCTCAAAACTCACATTTCCTGTTATCTTCAATTTCTCCCTTTCAGCATTTAAACATTTTAATGTCATCCTGTATTTTGTTAAATCCTTCCGTGACCCAACCACCTGCTCCAACCCAGCCACTCCCTCTCTCATCATGGCTAAACTGCATCAGAGTTGTCCTCATTCCTTACCTCTAATGCTACTTCAACATCCACTTCTTAGTCTACTACAACCTGACTTTAAATTATCTTCAGTTTAATCCATTAGAGTGAATAAAACTCTAATAGATTTCTATAGTGGTAATTTATTTTCAATTTTTCATGAAGTCTCCAATCTTTTTAAGTTAGTTTTATGCTAATTAAGAAGATTTGCCAATGAATTTGTAGACCAAAACTCCACTCACTGATTAACAAAAAGAATAAAAAGCATAACCAATGAATCACAGTTTAAGTCACACATTCTTTTTTGAAAGAGTACATGGTAACTGACAAAGAGGACCAAAGGTAAGAAAAGTTAGAATGAAAAATGGGAAAACTACAAAAGGAGGAAACGGAAAGAAGCAGGTATTTGCCAGGCTCTGAAGACATCAGACATACTTCATAAGTGATCATGTTGACAGGGATTCCAGCATCAAAATAATTGTAACAGAAATCCTTGTGCTTCTTAGTTGTTATTTATAAGATTCCTCAGTGCGAGATTAACAGGGGAAAAATATGCTGTACCCATAATTGACTAAAACAACATGTCTCTTGTATTTCAGCAAAAGCTACACCACCAGTTACTAGTAAGTAACACTGTCATATTTGTAATTACTTTATGTAATGGACTATTATAGGGTACATGGACTATTATTAACTTTGCTGGTTGTTATTTTCAGTGAGGGACAAGTTAAGAATTTTACTGAATTCCTGGAAATTAAATGCCACTTACCTGTAGAAAAATAACCTGTAAAGGATATTATTCTCATTCCAAACCAAAGGGGAGGAAAACATTTACTAAAGTTGTAAGTTAAATGAATTGAAGCAGAAAGAGGAAAATAGAGAAATAAAAGAGTGCAAAATGAAGAGGAAAGAACTTGTTAAATAATTAAAGTTTATACTCAGTATCCAGAAGTATACCTGGGAGGTTAGACAACAGAGTAAGAAGTAAATAAAAGACAGTACAACATTCTGAGAAACACTTTCTTTCTTGAAACACTCTCTCCCCCTTGAAACCACATTTCACTCTCCTTGCTTTCTTCCCACATTTCTTGCTCTGAATTAATCTCATTGTTATTCACTTCTTCCTCTTCCTGGTTCTTAAATGCTTGTGTTCCTCAGAACTTTCTCACGAGCCTCTTTCTCCTCCTCAGTTGCTTAACCTGTTAAGTCTTATTGTGGGATGTTAACTGCCGTTATCTATAGCTCCAGTGCAGTTCTCACTCCAGAGCTCAAGTTCACATTGTTTTCATACATTCAGCACCTATTTATAAATCTATTAAATGCAGACACACTGATAGTACTAAATGCAACAGATATGACTCTTGTCCTCATGAAGCGTCTTACAACCTTATGGGGGAAACAATTAACAAATAAAGAAACTATAAACATATAAACAATATTATTATAACTGACATTGTTTAATACAACCTGGAGGCCAAAGTCAGTCCTATAAAACCTTATAAATCTTAATTTTTTCCTTCTAATCTGTTTACCTCTCTTCAGTCAGCAATTTTGGAGATTCCTAAGAGTTTTCCTGAAAGCATAAATAAATCAATAAACTGAAACAACAAATATACAAAACAAAATCTTTTTATAATAAAATAGCAGATGAAGCTATATAAAGGAAGAATAAAGGCCAGGTTTTGCAAAAACAAAAGTGGAAGATGATGAACAAGATCCAAAGTTCAAATGCAATAACATCATACCATAAAACATTTCACTGTCTCTGGATCTGATAGGAAGTTACACCCACAAAAGAAATTAATATGACTCTACCAGTTATTTCAAAAAGAAAGAACATGAAATTTTCAAGACACACCCAACTCTTAAAGTAACTTTTTATTAATTACTATAGCCTCATCTGTTCTGAAAATTCCTTGATGTCCCTTTTCTAGGGCATTCTCTGATGCAAGAATAACAATTTTGTTCTAACTTATAAACCTTTATTAAATTCTTTATATCTTTTTGCAAGCAAGATGAAATTCATTTATTTCCTTTTTGCTTCATTTTAAAAGTGTTGCACCATTCATCAGTAGGTACTTTTTTCAAATTCTGAATAGAGCATGAGCCACGTTTAATTATCGTTGCCATCATCAGTTTCAACTGTGGAAGAACTCAATGATCATATTTCTCAATATTTCCTCACTGTCATAATGTTAAGAAAAGACTAAATCACTGAAAATAATTGTACATATTAAAATAAATATTATTCTAGTTGTAGTTTAAATTTTTGTCAATTCAAAATCAGATTCAATGTGATATTTATAAATATAGGCAAAGAGGTAGATCCAGTCAGCAAGGGTATAACAAGGTGAAGAGAAATTAAATGGCCTAGTTTCTGGTAAGAGCTACATATGCAACAAGAAACTAAAAGGTGAAATTATCTCCAGGAAGATAACTTGTTGCAGAAAGAGAGAAACTTTCCAGGGCCTGAGAGTGGGCTCTTGTCTAACACTCAAAAATGAAGGAGATACACATGCTAACAAAGTAAGAGACCTTACTGGAAAGGAACACCCAGGCAGAGAGCAGCAGGGTAAGGTACCCCAAGAGAATTGCTCTGCCACGTTGCTGACAGTCTCAGGTTTTATGCTAGTAGGGCTAGCTTCTGGGTTGTCTCTGGCCAGTCATCTTGCTTGGCCCATCATCTGACTCAGGGTCCTTCCTGACGGCACACATATCTCTCAGCCAAGATGGATTCCAGTGGGAAAGATTCTGGGAGGTTGGTCATCTCCTCTCTCTTTTGGCCCCTCCTGAATTTATCGGACGTCCTGTTGTGAGACAACTCAGACAAGGGGTTATCATTGTGCCTGGCCAGCATGAGTGGTTTTCATCCGTAGTTCCCTAACAAACTCACTGTGGGAGAAATCAAAGATACATTGTTATTTATATTCCATGAGGAGGAACCAGGAACCCGCTTCATCACTACACTATTGTTTCTTGATTGCTCTTTCTTTATTTCTGCATTCCCTCACTTCCCTGGTTAGCAATTGTTTGAATCTGTGTTTTGGTACTCAAGGAAGGTCTAGAAGGCTGAAGCCTTTTTCCCACGAACAAGAAACAAGGAACACAGAAAGGCTTTTGTATCCAGGAGGACCCCACCAGGTCCTGCTTGTTTCAAGGTTACCTGTGCTTCTGACTAACCAGCTCCATAAACCAGAAGGTTCAATTACCCACCTCCAACTCTGGATGCCAATCACAAGTCCAGGTTGTTAACTGTATTTAGTTATAACACAGGATTCCCATGACCTTTTCCTTGGGTTGGATTAATTTGCTAGAGTGGCTCACAGAATTTAAGAAACCATTTACAAGCTAGATTCCTGATTTACTACAAAGGATACTAAAAGACAAGAATCGGCAGTAGATGAAGAGATACAGAGGGCAAGGCCCCAAACAAAGAAGCTTCTGTCCTTTGGAATCTGGGGAAGCATTCTGACTCCCCAGCCCGGAAGGGCTTTGAACTCCCTCCATTTGGGTTTTTATGGAGGCTTTAAAACATTGAAACGACCAATTAATCATTAACTATCAGTGTTTAACTCAACCTCTAGCCCTTCATCCCTCCCAGAAATCAAGGGGTGAGACTGAAAATTCTAACCCTCTGTTCAAAGTTGGTTCTTCTGGCAAACAGCCCCTGTCTGTAGGTGATTTTCAGAAGTTACCTCATTAACATAAACCTCATTGGAAACATAAAAATCATTGGAAAAGACCTTGATGCTGGAAAAGATTGAAGGCAGGAGGAGAAGGGGACAACAGAGGATAAGATGGTTGGATGGCATTACTAACTTGATGGACATGAGTTTGAGCAAGCTCTGGGAGTTGGTGATGGACAGGGAAACCTGGCATGCTGCAGTCCATGGGGTCACAAAGAGTTGGGCATGACTGAGTGACTGAACTGAACTGAACAAAGACAGTAAAGAATCCACCTGCAATGCAGGAGACCTAGGTTCTGTCCCTGGGTTGGGAAGATCCCTGGAGATGGTAATAGCTACCCACTCCAGTATTCTTGCCTGGAGAATTCCATGGACAGAGGAGCCTGGGGGGCTACAGTCCATGGGTTCACAAAGAGCCAGATAAAACTCAGTGACTAACACAGATGTGGTGAAAAGGGGTTCATTATGAATAACAAGACACCCATTCTACCTTTATGGCTCTGAAGCATTTTCAAGAATGGAGGATAAGGAACCAATTATAACAAAATATGCCCAGATAGCTCTTTATGCTCAGGAAGAGTTTTGGGAGCTGTAAGCTGAAATGGGGAGAGGGCAGAGGCTTAGAATTGACAAAATTTTAAACTACAACTAAAATAATATGTATCTTATGAAAGGACATAAAGAGTTTCTAGTAATATATTTAGAACTAAGTTGCATATAATATTTAATATCTAGGAAAAGTCTAGAGGCCTAAATGTAGTAGTTTATTAATACAACAATATAATGCATAAAGATTGTTTCTAACACATTTTTCTCTAAATTATTATTTGCTAAATTAACTAATGAGTTGAGTTTCTATCTTTAAATTATTAAATCCATTAGAGTAAATAAAATTCTGTAATAGATTTCTATAGTGGTAATTTATTTTCAATTTTTCATGAAGTCTCTAATCTTTCTAAGTTCAGTAAGTTCACTTCAGTTGCTCAGTCGTATCCAACTCTTTGCGACCCCATGAATCGCACGCAGCACGCCAGGCCTCCCTGTCCATCACCAACCCCTGGAGTTCACTGAGACTCACATCCATCCAGTTGGTGATGCCATCCAGCCATCTCATCCTCTGTCGTCTCCTTCTCCTCCTGCCCCCAATCCCTCCCAGCATCAGAGTCTTTTCCAATGAGTCAACTCTTCGCATGAGGTGGCCAAAGTATTGGAGTTTCAGCTTTAGTATCATTCCTTCCAAAGAACACCCAGGACTGATCTCCTTTATAATGGACTGGTTGGATCCCCTTGCAGTCCAAGGGACTCTCAAAAATCTTCTCCAACACCACAGTTCAAAAGCATCAATTCTTCAGTGCTCAGCTTTCTTTAGGTCCAACTCTTACATACATATATGACCACTGGAAAAACCATAGCCTTGACTAGATGGATCTTTGTCAGCAAGGTAATGCTTCTGCTTTTTAATATGCTGTCTAGGTTGGTCATAACTTTCCTTCCAAGGAGTAAGTGTCTTTTAATTTCATGGCTGCAGTCACCATCTGCAGTGATTTTGGAGCCCCCAAAAATAAAGTCTGACACTGTTTCCACTGTTTCCCCATCTATTTCCCATGAAGTGATGGGACCAGATGCCATGATCTTCATTTTCTGAATGTTGATCTTTAAGCCAACTTTTTCACTCTCCTCTTTCACTTTCATCAAGAGGCTTTTTAGTTCCTCTTCACTTTCTGCTCTTTTTTGCTTTTTTTTTTTTTACTTGAAAAAAATCAAATTTATGTACACAATATGCTTTTGCAGATATGCTACATACAAGTATTTTGTTGATTTCTTGCTTGTTACTACTTTTTTTTTTTTAATTTTTTTTAATTTTATTTTATTTTTAAACTTTACAATATTGTATTGGTTTTGCCATATATCACATGAATCTGCCACAAGTATACACATGTTCCCCATCCTGAACCCTCCTCCCTCCTCCCTCCCTCTGGGTACCATCCCTCTGGGTCGTCCCAGTGCACCAGCCCCAAGCATCCAGTATCGTGCATTGAACCCGGACTGGCAACTCATTTCATATATGATATTATACATGTTTCAATGCCATTCTCCCAAATCATCCCACCCTCTCCCTCTCTCACAGAGTCCAAAAAACTGTTCTATACATCAGTGTCTCTTTTGCTGTTTCGTATACAGGGTTATTGTTACCATCTTTCTAAATTCCATATATATGTGTTAGTATACTGTATTGGTGTTTTTCTTTCTGGCTTACTTCATTCTGTATAATAGGCTCCAGTTTCATCCACCTCATTAGAACTGATTCTTTTTAATGGCTGAGTAATACTCCATTGTGTATATGTACCACAGCTTTCTTATCCATTCATCTGCTAATGGACATCTAGGTTGCTTCCATGTCCTGGCTATTATAAACAGTGCTGCGATGAACATTGGGGTACACGTGTCTCTTTCAATTCTTGTTTCCTCAGTGTGTATGCCCAGCAGTGGAATTGCTGGGTCATAAGGCACTTTCTACTTTTTAAGTTAGTTTTATGCTAATTAAGAAGATTTGCCAATGAATTCGTAGACCAAAACTCCACTGATTAACAAAAAGAATAAAAAGCAGAACCAATAAATCATAGTTTAGGTCACACATTCTTTTTTGAAAGAGTGGATGGTAACTGACAAAGAGGACCAAAGGTAAGAAAAGTTAGAATGAAAAATGGGAAAACTACAAAAGGAGGAAACGGAAAGAAGCAGGTATTTGCCAGGCTCTGAAGACATCAGACATACTTCATAAGTGATCATGTTGACAGGGATTCCAGCATCAAAATAATTGTAACAGAAATCCTTGTGCTTCTTAGTTGTCATTAAAAGATTCCTCAGTGAGAAATTAACAGGGGAAATATATGCTGTACCCATAATTGATTAAAACAACATGTCTCTTGTATTTCAGCAAAAGCTACACCACCAGTTACTAGTAAGTAACACTGTCATATTTGTAATTACTTTATGTAATGGACTATTATAGGGTACATGAACTATTATTAACTTTGCTGGTTGTCCTTTTGAGTGAGAATTTTACTGAATTCCTGGAAATTAAATGCCACTTACCTGTAGAAAAATAATCTGTAAAGGATATTATTCTCATTCCAAACCAAAGGGGAGGAAAACGTATACTAAAGTTGTAAGTTAAATGAATTGAAGCAGAAAGAGGAATATAGAGAAATAAAAGAGTGCAAAATGAGGAGGAAAGAACTTGTTAAATAATTAAAGTTTATACTCAGTACCCAGAGGTATACCTGGGAGGTTAGACAACAGAGTAAGAAGTAAATAAAAGATAGTACAATATTTTGAGGAACCACAGGTTTTTACAAGTTGACAGGACACAGTTGGAAAGGAATGGTATTTTTTTTAATAAATTGAACAGAAAGAGGAAAAATAGAAAACAAAGACTCTGGATAAGAAATGGGAACAATTAAGTTTTAAAAATCAAACTGACAAAATCATCTCCCAGTGATGAAGCAGTAGATACCCTGACGTTCTCATCATCTCTCAGCAACAAGCTTCCAGCTTCGCAGCAGCCTTCATCCCACATCACCAGTTACTGACTTCACTGACACCTTTAATTTCTTGACTTTCCTAATTTCTCCTGTTTCATTTACCACTATCGGGTCTTTACTTCCTAACTCCATAGACATCACTCTTGTCACTTACAGGACAATACCTCCAAATCCTCTGGCCCACTTTTCATCTATCAGAACAGCTTTGCATGTAATCTTGGACTAATTCTGCCATCCTCCTTCTCTACACCAACCCTTCCTACACTGGGTGCTACAGGAAAATAACACCAGCCGTACAGACATGTGCCTCCATTGACTCATGGCTAATGGCCTCAAGTGGATACTCAAAACTGACCAGAGTAACTCTTTCCACATCAGCTTGCTCTCCCATTCTCCAGAGAAACTATTTGAAATAATCTTTGTGACACAAATAAATATAAAGTCTCTCCACACCTTTCACTCCCCACAGGGACCACGCATCATGTTGGATGAATAAAAATAAATATTACATGTAATTACAGATTTCTGCCACCAAATAACCTGCATGTGAAGCCTTCCATTTATCTTCCCTCCAACTACAGTAGAGTCAGTAGCCTCGTCTCACCTATCAAAGATCAGCTCCTCCCCCCTTGGACCTGGATTCCATCACCATTCATCAGTTCTGGGAGCTCTTGCCAACAGTCATCCCACTCTACTGAATCTTCAACCTTACCCTCACTATTGCATCCTACCCACTATATCATGCATTCATATTATTTTTATACTTTTGTAAATCCTCTGGTGACCCTGCCATGTTGTCCTTCATCCTTTAATTATTAATAATTGATCTATTTACACCTATCACTTTAAAATATATAGTGTTGTCAACAGTCATAAGTGTTTACACTTATGTTTTAAAGTAATGAGTTGGCCAAAAAGTAAGTTGGGGTTTTTCCATATGATAGTACGGAAAGAACCCGAACAAACTTTTTGGCCAACTCAATGTGTTGCTGAGGCACTAGTTCAACTCCTTGACTTTTTTCATGTATCATCACTTTATTTTCAAGATATATTTATGTCACTTTATAATCACCTTGTTATTTTGCTCTCACTTTTTTTTTTTTTAACTTTACAATATTGTATTGGTTTTGCCATATATCAACATGAATCCACCACAGGTATACATGTGTTCCCCATCCTGAACCCTCCCCCCTCCTCCCTCCCCATACCATCCCTCTGGGTCGTCCCAGTGCACCAGCCCCAAGCATCCAGTATCGTGCATCAAACCTGGACTGGCAACTCGTTTCATATATGATATTATGCATGTTTTAATGCCATTCTCCCAAATCATCCCACCCTCTCCCTCTCCCACAGAGTCCAAAAGACTGTTCTATACATCAGTGTCTCTTTTGCTGTCTCGTATACAGGGTTATTGTTACCATCTTTCTAAATTCCATATATATGTGTTAGTATACTGTATTGGTGTTTTTCTTTCTGGCTTATTTCACTCTGTATAATAGGCTCCAGTTTCATCCACCTCATTAGAACTGATTCAAATGTATTCTTTTTAATGGCTGAGTAATACTCCATTGTGTATATGTACCACAGCTTTCTTATCCATTCATCTGCTGATGGACATCTAGGTTGCTTCCATGTCCTGGCTATTATAAACAGTGCTGCAATGAACATTGGGGTACACATGTCTCTTTCAATTCTGGTTTCCTCAGTGTGTATGCCCAGCAATGGGATTGCTGGATCATAAAGCAGTTCTATTTCCAGTTTTTTAAAGAATCTCCACACTGTTCTCCATAGTGGCTGTACTAGTTTGCATTCCCACCAACAGTGTAAGAGGGTTCCCTTTTCTCCACACCCTCTCCAGCATTTATTGCTTGTAGACTTTTGGATCGCAGCCATTCTGACTGGTGTGAAATGGTACCTCACAGTGGTTTTGATTTGCATTTCTCTGATAATGAGTGATGTTGAGCATCTTTTCATGTGTTTGTTAGCCATCTGTATGTCTTCTTTGGAGAAATGTCTATTTAGTTCTTTGGCCCATTTTTTGATTGGGTCACTTATTTTTCTGGAATTGAGCTGGAGGAGTTGCTTGTATATTTTTGAGATTAGTTGTTTGTCAGTTAATTCATTTGCTATTATTTTCTCCCATTCTGAAGGCTGTCTTTTCACCTTGCTAATAGTTTCCTTTGTTGTGCAGAAGCTTTTAAGTTTAGTTAGGTCCCATTTGTTTATTTTTGCTTTTATTTCCAATATTCTGGGAGGTGGGTCATAGAGGATCCTGCTGTGATGTATGTCAGAGAGTGTTTTGCCTATGTTCTCCTCTAGGAGTTTTATAGTTTCTGGTCTTACATTTAGATATTTAATCCATTTTGAGTTTATTTTTGTGTATGGTGTTAGAAAGTGTTCTAATTTAATTCTTTTACAAGTGGTTGACCAGTTTTCCCAGCACCTTGTTAAAGAGATTGTCTTTAATCCATTGTATATTCTTGCCTCCTTTGTCAAAGATAAGGTGTCCATACATGCCTGGATTTGTCTCTGGGCTTTCTATTTTGTTCCATTGATCTATATTTCTGTCTTTGTGCCAGTACCATACTGTCTTGATGACTGTGGCTTTGTAGTAGAGCCTGAAGTCAGGCAGGTTGATTCCTCCAGTTCCATTCTTCTTTCTCAAGATAGCTTTGGCTATTCGAGGTTTTTTGTATTTCCATACAAATTTGTGAAATTATTTGTTCTAGCTCTGTGAAGAATACTGTTGGTAGCTTGATAGGGATTGCATTGAATCTATAAATTGCTTTGGGTAGTATACTCATTTTCACTATATTGATTCTTCCAATCCATGCACATGGTATATTTCTCCATCTATTAGTGTCCTCTTTGATTTATTTCACCAGTGTTTTATAGTTTTCTATATATAGGTCTTTAGTTTCTTTAGGTAGATATATTCCTAAGTATTTATTCTTTTCATTGCAATGGTGAATGGAATGGTTTCCTTAATTTCTCTATTTTCTCATTATTAGTGTATAGGAATGCAAGGGATTTCTGTGTGTTGATTTTATATCCTGCAACTTTACTATATTCACTGATTAGTTCTAGTAATTTTCTAGTGGAGTCTTTAGGGTTTTCTATGTAGAGGATCATGTCATCTGCAAACAGTGAGAGTTTTACTTCTTCTTTTCCAATCTGGATTCCTTTTATTTCTTTTTCTGCTCTGATTGCTGTGGCCAAAACTTCCAAAACTATGTTGAATAGTAATGGTGAAAGTGGGCACCCTTGTCTTGTTCCTGACTTTAGAGGAAATGCTTTCAATTTTTCACCATTGAGGATAATGTTTGCTGTGGGTTTGACATATATAGCTTTTATTAAGTTGAGGTATGTTCCTTCTATTCCTGCTTTCTGGAGAGTTTTTATCATAAATAGATGTTGAATTTTGTCAAAGGCTTTCTCTGCATCTATTGAGATAATCATATGGTTTTTATTTTTCAATTTGTTAATGTGGTGTATTACATTGATTGATGTGCAGATATTGAAGAATCCTTGCATCCCTGGGATAAAGCTCACATGGTCATGGTGTATGATCTTTTTAATGTGTTGTTGGATTCTGATTGCTAGAATTTTGTTAAGAATTTTTGCATCTATGTTCATCAGTGATATTGGCCTGTAGTTTTCTTTTTTTGTGGCATCTTTGTCAGGTTTTGGTATTAGGGTGATGGTGGCCTCATAGAATGAGTTTGGAAGTTTACCTTCCTCTGCAATTTTCTGGATGAGTTTGAGTAAGATAGGTGTTAGCTCTTCCCTAAATTTTTGGTAGAATTCAGCTGTGAAGCCTCCTGGACCTGGGCTTTTATTTGCTGGAAAATTTCTGATTACAGTTTCAATTTCCGTGCTTGTGATGGGTCTGTTAAGATTTTCTATTTCTTCCTGGTCCAGTTTTGGAAAGTTGTACTTTTCTAAGAATTTGTCCATTTCTTCCACGTTGTCCATTATATTGCCATATAATTGCTGATAGTAGTCTCTTATGATCCTTTGTATTTCTGTGTTGTCTGTTGTGATCTCTCCATTTTCATTTCTAATTTTATTGATTTGATTTTTCTCCCTTTGTTTCTTGATGAGTTTGGCTAATGGTTTGTCAATTTTATTTATCCTTTCACAGAACCAGCTTTTGGCTTTGTTGATTTTTGCTATGGTCTCTTTTGTTTCTTTTGCACTTATTTCTGCCCTAATTTTTAAGATTTCTTTCCTTCTACTAACCCTGGGGTTCTTCATTTCTTCCTTTTCTAGTTGCTTTAGTTGAAGAGTTAGGTTACTTATTTGACTTTTTTCTTGTTTCTTGAGGTATGCCTGTATTGCTATGAACTTTCCCCTTAGGACTGCTTTTACAGTGTCTCACAGGTTTTGGGTTGTTGTCTTTTCATTTTCATTTGTTTCTACGCAAATTTTGATTTCTTTTTTGATTTCTTCTGTGATTTGTTGGTTATTCAGCAGCGTGTTGTTCAGCCTCCATATGTTGGAATTTTTAATAGTTTTTCTCCTGTAATTGAGATCTAATCTTACTGCATTGTGGTCAGAAAAGATGCTTGGAATGATTTCATTCTTTTTGAATTTACCAAGGCTATATTTATGGCCCAGGATGTGATCTATCCTGGAGAAGGTTCCGTGTGCACTTGAGAAAAAGGTGAAATTCATTGTTTTGGGATGAAATGTCCTATAGATATCAATTAGGTCTAACAGGTCTCTTGTATCGTTTAAAGTTTGTGTTTCCTTGTTAATTTTCTGTTTAGTTGATCTATCCATAGGTGTGAGTGGGGTATTAAAGTCTCCCACTATTATTGTGTTATTGTTAATTTCTCCTTTCATACTTTTTAGCATTTGTCTTACATATTGCGGTGCTCCTATGTTGGGTGCATATATATTTATAATTGTTACATCTTCTTCTTGGATTGATCCTTTGATCATTATGTAGTGACCTTCTTTGTCTCTTTTCACAGCCTTTGTTTTAAAATCTATTTTATCTGATATGGGTATTGCTACTCCTGCTTTCTTTTGGTCTCTATTTGCATGGGAAATCTTTTTCCAGCCCATCACTTTCAGTCTATATGTGTCCCCTGTTTTGAGGTGGGTCTCTTGTAGACAACATATGTAAGGGTCTTGTTTTTGTATCCATTCAGCCAGTCTTTGTCTTTTGGTTGGGGCATTCAACCCGTTTACATTTAAGGTAATTATTGATAAGTATGATCCCGTTGCCATTTATTTTATTGTTTTGGGTTCGAATTTATACACCCTTTTTGTGTTTCCTGTCTAGAGAATATCCTTTAGTAATTGTTGGAGAGCTGGTTTGGTGGTGCTGAATTCTCTCAGCTTTTGCTTGTTGGTAAAGCTTTTGATTTCTCCTTCATATTTGAATGAGCTCCTTGCTGGGTACAATAATCTGGGCTGTAGGTTATTTTCTTTCATCACTTTAAGTATGTCTTGCCATTCCCGCCTGGCTTGAAGAGTTTCTACTGAAAGATCAGCTGTTATCCTTATGGGAATTCCCTTGTGTGTTATTTGTTGTTTTTCCCTTGCTGCTTTTAATATTTGTTCTTTGTGTTTGATCTTTGTTAATTTGATTAATATGTGTCTTGAGGTGTTTCGCCTTGGGTTTATCCTGTTTGGGACTCTCTGGGTTTCTTGGACTTGAGTGATTATTTCCTTTCCCATTTTAGGGAAGTTTTCAACTATTATCTCCTCAAGTATTTTCTCATGGTCTTTGTTTTTGTCTTCTTATTCTGGGACTCCTATGATTCAAATGTTGTAGCGTTTAATATTGTCCTGGAGGTCTCTGAGATTGTCCTCATTTCTTTTAATTCATTTTTCTTTTTTCCCCTCTGATTCATTTATTTCTACCATTCTATCTTCTAATTCACTAATCCTATCTTCTGCCTCTGTTATTCTACTATTTGTTGCCTCCAGAGTGTTTTTTATCTCATTTATTGCATTATTCATTATATATTGGCTCTTTTTTATTTCTTCTAGGTCCTTGTTAAACCTTTCTTGCATCTTCTCAATCCTTGTCTCCAGGCTATTTATCTGTGATTCCATTTTGGTTTCAAGATTTTGGATCAGTTTCACTATCATTATTTGGAATTCTTTATCAGGTAGGTTCCCTATCTCTTCCTCTTTTGTTTGGTTTGGTGGGCATTTATCTTGTTCCTTTACCTGCTGGGTATTCCTCTGTCTCTTCATCTTGTTTATATTGCTGAGTTTGCAGTGTCCTTCTGTATTCTGGCAGTTTGTGGAGTTCTCTTTATTGTGGTGTTTCCTCACTGTGTGTGGGTTTGTACAGGTGGCTTGCCAAGGTTTCTTGGTTAGGGAAGCTTGTGTCGGTGTTCTGGTGGGTGGAGCTGGATTTCTTCTCTTTGGAGTGCAATGAAGTGTCCAGTAATGAGTTATGAGATGTCTATGGTTTTGTAGTAACTTTGGGCAGCCTGTATCTTGGAGCTCAGGGCTGTGTTCCTGTGTTGCTGGAGAATTTGTGTGGTATGTCTTGCCCTGGAACTTGTTGGCCCTTGTGTGGTGCTTGGTTTCAAGTGTAGGTATGGAGGCGTTTGATGAGCTCCTGTCAATTAATGTTCCCTGGAATCAGGAGTTCCCTGGAGTCAGGGTTTGGACTTAAGCCTCCTGCTTCCAGTTATCGGTCTTATTTTTACAATAGTCTCAAAACTTCTCCTTCTATACAGCACCGTTGATAAAACATCTAGGTTAAAGATGAAAAGTTTCTCCACCATGAGGGTTACCCAGAGAGGTTCACAGAGTTACATGGAGAAGAGAAGAGGGAGGAGGGAGTTAAAGGTGACCCGAATGAGATGAGGTGGAATCAATAGAGGAGAGAGCAGGCTAGCCAGTAATCACTTCCTTATGTGCACTCCACAACTGGACCACTCAGAGATGTTCACGGAGTTATACAGAGAAGAGAAGAGGGAGGAAGGAGACAGAGTTGGCCAGGAGGATAAAAGGAGGGAATGAAAAGGAGAGAAACAGATCCAGCCAGTAATCAGTTCCCTAGGTGTTCTCCACCGTCTGGAACACACAGAAATTCATAGAGTTGGGTAGAGTAGAGAGGAGTTAGGGAGGAGACACAGGCGACCTGGTGGAGAAAAAGGAGAGTCCAAAGAGGGAGAGAGCAGTCAAGCCAGTAATCTCACTCCCAAGTAAAAAATGGGTACTGAAGATTGGGTTCTTAAAGGTACAAAATTGGTAACAAGTACCTAAAAGCAAAAATTAAAAATCTAGAGTAGCGTTTGGAATTTCAAAAATACAATGTTAAAGAAAAGAAGAAGGAAAAGAAAGAGAGAGAAAAAAAGTCACAAAAATTATAAAGAAAATATAGATACAAAAGTGATAACAAATACCAAAAAGCAAAAGTTAAAAAATCTAGAGTAGAGTTTGGAATTTCAAAAATACAATGTTAAAGAAAAGAAGAGGAAAAAGAAAGAGAAAAAAAAAAAGTCACAAAAATTATAAAGAAAATATAGGTACAAAATTGATAACAAATACTAAAAAGCTAAAATTAAAAAATCTAGAGTAGAGTTTGGAATTTCAAAAATACAATGTTAAAGAAAAGAAGGAAAAAAATAAAGAGAAAAAGAAAAAAAAAAAACAAGGTCACAAAAATTATAAAATATATATATGAAGTTTGCTTTTTAAAAAAAATAGGGTCTTTTTTTGCAAAGTAATAATAGGTTATAAAAGTGAAAATTAAAGGAGTAATAGAGGACTTAAAAAATTTTTTTAATTAAAAAAGAAAAAGAAAGAAAGAATGATCGTAAAAATATATCTAGGACTTTCTCTGGTGTTGTTGTGGGTATTGTGGGGTCAGTTCATTTTCGGCTAGTTCCTTGTTCCGGCTTACATTTCTCAAGATCTATAGGCCCCTTCCTATGTAGTTGGTACTAACGACAGGGTTTTAATCTATTCCACCTGTCGCTTCCAAGGCGGTTCCCTCTGTTATAGCTTCTTCTGTTTGCTGGTCTCTTCAGTGTTTGATTTCCGCCCTGATACAAAGGGGGCGGTGGTGGACACTTTTATTTTTTTTTTAAGGCTCACTTGTTCAATCGCACTGTGGGAAGGGAGGGACGCTGCAAACAAATAACACTGGCATATGCTTGCAGTGCCTCAGCCACACTGGGCCTGTCCCAGCTCACAGCACGTGTAGCCGCCCTGCCCACACTGCTCAGGCTCTAGGTTGCTCCACTGGGAACCATCTGAGGCCAGCCCTGGGCTGCCTGCACCTCCCAGGTCTAAGCCACTCAGGTTCAAGCACTCAGGTAGTCCCCAGAGGTGGAGACTCGGTTGGGCCTGCGTTTTGTGCCCTTCCCAGGTCCAAGCAGCTCAGGTGATGAGGTGTTTGGCGAGCGCTGTTGCTGCGACTTATCGCCTCCCCGCCACTTGGTTTTCTGGGTATACAACCAGTGCCCCTTCTCAAGTGGATGTTGACTGTCCAGAACCCCAAGAAGTCTTAGTTAGCAAAGAAGCCTGCTTACAGTTTTGTAGATAATGTCTCTCTGGGGCTGCGATTGCCCCCTTCCAGCTCTGGCTGCCTGTCACCGGAGGGGGATGGTCTGCAGCTGGCTATCTCTGTTCAGTCCTTTGTTTCATGCGCGGGCCTGGCGGTGTCTTAGCTTAGGGCTGGCTTTTCGCCTGGTAGTTATCCCACAGTCTGGTTTGCTAGCCCAAATTAGTCACTCAGATAGTGCTCGGGGCATTCAGGCCAGATCCTTACTCTAAGAGATGCAGTCCACACCTCCCTGCCCAGCCCCCGCTTGCTAGTGGCGGGTGCAGGCGTCTGCGCTGCTTCTCCGCTGAAGGAATTACCGTTGGGCTCGTAATCTGTGGGTTTTAATTTTTTGTTTATTTTTCCTCCCTGTTATGTAGCCATCTGTGCTTCCAAGGCTCGGCACAGACTCGGCAGTGAGTTGTTTCCTGGTATTTGGAAACTTCTCTCTTTTTAAGACTCCCTTCCCAGGACATAGCTCCATCCGTCCCTCTTTTGTCTCTTTTTTTGTCTTTTATATTTTTTCCTACCTCCTTTCAAAGACAATGCGTTGCTTCTCTGGGCACCTGATGTCCTCTGCCAGCATTCAGAAGTTGTTCTGTGGAATTTACTCGGCGTTTAAATGTTCTTTTGATGAATTTGTAGGGGAGAAAGTGGTCTCCCCATCCTACTCCTCCACCATCTTAGCTCCTCCCCCTCTGCTCTCACTTTATGTTCAAAATCTATCCTTGGAATAGATTACTGCTGGCAGGAATCCCTCAGAAGAAATGGAGTGACCATCATGGTCAACAAAAGAGTCCGAAATGCAGTACTTGGATGCAATCTCAAAAATGACAGAATGATCTCTGTTTGTTTCCAAGGCAAACCATTCAATATCACAATAATTCAAGTCTATGCCCCAACCAGTAATGCTGAAGAAGCTGAAATTGAAGGGTTCTATGAAGACCTACAAGGCCTTTTAGAACTAACACCCAAAAAAGATGTCCTTTTCATTATAGGGGACTGGAATGCAAAAATAGGAAGTCAAGAAACACCTGGAGTAACAGGCAAATTTGGCCTTGGAATATGGAATGAAGCAGGGCAAAGACTAATAGAGTTTTGCCAAGAAAATGCACTGGTCATAACAAACACCCTCTTCCAAAAACACAAGAGAAGACTCTACACATGGACATCACCAGGTGGTCAACAGTGAAATCAGATTGATTATATTCTTTGCAGCCAAAGATGGAGAAGCTCTATACAGTCAGCAAAAACAAGACCAGGAGCTGACTGTGGCTCAGACCATGAACTCCTTATTGCCAAATTCAGACTGAAATTGAAGAAAGTAGGGAAAACCACTAGACCATTCAGGTATGACCTAAATCAAATCCCTTATGATTATACAGTGGAAGTGAGAAATAGATTTAAGGGCCTAGATCTGATAGATAGAGTGCCTGATGAACAATGGAATGAGGTTCGTGACATTGTACAGGAGACAGGGATCAAGACCATCCCCATGGAAAAGAAGTGCAAAAAAGCAAAATGGCTGTCTGGGGAGGCCTTACAAATAGCTGTCAAAAGAAGAGAAGTGAAAAGCAAAGAGAAAAGGAAAGATATAAACATCTGAATGAAGAGTTCCAAAGAATAGCAAGAAGAGATAAGAAAGCCTTCTTCGGCGATCAATGCAAAGAAATAAAGGAAAACAACAGAATGGAAAAGACTAGAGATCTCTTCAAGAAAATCAGAGATACCAAAGGAACATTTCATGCAAAATGAGCTCGATAAAGGACAGAAATGGTATGGACCTAACAGAAGCAGAAGATATTAAGAAGAGATGGCAAGAATACACAGAAGAACTGTACAAAAAAGATCTTCATGTCCCAGATAATCACGATGGTGTGATCACTGACCTAGAGCCAGACATCCTGGAATGTGAAGTCAAGTGGGCCTTAGAAAGCATCACTATGAACAAAGCTAGTGGAGGTGATGGAGTTCCAGTTGAGCTATTTCAAATCCTGAAAGATGATGCTGTGAAAGTGCTGCACTCAATATGCCAGCACATTTGGAAAATTCAGCAGTGGCCACAGGACTGGAAAAGGTCAGTTTTCATTCCAATCCAAAGAAAGGCAATGCCAAAGAATGCTCAAACTACCGCACAATTGCACTCATCTCACACGCTAGTAAGGTAATGCTCAAAATTCTCCAAGCCAGGCTTCAGCAATATGTGAACCGTGAACTTCCTGATGTTCAAGCTGGTTTTAGAAAAGGCAGAGGAACCAGAGATCAAATTGCCAACATCCGCTGGATCATGGAAAAAGCAAGAGTTCCAGAAAAACATCTATTTCTGCTTTATTGACTATGCCAAAGCCTTTGACTGTGTGGATCACAATAAACTGTGGAAAATTCTGAAAGACATGGGAATACCAGACCACCTGACCTGCCTCTTGAGAAATCTGTATGCAGGTCAGGAAGCAACAGTTCGAACTGGACATGGAACCACAGACTGGTTCCAAATAGGAAAAGGAGCTCGTCAAGGCTGTCTATTGTCACCCTGTGTATTTGACTTATATGCAGAGAACATCATGAGAAACACTGGAGTGGAAGAAACACAAGCTGGAATCAAGATTGCTGGGAGAAATATCAATAACCTCAGATATGCAGATGACACCACCCTTATGGCAGACAGTGAAGAGGAACTAAAAAGCCTCTTGATGAAAGTGAAAGTGGAGAGTGAAAAAGTGGACTTAAAGCTCAACATTCAGAAAACGAAGATCATGGCATCCAGTCCCATCACTTCATGGGAAATAGATGGGGAAACAGTGGAAACAGTGTCAGACTTGATTTTGGGGGGCTCCAAAATCACTGCAGACTGTGACTGCAGCCATGAAATTAAAAGACAATTACTCCTTGGAAGGAAAGTTATGACCACCCTAGATAGCATATTCAAAAGCAGAGACATTACTTTGCCAACAAAGGTCCATCTAGTCAAGGCTATGGTTTTTCCTGTGGTCATGTATGGATGTGAGAGTTGGACTGTGAAGAAGGCTGAGCGCTGAAGAAATGATGCTTTTGAACTGTGGTGTTGGAGAAGACTCTTGAGAGTCCCTTGGACTGCAAGGAGATCCAACCAGTCCATTCTGAAGGAGATCGGCCCTGGGATTTCTTTGGAAGGAATGATGCTAAAGCTGAAACTCCAGTACTTTGGCCACCTCATGTGAAGAGGTGACTCACTGGAAAAGACTCTGATGCTGGGAGGGATTGGGGGGCAAGAGGAGAAGGGGACGACAGAGGATGAGATGGCTGGATGGCATCACTGACTCGATGGACGTGAGTCTCAGTGAACTCCGGGAGTTGGTGATAGACAGGGAGTCTTGGCGTGCTGGATTCATGGGGTCACAAAGAGTCAGACACGACTGAGCGACTGATCTGATCTGATCCTTGGAATCATTAGTTGCTTCTAACTACTTCAGCAGTGAAACAGCAGTCACCACATATGCTTACTCTGAAATCAGATTTCAAAATACCCAATCATAACTTCTAAAAACTGCATACTGTTCACTAACTAGTATGCATCCACCACAGTGGACCCACAGTGTACTTATCCATCCCTTTGTGACTAATGGCAAAGTCCCCATCAGTGATCTAGATCAAAGAACTAGAGCATGTTCTCTTTATAATTTGTGAATTATATATCTAGAGGGTAAACCTGGAGTAGTATTGCTGATAGGTAAGACATACAGATTATTTCACTCCTAGATTGCTTTTCATAACTATTGTAATAATCTACAGTCTCCCCAGCTCTTAAGAATATGTTCCCTTCACCTACTATGCTGGAGAGCACTTGTTTTTATCTCTCTAGTCTTTCCATTCTGGTTGATGCAAGAAAGTTTCTTGCTATTTTATTTTGCTTTTCAATGCCTACTGATGAGTTCACATATATATTTATATACTTACCAGCCATTCAAGTTTTCCTTTTCCTATTCATATATTTTGACCATTTTGCCATTTGGGTTCCCATCTCTTTCTTGTTATTTGTCAAGCGTCTTTTGGATAAAGTGGATACTAATTCTTCATGACTTCTTTGTCTTGAAAACATCTTTTCTCAATCTGCCATATGTCCGTGAACCTTGTCTATACTGTTTTTGGTTAAACAGAGACACTTTTGATGTAGTTAAATACATTTGCTTTTCACATCATGTGCTTTGGAGATACTAAGAAGGCCTTCCCTACATCCAAGACCATTGGAAGTGATCTTTTATTTATTTTCTTTTATTAAATCTACAGCTTTGTCTTTCCCATTTAGGATTTTAATCTATCTATTGATGATGCTTTTCCTCTGCAGAGTACAGGCTTCTTAAGGTCTCCCAGCACACCAAGCTGTCTTCCATAAAAGAAAAGCTCAGTAGTTCCTAAAGGTTTTTGATACCTTAGAGAGACTGAATGCTGCTTTAGTCCAAATATCTACCACACTGATAAAACTATGTATCTTTTAATGTAACTGATTTTATTTTCTTAACTATTAAGTCTAAATGTACAGGAATAGCACCTCTATCTCCAGTACCTAATACATATTGTCTCCAACATGGTAGACTGTAAATATTTATTTTATAAAAGAAGGAATATTATAGTCTTTGCATTTGTCTATAAATTTTAGAAAGAGGTAAAATGATGTGGAGTCAACTCTGGATTCCCAGAATATAGCTGTCACCTTCTTGGTCTATGACTGAAGACAGATTAACAATCCTTTCTGGTTTGAAAGAATGTCAAACACTGGAACAACAACAAAGTAGAGAAAAGGGGAGGAATACAGAAATAAAAAATCCTATATGTATATTTCCTATACGTATAGGAAATATGTCAAGAAAATAAAGTTCAATAAAGAGATTTGGAAGTCTAGGATTACAGTGTCAAAGGAGTCAATGTGGAGTTGGGGAGAAGGGTGGTAACAACACAACAGAGTTTAGAGGCAAGGGTTTTGGAGCAAAGTGGCCAAGGTTCAAATATAATTAAGAGTTGAGGAACCTTGGGTGATTTACTTCAGCAGTGAAGCAGTAGTCACCACACAAGTTTACTCTGAAATCAGATTTCAAAGTATCAGATCATAAATATAGAGAACTTTGTTAATAACTCTGAGAAGCCCTGGTTTCTGTAAATAATAAAGCAGTTTAATAAAAGATGAAGTGAAGGCCAGTTGGAGAAAAGCATCTGGGATGTGACTGAGATAAGATATATATTTTATAGAAGTCAGGCAATGTCTTGCTCTAAGCCTATCTCAGGGAGAGAAACATTCACTGAAATTTAATAAACCCAACATCCTCAACTTTTCTCTCAACTTTATCTCCCTCTGATTCCATGTTGGGTCCAGAGAAGAATCCAGAATTCCATGCTGGATCCAGAGAAGAATCAGGAAGTGTTGACATCAGGAGGAAAGGAGGCTGGAGAAGTATGTCGGGCTCAGTTATGAAGGACTTTATGAAGTTTTGGATATTAGAAGTTTGTATATTAGAAGTTTTCAAAGAATGCATAATCAGAATTGCACTTTAGAAAAAAATAAGTCTGAAAGCAATGCAATAACAGGGCTCAGAGGCCAGCCACTTGTATGATTAGATGATCACTTCACATTCAAAGCCTCTCTCATTAGAAAGAGGGTGGGTTTTGACAGAGAAACAGGTTTCAGTGTTTGTGGGAAAACAATTAAAGTGGGATATCCTAGCAAGCGTATGCCAAAGATCTTAAAGAGTTCAGCAGAGGTATGCAAAATCTCCCTTTGGAATGCTATCCTAAGAAACCATTCTCCAAATGGAAAAACAATAAAAAATAAATAAATTTTTTTCTTTGTAAGCAATGGAAGCACCAAAAAGAAAATTATTTTCAGGTTACAAACTCTAGTTTTCTGTGTGAAAAAAGAAAAAAAAAAAAAACAGAATACAGAATTTAAAATTTTATCTCTCCTACCAGGTGGCACAGTCGTAAAGAATCCACATGCCAATGCAGGAAACACAGGAGACAAGGGTTCTATCCCTGGGTCAGGAAGATGCCATGGAGTAGGAAATGACAACCCACTGCACTATTCTTGCCTGGAAAATTCCATGGGCAGAGGAGCCTGGTGGGGCTCACCATACAGTCCATGGGGTCACAAAGAGTCAGACATGACTGAGTGACTCAGCATGAAGCACGTACATGGTTATCTATAGTAGCCTGAAAATAATAAATAAAGCACATTTCCCATTTAAATGTGTTTTATGAAAAGAGTAAAGGAAAAGATAAATCACTGAGAAAACAAATGGAAGGAAGAAAATTTAAATGAATGCTTACATTTAGGAGGGCCTGAATTTCAACTCCCTATTGAGGAGTGCTAAAGCAAACTGAGCTTTGCTTTATGAAATAATCCTGGATTTGATTTTAGAATGGAAACTTAGCTGCCTGTGCATGGCCATTTCTAAACTAAGACCAGAATTCTGTCATTTTTATGCCTTTGAAATACTTCTAGTTTTCCTATTGATGTTTGTTTATTCAACTGAACAGTAAATTAAAGGTATAAAAATATGTATTTATGGACTCAATGGTACTATTGCATTGTGAATTTTAATTTTATCCTAAATAGAAGTGAAACATCTCTACATACATCCTAAAGCTTATGCCTGATGCTCCATCTAGAAGCTCCTAGAAGACAGAGAACCTGTTGTTCTCAATCAAAATGGGATCCCTTGTGCCAGACACAGTGCCTGAACATGATGAATGGTTAATAACTATTTGTTGAATGAACCATTGAGGGAATGAAGGAAGGAAGGGGGAACAGAAGATTATCAATATAAATTATATTCAACACGTGCAGACAAAGGGACCTCCAATGGTAGTATTTTTCTTTAGGAAGAATCAGTGATACTCATTGGCTCCTTTGTTGTTTTCTTCCCAGGGTATTTTTCTGTCTTCCATAATATTTAAGGGCTATCATTTCTAGCCTTTACAAAGCACTTCTAATTGCTCTGAAATATGATAGATTACTGATGATTTTTAAAGTAGATATTCTTTACTAATGGAAAAAAAGATACTCCATATGATTTGTGACAACATTGCCCATAGAAAAAGTGTTAAGCCAATTTGTCACCAATATACTGACTCTGTGACGCAAGTTCAAAAAAAAATTTTTAATGGGAAGGACAGACAGATTCCCTAGGATAAGGAAGAGAGCAGAAGGAGATTACATGAGGAAAACTGAAAGAATTAAAAGAGGTGAGAAAATTTGAATGTTGAAAAACAGTGAAAACACACAGAGAAATGCGGCATAGGTGCAATCTTTCCTATCCTTCCTCCAGATCCATAAAGTTACCAGATTGCTTTAAAAACAAACAGGGTTGGTTTAGTGCTCTGCAAATGTCCCATTTTAAAGCATTCTTTCTGGAAGAATATGAAAGTAAACAATATATTATATTTTTGAAACATATTTTGGATTTTGTCTAAATAATTTTTGGTTTTGTTTTTTAGGAGCAGCTTCAGCACCCTCAAGTAAGTGTCTTGGCATTTGTCAATTCTAATATATATTAATCTCCTGCAGGATCCAGGGAACTTTTCACAAAATGTCTACTTTCAATTCAGACTGTCTATCTCATTTCAGACTCCCCTATCTCAGGCTCCTTTCTTTCCATTTCACCCAGAAGTCCCACAGTTTATGGAGGAATTTCAGGGAGGTAAAATATTTAAATCATAAAATGAAAGAACAGGAAATAAAGTATCTCCTGGTTTTAATTAAATGTTTTTAAAAAGAAAGTTAAAAATTAAATTGAAAGAAATTAACTGATAAATTTAGGAAACTGTGGTCTAAAGTAAGACAACAGTTACAATGCTTTTTGGGTTTTAATTCCCAACAAGATAATGAAGGGAAGAAAGCACTTGAGGAGAAGCAGTAGTCTCCTTCCCAGCCCTCTTAGGTCTATCTCTACTGAAACTAAAGTTGAAAGTGAAAGTCACTCATGCATGGACTGTCCATGGAATTCTCTAGGCCAGAATACTGGACTGGGTAGCCTTTTCCTTCTCCAGGGGATCTTCCCAAAAAGGGGATCAAACCCAGGTCTCCTGCACTGCAGACAGATTCTTTACCAGCTGAGCCACAAGGAAAGCCCAAGAATACTGGAGTGGGTAGTCTATCCCTTCTCCAGGTAATCTTTCCAACCCAGGAATCAAACTGGGGTCTTCTGCATTGCAAGCAGATTCTTTACCAACCCCAGCAAATATCATAGAGGATTTGATGGCCCTGGGATCTAGACCACTGATGTTCTTAAGAAAAGAAGATTATCAACATTTGTATACCATATTCAAGAATAAAAGATTAAAAAGCAACTTTTAACTTTAGAAAAGTTTGTAGTAAGTACTTATATCAATAATTTCCCTTTCCATTTTCTTTATATAGAAACACCTTGGTCTTGAACAACATAATAGCTTAGTATTACCACTTAAGCAGAAGAGGAGAACACATAATTCTTCCTTTCTCTTGCTGTGGAATTAGTGCCACTTAACAAAAAAAAAATAATAATAACTCTTTATAACTTAAAGGAAAATAAATATGAAGGGAAAATATATTGATAAAATTATTTATCACAAAAATTGGCATTCATCTTGAAAAACAGTACTCAGTGATTCAAACAAAAATGAGGAGGTAGCAGAGAATAAAAGAGATAGACATAGCTGAGCAAAGAAAGGAAAGGAAGGACTTAAATTTGCAAATACCAGTTAAAAGAAGGCTTTCAATTCTTGATAGAGCAAAGAATTGAAAAAAAATTAGAAAAAGCTCTCCCTACCCAACTGTCCCTGAAGCCTACCAAATTGAGGGTTCATAAAATCCCAAAAACCAAAGCCATTCTTAAAGTAGTAATAATGAACTTATGATACATTTCAATATAACTCAAAGTGTTTGTCGTTTCTCAGGAAAATAATTTATGGTCTAAATAATGACTCAGTAACTGATCCAGAAGTTTAATCTAAATTAGTTCTTTGGTTTATTTTTTTTATAATACTTAATTTTTATTTGACTAATTTTTTTTTAACTTTACAATATTGTATTGGTTTTGCCATATATCAAAATGAATTCGCCACAGGTATACATGTGTTCCCCATCCTGAACCCTCCTCCCTCCTCCCTCCCCATACCATCCCTCTGGGTCGTCCCAGTGCACCAGCCCCAAGCATCCAGTCTTGTGCATCGAACCTGGACTGACGACTCATTTCATATATGATATTATACATGTTTCAATGCTATTCTCCCAAATCATCCCACCCTCTCCCTCTCCCACAGAGTCCAAAAGACTGTTCTATACATCAGTGTCTCTTTTGCTGTCTCGTATACAGGGTTATTGTTACCATCTTTCTAAATTCCATATATATGCATTAGTATAAAAAAATAAGTAAATAAATTAGTTCTTTGGTTTATTTAAGCCAAACATTTATAGTCTCTTGATAAGTTCTAAAAAATGTTTTCTAAAACATATCAAAAAAATAAAAAAGATGGAGAAATCTAAAAATAAATGAGCTGGGTATACAAGAAAGAATGCTAAAGATCCAAAACCATGAGTTAATTTTAAAAGTACAGATAAAGAGGAGCTCTTTTGTTTTAATCTATCAGTTTGCAAAAGATTGAAAAGGTTTACAGAGTACAATGTTTTTAGAGTTTGGCCAAATTTCTGTTTCTATCCCCTACTGACATTAAGGTTTAACTTTTTAAGAGTACATTTGGCAATGTTTCAAAATACAAAATGTACACACCCTTTGACTAAGAATTTATATTTCCAGAAATGTTTTCCAAGAAAAAAAGGACAGCTTTTCAAAGATATATTTATTAGGTGGTTTATCATAGCATTTATAATAATTAAAATTTTAAAATAATATTTAATATGAGGTTGTTGTAAAATTATGAGATTTTATAAATAGAATTTATGTAAACATTTAAATGATCTTATCAATCAATATTATTGACATATAACTGTTAAATATTTTTAAATTAAAAGATCACTGTAGTAATCTCAATGTATTTGTCATATGCTTATATACTATAAGAACCAGTTGTTTTCCTACCTTAAGTAATGCTATTATTTCTAAATCATTTTTAATGCAGAATCCTTGAAAATCTGTGAGAGAGCTAAGGAAAGTTCCAGCTTCACAGTCTTTCAAAATGCTAGTTTAGCAATTGTTATCACTCAAAGGGAGATGGAGCTTTCTTAAGGAATCATAAATATTATATAATAATTTTCTCAGAAAAAGTTATCCTTTTAAGTTTACATCTCTTTTAATTTTAATCATACACTCTAGCTATATTCTACTGAGCAATTACCAATTTCTTGTGTTGTATTTTTCCTTTTTCTCAATTCAATACTTGAAAAGATACTGTATTTCAAGGACCTCTTATCTAACCCTTTAGGTGTGTACAGCTTCACAAATTTTATATTATTGGGAAGGCAAATTTAATGACTCAAGTTTAACCCAAAGCAAAAATGTTTGATATGAAAAGATCAAAATTACTTAAGATGTTAATTATGTACTTTTATTATATCCTCTGTTATATTTTCAGGTAATTTGAGAAAATGTTCAAAAACAGAGGCAAAAAGTGGCACTGGAGAAACAAGAAAAACTACCCCAAAACAGGATATTTATTTAAGAATTCAAGTAATCCCACAACAAAATAGCCAAAGTGGTCCTAAATACCAGCATAAAAGAGATTTAAGTGGCCCTGAGGAAAACTATGGAAAGGGACAAATACAGAAGCCTGGAGGGAAAGTTGAAAAGCTTCCTGAGAAAACTCTGAGTAAAGAAGGGAAGAGAGTAAAAGATGACAAAAGAAAAAGTATTGGGGAGGTTATGGACAAGGAAAATAAAACAGAAAAAGGCCAATCAAAGAAAGGAGATAGTATAAAAGATGAAGGTGAAACTGGGGAACGAAGGGTGAATGTGAAAAAGAAGGGAGATGAGGACACAGATAATAAAGACAAGAAGGGAGATGAAGACAGGGAGGACCAGGACAAGAAAGAAGATGAAGATAGCAACAAGAACAAAGACAAGAAGGAAGATGAGGATAAGACAAAGAACAAGGACATGAAGGGAGATGAAGATAAGATAAAAGTCAAGGATATAAAGGAAGATGAGGAGAAGACAGAGGACAAGGGAGACAAGGAAAAGACAGAGAACAAGGACATGAAGGGAGATGAAGACAAGACAGAAGTCAAGGATACAAAGGGAGATGAGGAGAAGATAGAGGACAAGGACATGCAGGGAGATGAGGAAAAGACAGAGGACAAGGGCATGAAGGGGGATGAGGAAAAGACAGAGGACAAGGGCATGAAGGGAGACGAGGAAAAGACAGAGGACAAGGGCATGAAGGGAGATGAGGAAAAGACAGAGGACAAGGACATGAAGGGAGATGAGGAAAAGACAGAGGACAAGGACATGAAGGGAGATGAGGAAAAGACAGAGGACAAGGGCATGCAGGGGGATGAGGAAAAGACAGAGGACAAGGGCATGCAGGGGGATGAGGAAAAGACAGAGGACAAGGGCATGAAGGGAGATGAGGACAAGATAAAAGACAAGAACATAAAGAGAGATGAGGACAAAAAGAGCAAGAATATCAAAGGAGAGTCTATGAAAAAAAGAGATAAAATAAAAATGAGCAAAGAGGACAAGGATATAAACCAAAGAAAAAGTTCCAGACAGAAAAAGGACAATAAAAAGTCACATTGAAGAAAAACAGCACCAGATTTTATAAACTAACAAACAGAATTGAGTAATTTCACTCCAACACTATCAACTTCAAAACTAGCTTCCAGTCTTTTATAGTATCAATTAAAATGATAGATTCCTCACATTTCTTTAGCCACAAAATTTCTGCTTCTTTGCTTGCAACCTGGCAAAAGAGTCTTCATAAATTTCATCTTTTTAGATCTCTTTCAAACTTCAGCTTCCAAATGTAAATTTTTCAAAATGTAAATCCATTATATATAATTGTCAACAAAACACAGTTTTTCTGAAATAAAACCCTGATAAAGAAATGTCAAGCTCTTTTTCTCAACTAAGTATGGTATTTTCTTATTTAGGTACTTAGGTATTACTTCCTTATTTAGGTATTGCTTAAAACTGTTTAGTCTCTACTAAATGCAATATCCATAGAGGAATACAAGAATATCTTCATCAGAAGATAGATATCAGAATACTAAAACAATATTAAAAGACAAATATCAAAACATGATTCAAAAAGTCAAATACAATAGGAAAAATTCAGGAAAGAAAAATCTCTTTGAACAGAGGTAATATATGAAGGACTCTAATAGGCAGTAAAATTTGAGCTGGTCATCACAAAAAAGACAAGTAGGATTTGTATATTGTTTGAGGCCCGTGGATTAGTTAATTCCTCTAACAAAGTATAAACTCCTTGAAAGAAAAAGGAAAATCAGTATCTTACCATTATCTTCATCCTCAGTGTCTGCCACAACATTTACTAAATTGAATTGACTGGGAAAGGAAGTGAGGGAACAATAACAAAAAAAAAAAAATAAGATTAGACATGAAAAATATATTCTATAGGCAGGGAGTAGAGTAGAGAATTTCTATATAGCAAAGCTCCCCAAAGTGTAGTCCCCAGACCACCACTAACATATAAGATGACTTCAGGTTGTACCCAAGTAAACATTGTAATAATAACATTTAATATTTATCATAAAAATTAGGAAAAAAGTATATCAAACACATCAAGCCCTTGAGTTTGAAGAAATTGTAGATTAGGATGAGACTCAGTCAAAAGGTAAATTAATTTAAGGAAAAATATTGAATAGAAAATAGTACACATCTTCTTAGATATGGCAAAAAATATGACAAATGGTGAGATCTGAATGATTGAAATTTGGCAAACACTGAGGGTATTAGAAGAAAATAAGGTTGGAGTTTAAAACCAGGGTTCTGGAGGGATTTGAGCTTTTATTTATTTGATAGGCAACAGAAATACCAACATAAACTTGGATGACTTTCAGAAAGAGTAATCTGGTAGTTTGGACAAGAGAAAGGAGGCTGAGAGATCAGTAGAAGACTACTGCAGTGACTGTTGTTGCTGTTGCTGTTTAGTCGCTAAGTTGTGCCCAACTCTTCATGGTGTCATGGACTGTAGCCTGCCAGGCTCCTCTGTCTATAGGATTTCCCAGGCAAGAATGGGTTGCCATTCTTTCTCCAGGGAATATTCCCGACCCAGGGATCAAACCCACATCTCCTGCATTGGTGCATGCATGCATGCTGTTGCTTTAGTCATAACTGACTCTTTGCAGCCCCATGGACTATAGCTCCCATGCTCCTCTGTCCATGGGATTCTGCAGGCAAGAATACGGGAGTGTGTTGCCATGCCCTCTTCCAGGGGATCTTCCCAACCCAGAGATCAAACCCACATCTCATGTCTCCTGCATTGGCAGGCAGATTCTTTACCACTAGTGCCACCTGAGTAGCAAGATTCTTTACCACTGAGCCACCAGGGAAGCACATATTGTAGTGACATAGCCATAAAAAGATAAGACCCTAAATTAATTTGGAAGTGATGAGATAAAATGAAAGAAATAGATGTGAGAATCATCTTGAAAAAGAAATGAACTTACTTTGACAACTAACGGAATGTATATGACATGGATAAACTCAAAGAGGACCCCAGGTTTTTTGACACTGGATAACTGAAAAGATGATGGCACCATGATCGAAGAAGGGGAATCCAGAGAAAGAAAGATACTAAATTGTTTGTGAACCATTGAAACATAATCAAAAATGGCTTTGCACTATCCCTATAATAATTATACTGCATTTGAGAGACTTTCTACAATAACCATTATAAGGCCAATGTAGAGTTCATTTTTTAATTCTGTGAGATCCAAGCTTATATTTCCAACTATATACTTTAGTACTCCATTTTGATTGACTCATTGAGCAAATATATCAAATGCCTATTACATGCCAAGCTGTAATTCATGCCCTCATGGAAACTTACTCCAAGTAGAAAGACATTAATCCAATAATAAAACATGTAAAATTGCAATTCTAATAAGTATCATTCTTAAAATTACCTGTAATAGAAGATTTCTACCAAATCAACTAGGTCAAGGAAGGCATAATCTTAATAAAGCACTGCTTGATAGAGAAAGACAAATATCATTTGTGGAATCTAAAATATGATACAAATGAACTTGTATACAAAACAGAAATAGACTCAGGGACAGAGAAAACAAACTTATGGTTATCAAAGCGGAAAGGGGCAAGGAGGGATAAATTTGGGGTTTGGGATTAGCAAATACAAGCTACTATACATAAAATAAACAAGGTTCTACTGTATAGCACATGGAACTATATTCAGTATCTTGTAATAAACTATAATGGAATATGAAAAAGAATATATATATATACATATATGTAGAACTGAATCATTTTGCTGTACATGAAACTAACACAACATTGTAAATCAATTATACTTCAATTTTTTTTAATTTTAAGAGACTTATTAAAAAAGAACAAAGTACTGCTTAAACTGAGAACTAAAAGAGGAATAGGAAGCATTAGAAACAGAGGAAAGAGAAGAGTAGGATAGGACTTCAAAGGCATCTTGATGAGCACACACACAGTAACAGGGACTGACAGAAGCCCTGTGTGGCCAGAGCACAAAAACCAATAGCAAAGATAATTCAAAACAAAGCTGGAGAAGCAGGCCAGAAGGTACACTATTTAGAGCCTTTTAGGACATGTTAAATTTTGTCTTTAATCTTTGACCAATTGAAAACCAACAAAAAGGTTTTTAGTGAGACATAATTAGATTTGCATTTTGAACCAAAAATAACTCTAACTGCAAGTGAATGAGAGTTTGAAGAAGGGCCAAAGTGGTATGAGAAGACCAAATCGGATGTGACTACAATCATATGAAAGATGAAGGTAACCTTGTGGTGTTAGTGGAGATAGAAATGGATAGATTTAGGAGATATTTCCATTTTGTATACATTGAGCTTGATGTGCCTTTCAGGAGGAAATATCAAATAGGCAATTGATAAAGGGGTAAGAATCTCAAAGATGTCTGAACTGTAGATATAAACTTGTCATCCATGGGATTGGTAATTGAAAAAGCAAATAAAAATTTTATAACTAAAAATAAAATAACCAAAATGAAAAATCACTGGATAGGGTTACCAACAGAACTGAGATCACAGAAGAAGAATCAAGAGCAATTCAGTGGCGATTTTGGATCCTTTCAAAATGGCATTTTCAATAAATGGTATGACTGAAACAACTGGACTTCTACCAAACAAAAAAATTTAGCTGCAACTTAAATCTCACACTTTATTTTTTAACTAAATCAAAATTGATCATAAATCTAAATCTAAAATGTAAACTAAAAGTGTTAAAAGGAAATATAAGAGGAAAAATATTGCAACTTAGATACAACATAAAAGCCATGCTAACAATCCATAAAAGAGCCATAAAAGCCATGTTAACAATCCATAAAAGAAAAATTAGATAAACTGGACTCTTTCAAAATTCAAAACTTTGATTTTCAAAACTTCTTGAGGAGAGAACTCTGCTTAATGTTATGTGGCAGCCTGGATGGCAGAGGAGTTTGGGAGAGAACAGATACATGTATGGGTATGACTGAGTAGCTTTGCTATGCATCTGAAACTATCACAATATTGTTAATAAGCTATACTCCAATACAAAATAAAAAGTTAAAAAAAAACTTCCTGATGAGAAGATGAAAAAATACAAGAAACAGACTCGGAGTAAATATTTGCAAAACACAGACTGAACAAATGACTTATCTCCAGAAAGTATCAAGAACTCTCTAAATTCAACAGTAAGGAAACAAACAATCCCATAAAAAAACTGAATAAAAGATTTGAATAGACATTTCATCAAAGAGGAAACAGAGGAAAAGATATTCAGCATCGTCAGACATTAAGACATGCAAATTTAAACATAATGAAGTAGCACTAGAGATCTACAAACTGGCTAAAATTTTAAAAGTACTTTTAATTCCAACTGTTACAACAATTAGAGCAACTGCATCTTTTATACGTTGCTATGGGACTGTAAAATAACACAGCAACTCTGGAAAACAGCTTGTCAGTTTCTTATAAAGCAAAACTTACACTGACTATATAATCTAGTCACCATCATACTTCTGGATATTTAGCCTAGAGAAATGTCTAGGCTAAATGTCCACACAAAAAAAACTGTACAGGAATATTCATAGCAGCTTCATTTCTAACAGGCTAAAGCAGGAAACAATCCAAAGGTCCTTCAATGAGCAAATGTATATGGTATATGGCAAAATGTGGCATATTCATACAAGGAAATGCCATAAACCATCAAAAAAGGAACAAATTACTACCCAAACACTAATCTGGTTGGCCCTCCATGGTGTTATGCTATTTGAATCTCAAATAGTTATACATGTATGATTCTATTTATAACACTCTTGAAGTGACAAATTGAGAACAAGTCAGTGGTTGTCTAGGGTTAAAGCTGGGGGAAGGTCTAACTAAAAAAGAACATAGACTGAGGCAAAGTCTTTGTGATGATAAAACTATTTTGTATTCTGATAGCAGTGATAATTTCATAAACTTGTATATGTGATCAAATTTCATATACTATAGATTCAAGAGTATATAAAAACTGGTGAAATCTGAACAAGTTCTGTAGTTTTACTTAATAATACTATTCCAATGTCGGTTTCCTGATTTTGAAAAATCTATGATTATGTAAGATGCTATCACTGGGGAAAGATGGGTGAAGACTACTTTGCCGAGGGGTGAGGGGTGGTAGGGTCGAAGCGGCAATTGGGGAGCGGGGGGTGGTTTGTTTGCTTCTTTGTTTTGGACACACGATTTTTGCCACTACTTGTAAATCTTAAATTAATTCAAAACAAAAAGATTTTAAGAAGGACGGGAGAAAGGAAACGCCGCAAAACGGATCATATACCTGCTGTTCTCGGGGAAAGTACAAGTCAAAACGCATTTCATTTGTTCAGGTTTCAGCCAAACTGTGAGATACCAGTGTATATGAGAGATGGAAAGTGGTGGGAAAGGAACTTAGCTCTTTGGAAGAGGCGAGCACAATCTCTCTTCCTGAGGCTGATCCTTCAGAGAATTCCTTTACAAAGCCAAGGCTCTTTTCGGTGGTGGGTCTAAGGAGCAAGATCCCGAAGGCATCCTCCTAATCACACGGAGCAGAGCTCGGACAAACCGGCGGGGAACCACAGTCTCAGGTTGCGGCAGCTCCGGGTAGAGCTCTTTCTGGGGTTCCCAACTACAGCTTTTACCTGGCCCCTCGCCGGGCTCCTCTGCGTCAGGCTCCTCCTTACCTTGCCGACCTTGCGCCGTCCTGTGCGGGGCTTGCGTCACCCTTTACTATCCCTGACGTTAACCTCTCCTCTCAGTTTCCAGCTTTGATTTCTTTCTCGTCACACTTTCTCATCTTCACCCTATTTCCCTCATCGCCTTGTCTCCTTGGTTTCCCCTTCACCGGCTTCTCCTCTCGTTTTCCTGACACTACCCTCTGCTCTCAGTTTCATCCTCAACACCTTCCCCCTTCAGTTTCCCCCTCCCTGCTTTCTCCCGTCACAGTTTTGCCTCACAGCCTTCTCTCCTCATAATTTCTTCTCAAGCCCCTTCATTTCCATTTTCCCATCACTGCCTTCTCCCCTCAGTTTTCCTCTCACCATCTTTTGCCCTTAAAATTTCCTTTCACCACTTTCTGTCCTCAGTTTCTCCGTCACAGCCTTCTCCATCTCAGTTTTGTAACCCTGCAGGACACTACGGAGAAGGCAATGGCAACCCACTCCAGTGTTCTTGCCTGGAAAATCCCATGGACCGAGGAGCCTGGTGGGCTGCCGTCTATGGAGTCGCAGAGAGTCGGACACAACTGACGCGACTTAGCAGCAGCAGCAGGACACTACGGGGACTTCCTAGATAGACACCTCTGACCCTGTCCTGTGCTTTAGTTCCTCTCTGAATATCTTGGTAATAATATCTGATGGACATTCCTAAGTTATTTTACAGATGGAGCTGCTAAGTCACTTCAGTCATGTCCGACTCTGTGCGACCCCATAGACGGCAGCCCACCAGGCTCCCCTGTCCTTGGGATTCTCCAGGCAAGAACACTGGAGTGGGTTGCCATTGCCTTCTCCAATGCATGAAAGTGGAAAGTGAAAGTGAAGTCACTCATCGTGTCCGACTCTTAGCGACCCCATGGACCGCAGCCTACCAGGCTCCTCTGCCCGTGGGATTTTCCAGGCAAGAGTACTGGAGTGGGGTGCCATTGCCTTCTCCTTACAGATGGAGAAACCCTACCAAATCGAAGAAATTAATTATTTGACAACCTTGAGCCCAGTAGCCCCCAGACCTACTGGCGCCTAAGGATTGATAATATGGCACTGCCCCCTTACCACACCATCTACCAGTCAGAGAATCGGGCAGCAGCTGATCCCACACTCTGGGAAGCCCATCCTTCAGCTTGCCTTTAAAAATGATTTGCTGGGTTTTCCTGGTAAGTCAGTGGTAAAGAATCCCCCTGCCAATGCAGGAGACACAAGTTCCATCCCTAGACTGGGAAGATCCCACATGCCACAGAGTGACTAGGCCCATGCTCCACAACTATTCAGCCTGTGCTCTAGAGCCCGGGAGCTGCAACTACTGAGCCCGTGTGCCACAACTACTGAAGCCCTCACACCTCACACCCTATAGCCTGTGCTCCACAAGAGGCACCACTGCAGTGAAAAGCCCTCGCACCACAATGAAGAGTAGCCCCAGCTCACGGCAATTAGACAAAAGCCTGCACAGCAACGAAGACCCAGTACAGACAAAAATAATTAAATTTTAAAATAAATCAAAAAAATAAAAATGCACTGCTGAACCATCTGAGAATACAGCTTTTAGAGTACAAGCAGTCTGGAACTCCCTGTACCTCACCCTACAATAAAAGTTGCACTTTCCTTCACTACAACCCGGTGTCAGTAGACTGACTTTACTGCATTGGCAAGTGAACCCAAGTTTGTTTTGGTAATAATTTCTCCACATTGCCTTTTTTGCTTGTACTTTATACTCATCACATTCTCAATTTCCCCTTCATAATCTCACCCCCTACATTCCCCTTCCCTGCCTTCTCCTCTCAAAATTTTCCCCTCCCTTTTCCTCTCACAGCTTCTCCCTCACTTCCTTTTCCCTTCACAATTTCTTTCTCACCTCCTCTCCCCTCAGTTTCTCCCTCACTGCCTTCACCCATAATAGTCTCCCCCTCACCCAATTCTCCCTTCACTCTCACCCTCACCATCTTCTATTTTCAGTTTCCCCACATTCCTTTCTCCCCTCACTGTCCTCCTCACCAGCTTCTCCAATGCATTTTCCTTCTCAGTACCTTTTTTTCAGTTTCTCCCTCAAAGTCTCTCCCCTCTTTGTCCCCTTCAACACGTATTTCCTTCTCACCACTTTTTCTCAACACGTTTTCCCTTGGACTTTCTCCTCTCACAGTTTCCCCCTAATTACTTTCTCCCCTCTCGGTTTCCCTTCACTACCTTCTCTCCTCACACTTTCCCCTCAGGCCCTTTATTTCTCACTGTTTGCCCTTACTGACTGTGTCCTCCCCACGTACTCCTCCTCATCACCTCTCCCCTCACTGTTTCCCTCTGCTGCTGCTACTGCTGCTAAGTCACGTCAGTCGTGTCTGACTCTGTGTGACCCCAGAGACAGCGGCCCACCAGGCTCCCATCCCTGGATTCTCCAGGCAAGCATACTGGAGTGGGTTGCCCTCTAACCACCTTCTATTATCATAGTTTTTCCTCAACCTTCTCTCTTCAGTTTCCCCTCTCTGCCTTCTCCTGGCACAGTTCCACCTTCATAGCCTTGTCCCCTCACATATGTCCCCCTTACTGCTTACCCTTCTAACTCTTCCCCTCACCAGCTTCTCTTCTCAGGTTTTCCCTTCACTGGATTTTTCTCTCACAATTTCCCCTTCACTACTTCTCCCCTCACAGTTTGCCCTCACCTCTCTTCCTTTCCCCCTCATTGACTTTTCCTTTCACAACCCCTTCCTCACAACCCTCTCTCCTCACCTTTGCCCCTCACTGCCTTCTCTCCTCAGTTTCCCCATAACTGCCTTCCTTTGTCATAATATCTCTAAAAATAGAACTACCATATGACCCAGTAATCCCACTCAATGAAGTCCAATGAAATACTACTCAGCCATAAAAAAGAATGAAATAATGCCATTTGTAGCAATAAGGACGGACCTAAAGATTATTATACTAAGTGAAGTAAGTCAGACAGAAAAACACAAATATCATATGACTTCACTCATATGTGGAATCTAATTTTTTTAAAGATACAAATGAACTTGTTTACAAAACAGAAACAGATTTACAGATATTAAAAATAAACTTAAGGTTAGCAAAGTGGGGAGGGAGGAGTATAAGTCAGGAGCTAGAAATGAACATACACACACTACTATATATAAGATAAGTAACCAATAAGGAGCTAATGTATAGCACAGGAAACTCTGTGCAATACTCTGCAATAAGTTAAAGGAAAAAGAATATGCAAAAGAAGAGGTACATGTATATGTATAACTGAATCACTGTGCTGAACATTTGAAAATAAAACATCATTGTTAATCAACTATACCCCAATATAAAATTAATTTTTCTAAAAACAAATAAATAAACATAAAATTTTTGAAAAGATAAGGACTTTCCTGGGAGGTCCAGTGGTTAAGACTCCTCCTTTCAAATGCAAGGAATGCAGTTTCTATCCCTGGTTAGGGAACTAAGATCCCACAAGACACTTGGCACAGCCAAAAAATATATTCAGTCATTCATTAAATAAAAATTTAAAAAAGAAAAAATAAAGATAAACAACCAACAAAGACCTACCATGTGGCACAGGAAAATCTCAATATTCTGTGAAAATCTGTATGAAAAAGAATCTAAAAAGAATGAATATATATACATGTGTAACTGAATCACTATGTTGTATACCCGGAGATAACACAAATTTGCAAATCAACTACATTCCAATAAAATAAAAGCATAACAAAAACAAAGTTTTACCTGAATGCCTACACCTCTTACATGTTCTCAGTCACTAACTTATCAGCTCACACTTACCTCTCAGGCTCCTTCTCAAAGTTTTCCCTCACTTAACTCTCCCAGTTACCCCAGACCAACTTATTTACACACATTTTCCCCTCATGATCTGATTTCCTCACAATTTCCATTACCACCATTTCACCTCATAGTTCCCCCTCACCACCTGCTTCTATGTGTTTCCCCCAACCATCTTTTTCCCCCAACAGTTTCCCCTCACCAAATTCTCTCCTCAGTTACTTGCTCACTGTTGTCTCCTTAGTTTTCCCCCTCTCTACCTTCTCCCCTCACTATTTTCCCTCACTTTCTCTCTTCCTTTTCCCCCTCACTACTTTTCCTCTCAAAACCTCTTCCTCATCACCTTTTCTCTTCACAATTGCCCACTCACTGACTTCTCTCCTCTGTTGCCCCATAACTGCCTTCCTTTGTCAAGGATTCTCCATCACTGCCTTCTCCCTTCCCAGTTTCCCTCTAGATATCTTTTCTACAATTGTCCTTCTCACTGCCTTCTTCCTCAAGGATTCCCTCTGCCTTCTCTTCTCATACTTTCCTCTCAGACCACTCCCTCATACATCCTCCCTTAGTCCTTATCCCTATCCAGTTTCCCCTTAGTTCAGTTCAGTTGCTCAGTCATGTCTAAGTTTTGTGACCCCATGGATTGCAACACGCCAGGCCTCCCTGTTCATCACCAACTCCCAGAACTTGCTCAAACCCATGTCCATTGAGTCAGTGATGCCATCCAACTATCTCATCCTCTGTTGTCCCCTTCTCCTCCTGCCATCAATCTTCCCCAGCATCAGGGTCTTTTCCAATGAGTCAGTTCTTCACATCGGGTAGTCAAAGTATTGGAGTTTCAGCTTCAGCATCAGAGCTTCCAACGAGTATTCAGGACTGATCTCCTTTAGGATGGACTGGTTAGATCTCCTTGCAGTCCAAGGGACTCTCAAGAGTCTTCTTCAACACCACAGTTCAGAAGCATCAGTTTTTTGGTGCTCAGCTTTCTTTATAGTCCAACTCTCACATCCATACATGACTACTGGAAAAACATAGTTTTGACTATATGGACCTTTGTTGGCAGAGTAATATCTCTGCTTTTTAACATGCTGTCTAGGTTGGTCATAGCTTTTCTTCCAAGGAGCAAATGTTTCTTAATTTCATGGCTGCAGTCACCATCTGCAGTGATTTTTGGAGCCCCCCAAAAAATGAAGTCTGTCACTATTTCCATTGTTTCCCCATCTATTTGCCATGAAGAGATGGGACTGGATGCCATGATCTTAGTTTTCTGAATGTTGAGCTTTAAGCCAACTTTTTCACTCTCCTCTTTCACTTTCATAAAGAAGCTCTTTAATTCTTCTTCGCTTTCTGCCATAAGGGTGATATCATCTGCATATCTGAGGTTATTGATATTTCTCCCAGCAATCTTAATTCCACCTTGCGCTTCATCCAGCCAGGCATTTCTCATGATGTACTGCCGGGAGCCAGCACAGGAGTTCCCACCCATGACAAAGGTCATTCGGAGAGGCCTGATATGCAAAGGCGAGTCAGGACTCAAGGGGCCCCCCTGGACCTGCCTGAGCATCTACCCCAAAACCAGAATCTGTTTTACTATTTTATGACTTTCACCAACTCCTCTGACATTAACGGGAGGCTATCCCCGACCACCTTTCTCTGAAGGAAATCAACTTAGAGCTCTAGCTAATTAGCCTCTTGGGCATAATAGGAGTATTTCAATCCAAACCCTTCAGATGGCTCTCTAACTTGCCTGACAGGTTTACCCGGACTCCTACAGCTACGCCTATGATTGTTTACAGTCTCCCAACTGAGAGAGGCACGGGAAGCTTAAGATATTCAAATAGTATAGAGCCTCTCGGAGAGTTAGAAATTGTTAGAACTAGTAGAAGATTTCATTGTTGAGCCAATGCTTGCTGCCAAGTTTCCACATCCCCTGTATTGTATCCTCGGAAGTGTATTAATTAATATAGTTGGTACATAGAAAAAATAAGTAGTGGCCTTGGTGCTAACAACTTTAGACCCTTAAGGTAATAAATTCTTTCCTTGTTGTAAACCCACTGCACCTCTGCCCTATAGGAATGCAACTTTAACACCTTCGGAGGATGGTGCTAAACTTTAAAATAATTACTCTTAGAGAAAATAAGTCTTATGGTTGACAAACCTTTATCAGAGTCATAAAATGTTAACAGGCCTTCTGGCCAGAAGATGATGTAAATCACCTAAACCATTTGTATACGGTAAGTTTGCAGAAAAGAAAGCCTGGTCTCAATAAGGATCAAAAACAGCTGACTTTGCATGACTTTACACACCCTATTATCCTCTATGCACAACTTAAGGTATATAAGCTCCCTTTGAAAATAAAGCTATGGGCCTTGCTCAAAGCTTGGTCTCCCCGTGTCCTTCTTTCTTGTTTCCTTTTCCTCCTTTTCTCTTCTGATCTTCCTTCAAGCCAAAATAATTGGAGCGCAGAGGTCCTCTGAGACCACTGCCTGGGCTTCTAAGACCCACTTGAGAAGGTGCAGCGCCTGCAGCCTCCATGGTCAGAGCAAACCTGGTGTCACAGGTTATATTGATTTTCCGCGTAAACCAGTTATGAGCCTCTAAAATCTCTTTGCTTTGCTATTGTAATCGCCGACGCCGTCATCCTGAGGGAATCCCTGGATCCAACTGAGGCTAAACCCCAGTAATGTACTCTGCATATAAGTTAAATAAGCAGGGTGACAATATAAACCTTGATGTACTCCTTTCCCTATTTGGAACCAGTCTGTTGTTCCATGTCCAGTTCTAACTGTTCCTTCCTGACCTGCAAACAGATTTCTCAAGAGGCAGGTCAGGTGGTCTGGTATTCCCATCTCTTGAAGAATTTTCCACAGTTTGTTGTGATCCACACAGTCAAAGGCTTTGGCATAGTCAATAAAGCAGAAGTAGATGTTTTTCTGGAACTCTCTTGCTTTTTTGATGAACCAACAAATGTTGGCAATTTGATCTCTGGTTTCTCTTCCTTTTCTAAATTCAGCTTGAACATCTGGAAGTTCATAGTTCACGTACTGTTGAAGCCTGGCTTGGAGAATTTTGAGCATTACTTTGCTAGCATGTGACATGAGTACAATTGTGCAGTAGTTTGAGCATTCTTTGGAATCAGAATGAAAACTGACCTTTTCCAGTCCTGTGGCCACTGCTGAGTTTTCCAAATTTCTTGGCATATTGAGTGCAGCACTTTCACAGCATCATCTTTTAGGATTGAAAATAGCTCAACTGGAATTCCACCACCTCCACTAGCTTTCTTCATAGTGATGCTTCCTAAGACCCACTTGACTTCGAATTCCAGGATGTCTGGCTCTAGGTTGGTGATCACACCATCTTGATTATCTAGGTCATGAAGATCTTTTTTGTATAGTTCTTCTGTGTATTCTTGCCACCACTTCTTAATATCTTCTGCTTCTGTTAGGTCCATACCATTTCTGTCCTTTATTGTGCCCATCTTTGCATGAAATGTTCCCTTGGTATCTCTAATTTTCTTGAAGAGATCTCTAGTCTTTCCCATTCTGTTGTTTTCCTCTATTTCTTTCATTGATCCCTGAGGAAGGCTTTCTTATCTCTCCTTGCTATTCTTTGGAACTCTGTATTCAAATGGGTATATCTTTCCTTTTCTCCTTTGCCTTTCACTTCTATTCACAGCTATTTGTAAGGCCTCCTCAGACAACCATTTTGCCTTTTTGCATTTCTTTTCCTTGGAGATGGTCTTGATTCCTGCCTCCTGCACAATGTCACAAACCTCCATCCATAGTTCTTCAGGCACTCTATCAGATCTAATCCCTTGAATCTATTTGTCACTTCCACTGTATAATCATAAGGGATTTGATTTAGGTCATACCTGAATGGTCTAGTGGTTTCCCCTACTTTCTTAAATTTAAGTCTGAATTGGCAATAAGGAGTTCATGATTTGAGCCACAGTCAGCTCCTGGTCTTGTTTTTGCTGACTGTATAGAACTTCTCCATCTTTGGCTGCAGAGAATATAGTCAATCTGACTTCTCTCTTGACCATCTGGTGATGTCCATGTGTAGAGTCTTCTTTTGTGTTGTTGGAAGAGTGTGTTTGCTATGACCAGTGTGTTCTCTTGGCAAAACTCTATTAACCTTTGCCTTGCTTCATTTTGTACTCCAACACCAAATTTGCCTATTACTCCAGGTATTTCTTGACTTCCTACTTTTGCATTCCAGTCCCCTACAATGAAAAGGACATCTTTTTTGGGTGTTAGTTCTAGAAGGTCTTGTAGGTCTTCATAGAACCATTCAACTTCAGCTTCTTCAGCATTACTGCTCAGGGCATAGACTTGGATTACTGTGATACTGAATGGTTTGACTTGAAAATGAACAGAGATCATTCTGTCGTTTTTGAGATTGCATCCAAGTATTGCATTTCGGACTCTTGTTATCTACGATGGCTACTCCATTTCTTCTAAGGGATTCTTGCCCACAGTAGTAGATACAATGGTCATCTGAGTTCAATTCACTCATACCAGTCCATTTTAGTTTGCTGATTCCTAGAATGTCAACGTCCACTCTTGCCATCTCCTGTTTGACCACTTCCAATTTGCCTTGATTCATGGACCTAACATTCCAGGTTCCTACCCAATATTGCTCTTTACAGCATCGGACCTTACTTCCATCACCAGTCACATCCACAACTGGGTGTTGTTTCTGATGTCATTCCCATCAATTTTCTCTATCACAGCATTCAGTCATCATGGTACTTTCTGACTGTTCTCACTCAAAGTTTTTACTCTGCCTCCTCTCCTCAAACTTTCTCCTCAGATCCTTTCATTCTTCAAAGATTCTTCCTCACTGATTTCTCTACTCCCAGTTTCTCCTCATAATTTTTTCTTGCAAGTTTCCCTCAAGAGGCTTTTCTTCATAATTTCACCTCACCACGTTTTCCCTTCATGTTTTCTTTTTCACTTCATTTTCTTCTCACATTTCCCCTTCAATGTCTCCTCTTCTCATAAGTTCCTTGTCACTGACTTATGAGCTTACACTTTCCCCTCAGCCTTTTTTACCTCAAAATTTGCCCCCACTGTCTTTTTTCCCTCAGTTTCTTTTCACCATCTTCTTTTCTCATATTATTCTCCTCATGTCCTGCTTTTCTCACAATTTTCTTCATCGCCAACATTCTTCATAGTTCCTCTTACAAGTTTGCTGAGCTTCTATTAGAGTATACAGGGAGGGAAAATGATAATTTATATTCATCCAACAAATATTTATTAATTAGACATATATAACAGGAACTATAACCCCAGACTTTGGGGATACATGTCCCTTATGAGACTTATACTCTGGAGGAAACTCAGGCATCAATCAAGTAGTCAGGACTAACTGTAAATTGAAGTAACTGCCCCAAAATCAAGAAAAGGGATTCTGTGAGACCAAATAATGAATGCATTCCATTTAGACTAGAGAGACAGCCTGAGCACCAACTGAATGAAAAGCAAAGAACTACAGAAAGAACTCAAGGGAGAGGGTAAGATAAAAAATAAATTTGTTTAATTTATGGTTACCAAAGGGAAACTTGGGGGTGAGGGGGGACAGGAATAAATCAGGAGCTTGGGATTAGCATACATCCTCTACACAAGACACATCACTCACCTTGAGATCCAGAGCATCAAAAATGGCTATAATTTCAAAATTGTCCACACCGTAGTATAAATTTTACAGCACACAGACATCATGAGTTTAGATATCTTTGGTAATATTTCATTCAATAATATTAACCAATAAGAATGTGTAGAAATTGAACATCTAATAGGAAGTCACAGTAGCATTTTTAATACAACCAAAATAATAAGCATTGTTCATGTTTTAAATTGTGAAATATTTTAATTTTCCAATTCATTAGGAAAAAAAGTCACACACTTTTATCACCCCATTGAGAACAAAGCTTCAGACAGTTGATACTGAGAAACTTGGGGCTTTTTTCTTTCTTTTTTTTTTCTTTTAAGAAATTACATTTAGTTAAGCCATTCCCTAGCTTCTTGGCTTACCAGCTTATAAACAGTACAGCAACAAGGCAGGATCCTATATGCGTTAAAACCCATTTCCCCTTTATCATCTTCGGTGAGAAGACTCAGAAAGGACACTGAGAGCTGATAAGGCATATCAGGCTACATGTGTTTCTACCTCACATATCACTGTCTGGAAGGCTTGCATTATCCAAGTCCACAGGGTCATAATTTTGTTTCTGAGGGCCATTTTTCTTTGAGGTTTCAGCAGAGCTTGTTCAGTTACTTTGGAAGCTGGTTCTCTTGGAGAGACAGTCTAGACTTTGAAGTTCCATGGCTTGAACTTGGCAAGAGATTCATAAAATCCTAGCTTCTCCATGGTAAAACTTGAGATCAAAGAGTAGAGTTGCTGTGAGAGGCTGTGGAATGTGGGGCAGCTGCTGCACACTGACAGAGTAGAGAGCATGTTTAGATTTGGAAAGACCGTGGGAATGCTCCTGCAAAGAGGAGTGGTGGTCAGACACAGGCAATCATTACCAATAAGATTAGTAACTCAGTGTGAGACATTATTTAACTTATATTTAATTCTTTAACTTATTTGCACAGTACATCATGAGAAATGCTGGGCTGGAAGAAGCACAAGCTGGAATCAAGATTGCCAGGAGAAATATCAATAACCTCAGATATGCAGATGATACCACCCTTAGGGCAGAAAGTGAAGAGGAACTAAAAAGCCTCTTGATGAAAGTGAAAGAGGAGAGTGAAAAAGTTGGCTTAAAGCTCAACATTCAGAAAACAAAGATCATGGCATCTGGTCCCATCACTTCATGGGAAATAGATGGAGAAACAGTGGAAACAGTGTCAGACTTTATTTTGGGGGGCTCCAAAATCACTGCAGATGGTGACTGCAGCCATGAAATTAAAAGACGCTTACTCCTTGGAAGGAAAGTTATGGCCAACCTAGACAGTGTGTTGAAAAGCAGAGACATTACTTTGCCAACAAAGGTCTGTCTAGTCAAGGCTATGGTTTTTCCTGTGGTCATGTATGGATGTGAGAGTTGGACTGTGAAGAAAGCTGTGCGCTGAAGAATTGATGCTTTTGAACTGTGGTGTTGGAGAAGACTCTTGAGAGTCCCTTGGACTGCAAGGAGATCCAACCAGTCCATTCTGAAGGAGATCAGCCCTGGGATTTCTTTGGAAGGAATGGTGCTAAAGCTGAAACTCCAGTACTTTGGCCACCTCATGCGAAGAGTTGACTCATTGGAAAAGACTCTGACTCTGGGAGGGATTGGGGGCAGGAGGAGAAGGGGACGACAGAGGATGAGATGGCTGGATGGCATCACTGACTTGATGGACGCGAGTCTGAGTGAACTCTGGGAGTTGATGATGGACAGGGAGGCCTGGCATGCTGCGATTCATGAGGTTGCAAAGAGTTGGACACGACTGAGACACTGAACTGAACTGTGAGACATTATTCTAGGGGACGCAGATCTGCCAGGTCCCGCTGTGCTACAATGGCACCTGAGGCTGCTTTAATCCCACTGTGCATTTCTTCAGGGCTATCAGCCTGCACATAGAAAGTTCCAGAGGATGTTACAATTTCAAAGAGGTTGTCTCTCATCATTATGTCACTTGATTTACGTTCCTGGACTTTATGAACCTCTTTAAGTAGTATTACATGGAGAGGTTCCTTTTCCACTTCAGATCTAAAGTAACCTGTTGTGTTTTTATCCAGTTGAAAATATCTTCTCTTCCAGTTTTTCATCACTGTTCTCTGTTTTACACAATATCCAGCTTTAATAACTGCACTATCTGAAGGTGGTTTAGGAGTAAAATAAGGAAGATAGATTTGTGACTGCTTCAAATTATTTCTGTCAATAGTTTCACCACCTTCATTTGCTTCTTTTTGAGTTGCAGTAATAATGGCCACACTACCAACAGTGTCCATTCTGTAAGATATTTGCTTCTTCCCACATTCACCTTGGTGACCTGTTATCAGAATGAGGCTATGAGACTGATTGCCTTGATACTGTAATTTTTATAGCTTTGTTCAACACATTTATCCATTCTACTAGGTCCTGCTGATCATTGGCTTGTAGGATATTTGGCAAAACTAATACAATTATGTAAAGTTTAAAAATAAAATAAAATTGGAAGAATAAAATAAAAAAATAAATAAATAAAATGAAAAAAAAAAAAAAAAAGGAAATAGTTCCTCATCCCTACATTCATAACTTTGAAATGTAGGTAAATTAGAGAACTTCCCTGTTGCCCAGACAGTAAAGAATCCTCCTACAATGGGGGAGAACCAGGTTTGATTCCTGGGGCAGGAAGATCCCCTGTAGAAGGGAATGGCTACCCACACACTCCAGTATTCTTGCTTGGAGAATTCCATGGACTGAGAAGCCTAGCAGGCTACAATCCATCTGATCACAAAGAGCCAGACACAACTAACACTTTTATTTTTTTTTAATGGCTCCACAATTACCAATCCAGAAGGTAGGTTCTGTGGATTATCCATGTATCATACAAAACTATCTCCTCTAGTATCCAGTATGAAGTAACTCCAAAGAAATTTTGCACTCTATTCATTTTCTTTAATGTCTGGAAAACCATAAACACAATTCTGGTGATTCATGTAAGTCATTTCTAAGCGCCAAGCTCTCAGAACCCGCCCCACTAACCCCGCCCAGGCCCACAGTCCCACAGGCACTGAGCTGCCTGAAGCAGCCTGTGTTTTTCCATTAACCATTACCATTGAACTTGGAAGTGAAGAGGGGCAATACAGTGATAAGGGGTATACAATGACCATGGCTCCAGCTCTTGGTCAAAGCTTTTTGCAATTCACCCTGCCTCTGAAAATTCTCTTCTTCATTTACACCTTAATTCAGATAGCAGTTCTCTTATTTTCAGCTGCTGTTAACAGAAATGAAAAAACTAGATCCTTCTCCTTAACTCTTTAAATGAACACAACACAGGTTTTTTACAGGTAACAAAAATTTACTGAGATTTGGGGAAAACGGGTGTGTTTTATCCATCCCAGAATAGGAAATACAAAAAGCAAAATATTAGACTCCTTAAAACTCCATCAGCCACCCATTTCCCTGGAAATTTTTTGCTGGCCAGCTTTTCTGATTTGATAGTGTCCACCCTCCAAAATAGAACTGGGAACCAACCGTCACTCTCTGGGTTCTATTTAACAAACTCAAATTGGATAAAGTAACACCACCAGGCTTCCCTGGTGGCTCAGCCTTAAAGAATCCACCTGCCAATGGAGGAAACCTGAGTTCAATCCTTGGGTCAGGGAGATTTCCTGGAGAGGCAAACTGCAACTCACTCCAGTATTTTGCCTGGGAAATCCCGTGAACAGAGGAGCATGGTGGGCTTCAGTCCATGGGGTCACAAAAGAGTCAGACACAACTTAGTGACTAAGCAACAACAAAAACATGATATTAGTCTGCAGAGTTATTCAACCTCTCATCATTTAGCATATCCAAACAGTATAAAAACTTCATGAAATATTTTTTGTTACTAAAAGAAAAATAATGTCCCATAGTAAACTTCAGGCTACCCCCAAACCAACTCAGAGAGTCAATTTTTGTAATCTGTTACCTGAGCACATAGCATGAACTGAAAATTCTCATAACCACAAGCCCAAGAGCCTGTCTCCAGAGCAGGAGGTGAGACCCCCAGCCATCCAGGCTGTACCACAGAGGCCTCTATCACAAGGGGTCTGAAGCTCCAGGAAGAGCCACAGCGAGGGTCCAGGACAGTGAAAGGCCCTATGGGGACACAGCCTCAGGACTGCAGGGAAGCAGTGGAGACTCGGCCCCAGGGAGACCATCAGCACCAGAGCCTGAGCTGAACCCCGCCCCTGGGAGGCTCACAGGCTCCTCCAGAGAAAGATTGCTAAGGGCAACAGGGAGCCCCTCAGACCCTTCCACCTTGGGGCAGACGGTCAGGGACACGTCTTCTGAACTAATCATGAAGTATGGAAAAAGAGTTCCAGAGAAGGAAGCCTGAGGGAAGGAGAAAATGTGGGAGCCATCAGTCATGTTGTAGAAGGAGATGTCCCCTTCCTTGTGGTCCAGGAACACCCCCACTCTAAGCCTGGGGTGGGGAGCCTGCATGAAGGATAGCAGAGTCTGAGGTAATGTACAGGCACAATATCCTTTTTCAAATCTCCCCACAACCCAGAACCCCTTATCTGGGGACTCTATGTACCAACCTTTCCTGTTCACACCTTCCCCACAGACCCCCAGGGTCCACTCGCTTTGGTCTCCATCCCTGATCTCCACCTCCCAGTAACAGCGCCCTGATGTGATGCCCTCAAAGCCCAGTACACTGAAGGTATCTTCAGAGTTCACACAGGAGGCCTTCAAGGTCACACTTGTCTTTTCATGAGAGATGACAAGGTCTGAATGGGCAGATCCTGGATCCAGAGTGACAGGCCCTGTGGAGAAAGTTGTCTATCATTCAAGGTCCTCCCCTCCCCAAGAACACACAACCACCCCTCAACCCGGAATCCCAGCTGCATGGGAGGAAGGCTAAGCACCCTGACAATAGAAACTTGTGATTCAAGTCTATGGGTCTCCAAGCAGGAAAAGGACCCACGAGACTGATTTCAGGGTGCAATATGTCACAGAGCCCTTGAGGACCAGCCTGCTCTCCAAGGGCTGAAGGATGTCTATTTAGCATTCAATATCAGCCAAAGTCATCAGCCCCACCTGTGTGTGACTACCACCACCACATCCCACCCCACACTATTGATGGTGCCAGCATCTATATCACCACTGAGAACTGAAGGCAAGGCCACAGGGACAGCAGTAGGAAAATCCAGAAAAAAAACACAAAGTCACTCACAGGCCTGGAACTCCTCCTTCCGCCAATCTACAAGTAAAACACACGTTTCATATCAGGGGTTTGTAGAGACTGTACATATCAAGGTCAGTGCTTAGTATCATGAAGCATACTTTTGAGAGAGTTATAGGGGGAAATGTTTTGGAAATATTCAACTGATGTATGTATTTCTTTTCACAAACACAAAGAGAACCATCATGTTGAAACCTTACCATGAAGGCAAAGCCATAAATCTTAATACTGAGGGGTTAAGAGGCTTGATATCAATCTGAACATAAAGGTCATTGCCAAAACTTCACTATAAAATAACATTTTCTCAAGTCCTTAGCTGCACATCCTTAAAACTAGGTTTTCTGGAGAAAGAATTGGGGAGACCAAAATTTCCAAGGTTCTTAAGCAATTATGAAGAGCTAATTGAACTGAGCATGCAGGTTACCTCCAAGTCAGTGGTAGAATATAACTTAGCTGAATCAAACTCAGAGAATGACTGTAAGTCATTAGTAAATAGAATTTGGGATACAGCATCAGAGAAATCTTGCTCAGTTAGGAGACAATGGAGAGATTTCAAGAAAAGGAGAGGGATGTTTGAAGTGATAAAGACAGACATGCAATGAGAAGAAAGACACTCATGAATTCTCTCCTGCTTTTTGCAGGGTTAGTGGAACAAAAACATTTCTACCTGTGAAGGAAAACCCAAAATATTGGATCTAGTCATCTGCTTCCCCCTATAGTTGCCCAGAGAGGTTGTAAGCTTCCAGGAGAACCACAACAAGGGGACCCCAAAGATGTCCATGTTCTAAACCTCAGACTGTGTGAATACACTGTGGTAAAGGGAACTTTACAGATGTGATTAAGAACCTTAGGATGTGACCAAGGGTCAGGGGGAGATAACCCAAATACCTAGCCAGGACCTGCTGATCCTCAGCCAGCCCCAAACCAAGTATGTTAAGGACCAGATCAGACTGGTATCCCCAGGGCAATGGTCTGATATGACTAAAGAAGAGTGTAAGGACCCCTTTCCCAACTGACCCAAGGCCAAATAATTTCTTCCAACCTCCATACTCACTTTTGGGAAAAAGAAAGGAAGCTCAACAACCAAAGCAAAGCAAAGCCTATATGTCATAAGATGCTGAAATGTCTGCAGTGAGAGAGCTGTTGCCTCCAACAGGGTGGAGAATCGGGAACAAGATTAGAACATTTATGGAAATTAGTAAATGCTCTTTTTTTGTAATTTTGGGGTGTAAATTTATTACACCATTCCTACTTAATACAAGTTCATGCAGAAATTGGCATTCCTTTTATTTGCCTGATGGAAATAAGATCACATAAAGTGACCTAACTCATGTGGCCCTTTAAGAAAAAATGGACTTTAATTTATTTGTTCTTCACCAAGACACTAGTTGATCCCTAGCTATAAATTTCTACACCACAAGTGATAGAGATTAACAACAAGAAAAAGAGGGAATATGAAAAAAAAGAGTTGGCATTTAATTGTGAGACTCCGCATATATCAAGTGTGGTGCTATTCTTCACTTAATTGCTACAGCAAATCATTAATACAATTTTTTCCAATTTTATGAATAAAAAGAGATCTGACATTTGACCACCTCCCACTTGACACTTGTCAATATGAAAATGTTGATTCTAGCTTAGTGGGGTTTATCTTTACAAAACAGAAGGTTACACAAGGTATACATTAAAACACATGCTCTTTAATCTAGTATGTAAGTGAGAGATAATAAAAGAGGACTATCTGATCCTCATGTTTAACATAAACCCCAGGGTGAATCAGTAAGAATCCCTAAGGTGGGATCCTAAGTCCTCAGGCATCTGGCTCCCAGGCATTTTCACCCTTAGTTTACCCTTCTCTGTCCCTCACGATCTATATTCCTGTCTGTAAACAGAAATATTCCAATCAGGGAAAAGGCATACTGCACAGGCTTACAGGGTACAGATCTTTAACTCACCCCAAAGCTAAAGCGTTCTCAGAACAACCTTACATTACATTATGATGCCCCATACCACACTCCTGCCCTAACCACTACAGGAAGATTGAGATGGTCTCATTATCAGAGGTAAACTGAATTACATGGTTACTTTAAAATGGCTTTACCTGCTCTTAGTCTTCCTGCGCCTCACTCTTTTCTATATGTGAAAATGTAAGAAGAGGATATATCTGCAATAGTATTTGTGAAGTTTAACTGAGAAAATACATATGGAATATAATATACTAATGTATTAACATTCTGTATTTCTTATACAGATGAATAAATCAAGGTAAATAATGAAAAAAAATAAATAAATAAAATGGGTTAAAAACAAATATGCCTTTACTGAAATTTCTTAAAGAGATATCAAGGAGTTGATCACACTTTATGCACCCAAATAACTTGTACACCCTCTGTGTGCTCCCCGACAAACCACCATGGCTGTGACTTGTGCTCTCTCTTCCACCACTACAAGCCACTCCATCTCTATAAGACAAATCTCAGACACGGCACTTCCTCCTTATCTCCTCCTCTCTTCCTCCATCTGGTCTTGTCTTCCCTGATTTGCTTCCCACCATTTCTCTGTGAAATGATTTTGTCTCCTCTACATTTCTTCTTTCCCAATCTTGGCCCATGGCCTCTAATAAACTCAACCAGGAATGAACCCATCAGCAAATACAGAATTCTCTGAAAAGGAAGATCATGGTTGTTACATTTTTGTCCCTGTCACACAAACATATACAGAAGATTTTGAATAGAATTTAAGAACTTTCATAGACCGTCACCCAAGGAGCCCAGACACACCCCATAGTTTTTGGACCCCAGATTCAGAACACCTGCTCTACAGCAACTAATTCCTCAGCAACCAAGAGGCTTGGAGGATGAAACCCAGCCTGGACACAGAGGCAGAGCATGAGGAGGTAGAGAGGGAGTCAACATCTCAGAGGACCAGGAGGAAATAGGAGAAACAAAACTAGAGACAAAAAGGGAAGGCATTTTGAAACAAGACGGATCAGGAATCAAGGGCCCCCTTGGGAAGAACTGAGTCTTAAGTAGGCAAGCATGACTTCTGACATCTTCCAGAGATGAGCGATCCCTGATCCACACAGTCATTCCCTGCTGCCGTCCCTCCTCGCCACTGACCCCTCCACTGTCACCGTCACAAGAAGTCCCCATTGCACCAGGTGTTTGGGGAGGGTGCTGCTAACCCTGACCGTGCCCTGCAGTAGAGCACGGGCAGGATGGAGGCACATCTGTGTGCCGAGGAGTCCCTGCAGTCTCCAGGTGGAGGCTACAAAGGTGCCAAGAAGACCAAGGACACTACCCCACCCTGCTGTGGGGTCCCCTCAGGGAGAAGGGGGCAGAGTCTAGGTTGGGAGGGGAGGCCACAGGAACTCACACCCACTTACCTGCATACAGCTGCGCCTTCCTCCAGGCTGAAAGGGAACACACTTGGTGAGACCTCAGCCAGAAGAAACCTGCTCAGTGTGAATCTATTTGCCCTTGACTCCCCTCTGCTCTGCAGGTGAGATTAACTACAGTGGGGGAGAGGCTGGAGAGGAGGTGCAGCCACGTGCAGACAGCAGGTATGGTGGTGTATCCCCTGGAGCACAGGTCAGGTGGCCTGTGCACACTCCATACTGACTTCCACCGCTGTCCCACTGCTGCGTGTGATGTTTAGCAAGTCACTCAGCTGTTCTTGCCTCAAAACCCTCAAAAATTCTTATTCTATCTACATTCACTTCTGCTACTAAGGGTCAAAAATTCTACTATGTGTGGAAACATTTTAGGGAGTAAAATATAAATTATTATATAATTTTAAGAAAGCATTATTATATTCAGTTTTTTTCCTGGAAAAAAAATACATTTGCAAAATAACTTGACATGCGAACTATTTTAAGAAGTGAGATGAGCTCTGGGTAAAAGTGGCTAATCTTTCTCAGATGAAATATTGCTAGAGATAAACACTATTCAGGGGTATTGACAGCTCATTCCATGGCATTTCTGTGCATGGTCACCCCAGTTCTGCCCCATAACTTTTTGATCATCACCCAAAGAAACTAGAGGGAATGGACTCCTTGGACAGTGTTTTGGGATGGAGACAGGTGGTCACACTCCTAAACTTAATCAAGCTGGTCATTTGTATAGCTCCTTTAATGAAATCTCACAGCACATGACTTTTGCTTCTGGGTACTGACTGAAAACTAGATGCACAGAAGGATAGTAAACTATTAATACGGTGGGTCAGTCAGGGTTGGAATAAGACCCAGGATGCATGATAGACTCTGGGGTCATCATTACACCCAGGATCCCAAGAAATGGGTGGGAACCAGCATTCCAGACCTGGGAGAGCCCATGCATGGGTTCTGCCTCCTAGAAGCTTCCACTTCTCTCCCAGGGAAGCAGGTCCACATTTCTGTGCCTAGACAGAATGGAGGAGAGGGACGCCTTGGCACAGGTAGGACAGGAAACCCAAGGACACCGGAGAGTCACTCACCAGCCAGGTAAGCGGATTTCCTCCTCTCTGAAAGGCAACACACAGGAAATAGGTGAGCTAAGAACCAGACTGTCTCCTATGAAGGGGATGCAGAGAGCTCAAGAGGAAAAGCAGAACTTACCAAGTTCTTCCTGAAGTTTAGCTGAAAGAGAGTGAAAACAAAAAAGCATGAACTCCACTCCCTAAGAAAAAAAATCCACAAAATACCACCTCTCTGTTTGTAACCTCTGAAGAAGACGTTCCAACTGCAGACCCATTGGAGCCTCCCCAGCTCCAGCTGTCCACCCAGGTCTCCCCACCCACCTGCTCTGGACTGGGATTTCCCCAGAGCCCTGCACTCAGGCCCTGTGGTCAGCGCATTCCTCTCAGCACCAGCTGCCACATTCACCAGCCTTGACCCCTGTCCTGCCTTACCTGCATCCTTCAGCACTTCCTCCTTTGTCTGACGGTCCTGCTCGCTAGTCTGGCACAGAGTCTCCTTTTCTCCCATCTCCTGCATCTTCATGGAATGTTCTCTCTTGGTGTAACATCCAGCCCCAAGGAGCAAGATCACCAGCACAGTCAGGCTCACCAAGAAAGCCACCTTCCAGGGAGAGGCCTGGGGGAAGAAGGGCTCTGTGGCCCAGCCAGACACCCCATCAGGGCCCCCGCCCAGGACAGCCCAGCCTGGAACACCCAGGAACACCCGGCCCCCTCCTCTAGCCCCGCTGGAAGCCAGGAGCACCTCTGACCTGGGATGAAAATGGCCATGGCCTTCTCCTGGCCCAGGACAGGGTTGAGGATGGAGCAGGTCACGTTCCCCACAGAGCTGTCTCTCACCACCAGAGCTGCCTCCACTCTGAACAGCCCTTCAGCATCCTGGGTGTGGGCCTCAGAGAACGCCAGGAACTTCTCTCCACTGAGGTCTCTCCACTGCACCTGGGGCTTCGGGAACCACCCCGAGGCCGTGCACACCACGCGGACCCCATCTTCCTCAGGCCCTGTGATGTGCACCTGAGGGGCAGAGCCCACACCTGCGGGAGGCAAGATGTAGAGCCCAGGGACCCAGCAGTGCCTATGTGTGCACAACTCCAGGGGGTGCCCTGAACTTGGCATTCTGGGGGCTCTGGGGACAGCCTGCTCCCACAGGGAACAAGGAGGTGGCCCTGTCTCAGGGAACAGAAGAAAAAGCACGGGGACCATGGGCTCAGAGAGCTAAGTCCCTTCTCCCCAGCTATGCAGTTGGAAGGGCTGATGCCTTGTAAACAGGGGGAGGAATGTGGTCCCAGGTCCACCCTTATCCTTGACTCTCCTCACATCACACTCTCTCCCGGGGTATCTGCTTCCACACCCACTGCCTCTCTTTGTAAATCACCACCAAAATTAAGTCATCGAACAACCCTGTGTCCTGAACCTCCCTTCCTTTTATCCACAGGTTTCCCTCTACCCAAATTCCTCACATATACTTCCAACTCATAATTCTAGAACTGAATATGTGATTTGGCTCCATCCGTGATGGATTCTGCATCAAAATATTACCGACTCTTCACTCCTCTTTATATCCAGCTCCCTGTCTGCCACAGTGTTTGGTGCCTCCACGCTCTGCCTCTGCACCAGTCCTGTGACTCAACTAGCCAATAAGAGATTAGGTCACGTGACTAGCTTCGTAAAGTCCTTGTGTTGTTGGGCTGCTCTCCACCAGGGGGAGGACATGTTTACTCTAGTGCAGCCTTTCCTGCTGAAACTTTCCTAGATCAATCAATAGCCAGTTGAACAAACCCACATGAACAGACCCAGCAAAGGTTCTTATGTGACCTCCTCAGCTGACTGTAATGACAAATATGAATTAAAAATAACAGGCTTCATTCTCCCTGTTGAAAATAAGAGCAGAGATTCCCCTTCCCTTGTTTTTCTTAGAATATTTACTTGAGAAAATCTGTAATTGTATGTATTTTCTCCCCAGTTTTAAATGTATATAAATCCTTTTTGAGAACTAGATAAGAATTTTGACCCAGGAATGTCTTTCACTGGACCTAGGAGCCATCTGTAAATATAAAGTTCAAGAGAAACAGCACCCCACTTTCCCCTTCCCTGTCGGAGGGTAGGAGCCCAGCTTCAGCCATCACCAAGCTACAAGGTGTAAAAATACCTCCTGTCATAAAAACATAAGAATTTGTTTTTCCTCTGGCTTAAACCAATTAGCTAACATATATGGTCAGCTCAATTACCAGGAAAATTTAGAGTGAACTGTGTGACAGATGGTGCTATCAAGTCCTCCGACATGAGGAATAGTTATTGTTCATCTTAAAAACAAGTATATAATGGGTTGTATCTGCTTGGCTTTATAAAAGGGGGGAGATATCTTTCTGTCTTTACAATCTCTTATTCGATTGCCTGTGATGTCTATCACATTCTTGTTGAATGCCCATTCAGTAACAAAACCGTGTTCTTTCTCCACTAACTGTGAAGATGATTTCTGGTTTGGGAGATTTTGTTTTTGTTTTATGCCCAACATGACCAAAGAGGTATGAATAAACCCAGATAAGATTAGTCAAATACAGCCCAAACTAGCTGTACTCCCTTCATGCCTGAATTAAATAAGTGGTTATTGTTATACACCACTGTGATCTTCGTGACATTATCTTTGTGATAATGTGATACAGCATTGACAACAGATAACTAACATACATAAAGCAAAGAATCTTGCCCACCATCCAATTCTACAAGAACCAAGTCATTAACCTTTTAGTCACTCAGTGACAGTACACTCTGAACGGAATTCAGGGTGAAAATAGGGCAAGGCACTCTGTGCTTTGGAAAAACAGGCCCCTTAGATACTTAGAGATGTCTCAGGAAAAAATATTTAGTGAACCTAGATTCTTGCATCTTCCTGCTGCTGCTGCTGCTAAGTCACTTCAGTAGTGTCCAACTCTGTGCGACCCCATCTTCCTAGAAAAGTGCTAATATTGTTAACTGAGATATCTGATCCTTGTGGCAAACAGTAACCATTTACTGAAGTGTACGCTTGACTTCTGGGCTTCCCCAGTGGCTCAGCAGTAAAGAATCTACTTGCAATGCAGGAGCAACAGGAGACGCAGGTTAGATCCCTGGGTTGGGAAGATCCCCTGGAGGAGGAAATGGCAACCCACTCCAGTATTCTTACCTGAAGAATCCCATGGCCAGAGGAGTCTGGTGGGCTACAAGTTCATGGGGCCGCAGAGTCGGACACGACTGAAGCCACTTAGCATACTAAGCATGCTTGACTGCACTTGTTCCCTAGCCAAAATCCTGTATAAACTGGCTTCTCCCCCTACCTCATTGGAGCAGTTTCTCCGAGCTACTGAGAAGCTATTTCCTAGATTATATGCCCCTCAGTAAGACCCTGAATAAAACACAGCTCACAGTTCTTAAGTTGTGTGTTTTTCTTCAATCAACACACATAATTTTCAGTATTCTTACCACTAAACAACAAACAGCCAATGCAAAACTCTCAGAGTTTCTGCAGTCTCCTCTTCCCCCCAAACTCTGTGTCCCCAAACCCACTCACTCAGCTTGCTCTACTTTCTAAACATCACAGATGTCTGATCCCCTCGTCCCTCTGTGTGATCCCATTGCCTCTTCTGGGGGTCATCCTGTGACCCTGTGACCCTCGTAACTATATCCATGCCTTTAGCCTGGCTCACGTTTCATTCACCCTCTTCACGGCTGACCAAAGAAATGTCCCAGGCACTGTTCTGTTTAAAATTTCCTCAGTGGTACATCAACATCCATAGCACAGCATGCAAAGTCTTCTACAATCTAGCATCTACCTTGCTCCTCAAATGCCTCCTCTCCTCTTCCCCCAGCTTCCACTGTCTGTGCCCCTCAGGGACCACACTGCAGCACCAAGGACTCTGGTTAACTGCTAGCAACTGAAATCACCACACTCTATCTCCTCTCTTCTCTCTTCCTCTCCTTTCTTCTCCTCTCCCCTGACTTCTCATATTCCAGCCCATCAACCTCAAGGGCTCTTTGCAGCCTGATCTAGTGAACTCAGGTGCCCCTTTCAGTGTATATTACCTGCAAAATTCTCCTGACCACCAGAGAGAGCATTAATCAATCCTTTCTCTGTGCACCCCATGCCAAGAACATATCTTTATTCAATTGTTGTCATCTCTTACAACCCTCCACTCATCTTATCAACCACGGGGGCTTCCTGCTCCAGCCACACTCCTGCCTCAGGGTTTCACGCCAGGTGTTTCCTCTGCTGGGAACTCTGGTCCCACAGATATCTACGTGGCTAAATCCCTACTTCCTTTGAGCTTCTGCTCAAATTGTCAAAAAATCCCAACCTGAGGCTCTACATAACACAAGCCCACCTGCCCCACCTCATCCTGGTCCCCTTCCACTGTTATATTTGCCCTTTTATCATAAATATTAATACTTACCACCCCCTAATTTCCTCTATAACCTATTTATCAAAGTATTTATGAACTGCCTCTAGAATATAAGCCCCACAGAACAGGAACATTATTTGGTTCATTGATGCATCCCAGGTGCCCAGAACAGGATGTGACATAGAGTAGGGTTTCAATATGTTTGTACCAAATAATGGAATGCGTGGATGAGTCTCCTGTTCCATATCTATAAAATGAGGGATTGATTGCCATTATCCCTGAAGTTCCTCCCAACTCCAATACTCCAGGATCAAAAATATCAAGTCACCAACCTGCCACCTTCAGCTCCAAACTGGCCTCTTCATAGAAGCCTCCCTTTCTGAAGAAGCAGGTGTACAGCCCATTGTCTGAAACATTGACATTCTGGATACGCACAGCAGCTTCTCCCTGGATGAGGAGGTCCCTCACCAGTGAGGTCCGCCCTGCATAAGGAGCCATCTGCTCCTCTTTCTGCTCGAGTCGGTCTTGATAGATGAACACGGCTTCTGAAAACTTGGAGCGGAACCACCTCAGCTCCATGTCTTCGGCACTCATGGCTGGAGATACACGGCAGGGTAGCAGGACTTCCCCACCAAGCACTGCCACAATGGGGTCCGGGGGAGCAATCACGGTGAACTCCTCTGTGGACACAGACACAAGAGTGAGAGAGGAGCAGACATAGAAGCAGCGCAGAACACATGCTCAGTGTGATGGAAAGCCCCCGGCAGGCTGGGGACAGGGGTTGGGTGGGATGAACCCTGACCTGATAGGTTGAGCTGTGATGATTCTGAATTTGAGTTAGACTGATGATAATTTTGTGACCCAGAAAAGATGTCAAAGAGAGTCCCTCATCCATCTGTATTGCTGTCTTCACACCCTTCCATGGAAAATTCTAGCTCAGTGGTTTCCACCTTCAGCACGCAGCAAAATCAGCAAGAGAGCTTATAAAACCAGTGTTGGGCCAACACCCCCAGAGATTCAATAAGGTCTGAGTTGCACCCAAGGAAGTGCATTTCTAAACAATTCCCCAAGATGCTGATACTGATGTTCCAGGGGCCTCACTTTGAGAAACACAGCTCTATCCTGCCCATCTTGGGCAGAACTGAACCCTGATCAAAGAGAATACCTGTGGTCAAAGTCAAAACTCCTTGATTATTCAGTCACATCCTAGTATAGCCACACTATTCTATTCCAGAGCTAAATTTATCCGTGTTCATGACTTTCTCCCCAGCTCAAATGTGCGCTAAAAACTAGACACAAATACTGTTTCCATTAAAAGCCTACCTTCACTTTTTTCACCCACAAGTGCCCATATTTACCCCACTGACATCTTCTCAGAGCCCTTGGCCTTCTGAGGCCTGGAGGATGAGCCATGACCTGGCCCTTGTGAAGGATGGCCCTGCTGGATCTACAGAGAATGACTCCTCAGCTCCTGAGCTGCTGAGAGTTTATCTGAGTCACCATGGCTTCTCACCTGGAGGACAACAGTACACTGGCCTCCCTGAGTCTCCTCTCCTCACTCCCAAGTCTGCAGCTCTTTCCATCTGTAAACCATGTCCCTACACTACACAAAGCTTTGCCGACTCTCTTCAGTCCGTTCAGTGGACCAAAGGCCCAATGGGGATGACACCCAGGGCTTCTGGACCCAAGCTCCTATTTCTCACCCTCTCCTTCACTTTGCTCTAGCCAAGACTTGCCTCCACAGTCCCTTGAACAATCCAGGCCCACAGGCAGCTTTGCACTGGCTGTTCTGTCTTGCAGAAGCCATGCTTCCACTGGAACCCTCACAGGCTCACCCTCTCCAGGTTTTATTCTTATCTCACTGTCTCACTGAACAAACACCTCACTGAACACTGCTGCCCACTTTCCACCTCCACATGCCTGACTGCCCTCTACCCCATGCTGCTTCACTGCTTCTCCTCTCATTGCGTATAAAAAACTATTCATTATACTGCTTTCAAGCATTTATTGTTCATGGCTCCCTGCTACGTTGTAAGATTTTACAAAGACACGAATCTGTCTGGTTTGTTCATAAAAAGCACCTACCACATGTTCAATACTCTGTAAATATATGAGAAATGGAAAGAAATAATGAATGAATGTGTTAAGTAAAATAAAGATACTACACAAAAAAATGAGGTGAAAGATACTGTCACATATGCCATAGTTGAATTTTTAAAACATCATAAACACCTCATTGGATAACTATCAAGGCATTTTGATATACCTTGAGGCCTAAAGACTTATAAGGCTTATAGTCTTTATATTTAGGCTTAGTGAAGTCACTCAGTCGTGTCCAACTCTTTGTGACCCCATAGACTGTAGCCTATCATACTCCACCAACCATGGGATTTTCCCAGGCAAGAGTAATGGAGTGAGTTGCCATTTCCTTCTCCAGAGGATCTTCCCAACCCAGGGATCGAACCCAGGTCTCCCGTATTATAAGCAGACACTTTACCATCTGAGCTACCAGGCTTAAAGACTCTCAAAATTGAATGACAATTACTGGTTTAGGGACCATCAGAATTTTTCTAGAGAAGAGGCTTTTCCAACAGCAGCCCACTCCTAATGGACAGAACCAGCCCAACTCCCAGGAATCCACACAGGAAGAGTGGTGGGGTATACTCACGTGCGAAACCCCCAGTAGGCAGCTGGGTAAAGAGGAGCAGAGAGATGATGTGGCAGAGCACAGAGCCATGGAAGAAGTCCTCCATCTCCTCAGAGCTGGGAAGACACAGGGCAGAAGGCAGACTCAGGGCTGGCCCAGAGCTCAGGGACCCCGGTGGGGAGGAGGGCTCAGGGCCAGAAACAGTCCTGCAGGAGCAGAGCCCCACCCTGGATCCCCATGCTGATGAGGTGTTAGGCTCCCCACAACTCTGACACCCAGAAAGCACTGAGCCTGGGCTCATCCCAGCCCTGTGGGAGCCTCTGTGGGGCTAAACAACCACAACGTTTGCTTGGGGAAAATGCCCCCCTTTCCTTCCCACCCCAATGGCACCTGCAGCCCAGCCCGCTCTGCCCAGAACACCAGGTGCTTCCTTTCCCAGCACCAGGCGCCCCAAGCTAGGACCATCCTGCATCTCCTCTTATTCACAACCACCAGCGATGCCTGTCCACCAGTTAGGGACAGAGACCCAGGTTCAGCTCCACGCTGTGAAGTAAAAGCCAGCTCCCACTTGGGGCCCCAAAAACGTCCTCCTCAAGGGGACTGTGGGTCCTTCAGAGGCACTGTGTGCAGCCTTTGCTGCTGGGTTAGTTCACCTGCACTTCAACCCCACCCAGCCCTTTCCTGCAGGGACCAAGGACAAGGCCCACACCCAGGTGCCCAGTCAGTCCCCACAGACAGCTTAATCCTCATCCCCACTGAATTTAAAGAAGATTTCTGCATTGGGGTTGGAGATCCCAGTGGAAACAGAGCAGCCAAAGTGAAAAAATGAGTCCTCGTCAGAGAAAAGACCCCAAAACATTAAATGTTTGAGGTGGGGGAGGAGGCAGCTTAGGGTCCTGGGAAGGACAGATCCTAGGGGCTAAGCGCTGAGTCCTCCCCCCAAGACTGGGCCCCTGTCTGCCAAGTTTCTCAACCATCTTCGGGTTATTCTTCATCTGCAAAATGAGGATATTAACGGCATTTCTGTCTCAAGGTTTTCATGAGAATCACATGAATTTATATTTGTAGTCACTACATGGAATTAAAATACAGCCTATTACTAGTAAGTGCTACAGCAATAACACTGAAACAAATGAGTGAAGGTACCCCCCTCACTGTGGTGGTCCGGGGTCTCCCTAGAGCCACTCCACCATCCAGCACCACCAACCCTGCCCCCACCCCGCCACCTGCTCAGCCTCCTCCTCAACCCTGCTGCTCCCTGCTTGCTCTTCTCACCCACAAGTGTCTTCAAAACCCACTTACCTGCTCTGAAAGGCCAGGACTTCAGGAGCGTCTCTAAACTCAGCAGCATGAGAAGGTTCAGGGACCCTGGCAGACCCCAAATCTGCCCTCAGAATTCACACCTGAAGTCAGTCACTCAGAGCCCCAATCCTGATCCAGATCCAAGTCTGAGTTCCTCATGTCTGGGGGCAGGTGGTCTCAGGACTGTGAAGAAGCAGCAGAGCCCGGCCCAGGGGTGTCTGCAGAGACTGGACCGTGGGACCCTCGGGAACGATCCCGGACAGCTCAGTCCGCCCTTCTCTGGTTCCTTCACCATTGGAAAGTGAAACCTGGAAAAAGCAGTCCCGGCAGACTCTGCCCTGCCCTCTGGACAGTCACCCGGTTATCAAGAAGGAAACAGCCTGATCGGAGCAGCAACAAGAGAGTGGATTCAAGTAAAGCTGAGACCACCCTGAGGGGGACACAGACACACACTCGATGACTGTTCTCGACAAGCGCTCCACTCCAGGCTGTGCGTGTGTGCTCAGTCACTCGGCTGTGTCTCACTCTTTGTGATCATACAGACTGTAGCCTGTCAGGCTCCTCTGTCCATGGAATTTTCCAGGCAAGAATACTGGAATGGGTTGCCATTTCCTACACCAGGAGATCTTCCCAACTGTGCAATCAAACGCACATCACCTGGGTCTCCTGCATTGGCAGGCAGATTCTTTACTACTTCATCACCTGGGAAGACATACTCCAGGCTGGCAGCCTTCTAACCTCGGAAGTGGGGACTGTGTGCAGCACACAGTCTGCACAGACCAGCACCTAGCCCCCGCCTGATTTCATGTCGGCTAGTAAAGTGCACAGGGCACAGACCCCAGCGTGGCTGCTTCCTTTTCTTCCCCAGCAGATGACCCAGGAACTCCCACAACCTGGCCCCCAGGGGCTAACCCCCAGGCTTCAGGTGTTTCCAGGAAAACTCCAGAACCTTGGCTGAATGGACAGTGCCCTAAGGCTTGTGAAGACTGTGTATCACCCATGGCCTGGGCACAGCCATTCAGACCCCCTTTCTGCCAGACCCAGTGAACACCAGGAAAGGCCTAATTCTCTGGTCTCCAAAAAAAAAAAAACCAACATGACTGGCTCTTCCTCTCCAGCTCACCCCTTCCTGAATTTTCCTTATCTAGTACAGGACACCTGTGTTCACTCAGTTTTCTCTGCCAGAAACTTGAAGGGCATCTTTCACATCCCACTCTCCCATGAAATGTGCTTCCAATACATTCAAGATTTTCACAAATTCATGCTAACAGCCATCACATACTCTCATTTCTCTGCTGACAGAGTTTTCTTCATTGGTCTCCCACCCCATCTCCAGCCTCACTCCCTCCAGGTCATTTTCTTTCCAATGTCATAATGCTCGCAGGTCAGTTTATGTCAACTTTATGCCTCACCCTTCAAGGGACCCCTCTGCTTCAATCTCACCTCTGTGGCTCCGAGGCCTCCAACTTCCTTTCTGACCTCATCCCGTGCTTCTCCCAGCTGCCCCCTTACTGGTCTCACCAGCACTGGTGGGGGATCCTGCTCCTCCCCCACATTCCTCACGGTCCACTGTACAGCTCTCATCTCAAATGACCTTGCTCAAGGCACGCTTTGCTGACCTCCTGACCCCCATTATGAGATCCATACACAAGCCTTTTGGGGTTTGGGTGGCACCCTGTCTCCTCCACAGCCCTGACCTGTGTTCACCTGAGGAATGTCAAGGGAATCCAGGAGAGGAGGCACTCTTTCCCAGCATGTAGGAAACACTCCATAAACATTGGTTGAGCTGACTGGTAGGAGTCTCTTCAGCAGCACATGGGCTACTCAACCTTGTCCAATTTCACAGAACACTCTAGTCCACAGAGAAACAGGAAGACTGCTAACTCTGAACTAATAGAGTCAGCCTCTGGAAGGAGGCCCCTTCCAGATGGTGGACAGCTCCACCATCTATCTGCCCATCTCTGCTTTCCTGTCTGCTGCCGCTGCTGCTAAGTCACTTCAGTGTCCGACTCTGTGCGACCCCATAGAAGGGAGCCCACCAGGCTCCGCCATCCCTGGGATTCTCCAGGCAAGAACGCTAGAGTGGATTGCCATTTCCTTCTCCAATGTGTAAAAGTGAAAAGTGAAAGTGAAGTCACTCAGTCGTGTCTGACTCTTCACAACCCCATGGACTGCAGCCTACCAGGCTCCTCCATGCATGGGATTTTCCAGGCAAGAGTACTGGACTGAGTTGCCATTGCCTTCTCCAGCCTTCCTGTCTACCCCAGACATAAAGACTTCACTAGTTACAGCCATGGACTGGCAACACCAGGTTCAACCACCACTAATGTTCCCTCAGGGCTTCCCTGGTAACTCAGACAGTAAAGAGTCTGCCTGCAAGGTGGGGGTCGGGATGTTTAGATCCCCTGAAGGAGAGCATGGCAATCAATCCGACCCTAGCCCTCAAACCCAGCCCAGCCCACCCCCAGCTCCATACAACTCCACAGGAAGCAGGAACAAGCGGGGACCTTGGACTCAGACATGCCCCAAGATGTTCTGACCAGAAAGCTTATCTCACCCTGAATGCCAGCCCTTTGAGTCCATACTGAAAGGAAAGGGGCGGGAATGACAAAGTACACGAAAGATTTTTCTGGAAGAACACTTGAACACACTGGCAAGGTGGACAAAAACAGCCAACTTCACCGACTTCCCCGCCACCCCAGGCATCAGGGTCGTGTGCCAGCTGCTTCTTGCTCACTCGCCACAAAAGATTTTTCCTTCTCCAAATATAAATTATCCTAATGCTAACAGGGTTAATATTTAACAGTCATAGTATCCCTTATCTTTAGTTTGCTTCAGGAGCTTTCAAAACAGTTTCAGAAAAACTTTTAATCCATAAAGCCATAGTGATATAAAATGAATTGTGATTTTTAAAATGTTACAGTAGATGAAAAGAATTAAACTCCTATTTTAAATAATATACAATCTGGAAACCTTATTGTCCTTCACGTTGTTAAGTTGAATAGTTCACTAGATTAATTTATACTGTAGGCAAAGTTTAAACAATTCCTTTAATAGCTATTTTTAGAAAGACACATACACACACACTCCAGAGGCAATGATTTTATTTCGGTCTTAAAAGGTTTCTTTTGTTCTCTGACCATGATATCCTGGCTGGTGGGCAAGGTCTACCGTGGAAGCCTGCTTGGCGGAGCCCAAGGAAACACTGGGAGCCATGACCTTCCTCTGAACCTGCACTTCTGTCCTTCTGCTGAGGAAGGAGAGGCCCTCCCACCACAGGCTGTCATCTCCAAAACTGGAATATCCAGCAAAGGCAGCTCAGGACACCCTTAGGTCACTCAGTCCTTCCCGAGAGTGTGTGCTGCCCAGCCCACCCAGAGCTCAGCTGCAGAGTCCACCTGGCCCATGCCACTGACTCCACGATCCTCTGAGTAGACAATCCACTCTGATTCCGAAGTCTGAGATTCCTTCCAGGAACATGAAAAGGCATTGCTCCCACCCAAGCCCTGAGATTGTTGTTGTTGTTGTTCAGTCCCCAAGTTGTGCCCGACTCTTTGCGATAACAAAAGGTAAAGGAGGGAGACTGGGGAGTCACACAGGTTTACAGAGAATATAATATGTTTTATTTCACCAATAAAAGATTATGATACCAAGCGGGACTCCGTGGGACTCCTGGGCACAAAAGCCTTTCTGTGCCCCAAATTTCTCTGATTACAGAAAATAGGATTCAGTCAACCTCCAAGACCTTCCCTGAGTCCAACAGGCAGGTTCAAGTGGTTGTTAATTAAGGAAGAGAGGGGATGTGAGATAAGAGAGGAACAGTCAAGAGATACAGTAGTGCAGGCTTGAGGCAAGGTCTGATTCCCCATCAAAGGAAACACACAAAAATATCTTTGAGTTATTTCAGAGATACTGAAACCCTCAGCAGGGGGAGATGTTAATGTTTAACAAGGATGGAATGCCGATCACAAGCACAGAGACCCCAGATCAGTTGGAACCAGAAGGTTGGTGATGCTAACTCCCACTCACCTCACCACCAACGCATCAGAAGAATGTCCACGAGCTGATCATGCTTTTTTTTGAAAATATTACTATAGAACTCCTCACTGCCCTCTTCAGGGAAGATCACACAGTTTTGAGGGCTTTAGTCCACTGTGGCCGCCTTTGTCTGACAAAACAATAAAGCGACTATTTTCTACTTCACCCAACACTCTGTTTCCAAAATTTATATGGTGTCGGGGTACGCGGGCCAGATTCAGGTTCAACAGTAAGGTTCTAAAGGGAAAGAAGGCAGACAGAAAGAGGGTGTAGGAAAGGAAAGAGCAGGGGGAAAGGAAGGAAAGAGGGAGGGAGGGAAGGAGAAAGGGAGAGAAGAAAAGGACAAAGAGGAAGGGGTGGGATCCCCCTGCATTTACCCTGGCACATGCAGGACCAGACTCCAGAACAGACACGTCTGCCCAGAGTGTCTCATGCATGTCCCCAGTCACTGAGATGTCAGTGTACGATTTACAGTGTGAGCGTTTGTACTGCCCACAAGGCAGTGACCTGTGTACGTGCCCTGAGTACAGGACCTGAGTATACTCTCACTCAGTGACCTGGGAAGTATTTCCTCACTCTCCCAATCCCATAGATCAGGCCCACCCATGGCCAAGGGTTAGTCAGGCAAGTCCTGCTCAGAGGGATTTGAGTACCAACGTCCGAGAACCACTTGAAGGTCTGACACTTTGGCCTCCGTCCCAAAGAGAATCAGAGAAGAGAGGTCTGGGGCAGGAAAGGCAGGAGAGGCTGGCTCTATCTGGGGAGGAACAATGACTGAAAAACCGCCCACTTTGCCCAGGCACACTAGTAACCATTTGCATGAATTGTTTTACGACAGGAGGTCCTGGTAAGGAACATGGAATTAATAACCCACCACCAACCGGAAGAGTTCAGGAAAGGTCAAAAGTTGACACACGTGTTCAACTACCTCCCAGAATCCTTCTCGCTGGCTGAGCAATGTGTGCGCCACCAGGAAGGACTCTGAATCAGGATGATTGGCCAAAGACAACCAGGAAACTAATCCCATCACCATAAAACCCGAGACTGCGAGCCCGTGGCAGAGCAGTTCTCCTGGGTTCTCTTACCCTACTGCTCTCTGCCAGGGCGCCCTTTTCCAATAAAATCTTCTGCTTTGTCAGCATGTGTGTTTCCTCAGAAAATTCATTTCCCAGTGTTAGACAAGAGCCCATTTTCGGGCCCTGGAAGGGATCCCCCTTCTGCAACAGTTCTAACAGTCCCTAGGATGCCCACCCTGTTCCTTCATGTCAGGAGACTTGTCTCCACAGGCTGAGTTGTGGGCTAAAGCCCTGAGGCCAGGCCCTGCTCTCGCATGATGTCACCAAACACTCGGGCACACTGTTTGCCCAGTGCCATTTTACTCTGAATATCACATACTTTATTATAATCCTCAGAGGAAAGTCTTTCTTCATTTTACAGCTGAGAGACAGAGGTTCAACAACATGAAGGGACCTGCCCAGAGTTATGTGTGTCAAGCCCACAGGCTCCAGGCCTCACTAAAGCTCAGCTGAGCCCTAAACAGGGGCCACCAGGTAGGGGCGAACCAGCTCCAGAGATGCTCCAGGGATCTGGGGGCAGGAGGGGAGGCAGAAGAAATGTTAGAATACCTTTCATCTTACTCTTTTTTAATGTGCTATTTGTGTTTGTTTTTAGAATCTGTACAACATTTCCACACACTTGATAGCTGCTTGTTGAAAATACATTACTAAAAGGAGTGCATGCTCCAGAACTGGAGACCAAGCTCCAATCTTCCACTCCAGAAATCCTCTCTAAAGCACCAGGTATCAAAGAGGGAGACAGCAGGATGAACCTGCAGCAGCCGCTTGAGAGGCAGCCCAGAAACGAGGTGCTACGGAGATAAGGAGAAACCTGGGGGCCAAGAGAAGGGCTGCCCTGCTGGATCAGCCCAGGTTCCACCGGGTTCTGCTGCCCCCTTGTGGCCAGCGCTGTGGACTGAAAAAACGGCTTCCCCGCAGGAGGACACGGAGGGAGGGAGAGGCAGACAAGGAATGTTAGAAAAATGGACGTGGACACAGGAAACCACACACAAAAGACTGCAGGCTACAGGATTCCTCATATATGAAGTTAAAGCACAGGCAAAATGCGTCTGTGCTGGCAGAAGTCAGATAAGGAGGTCCTGGAAGCTTGAGGGGACACTTAGAGAGGGACACCAGGGAGCTATCCGATATGATCTGGGCGTGGTTACTCAGCTATGTGCATACGAAAAAATTCATCACACTGCACACTGGACATCAGTGGCCTTTATTCCATTTGTGTATTATCTTTTGCTCCCCTGTGTCTCCTTCTTTCTGCCTCTCAACTAAAACAAAAACAGAAACTTCTGGGGAGGAGGTATGTGACATTTGGAAAGAGAGAGATGACAGAGATGACACTCAAAGTGATAATTAAGAGGAAGCATGAGGAAGAGTCTCAGATTTCTATCTTGGGCACATTCATCGAGAGAATTCAGAGAGGAAAACAACCTTCTGCAAACAAAAATGAGAGGAATCTGTGACATTTTCAACAACTTTGCATTGAATTGCATTGTTATACAAAGAGGTGATTCTCAAATCTACACAAAATCTGGAAATGTTTACTAATTAAATGGCTTAGCTTATCCTCTCCTCTTAATAAAAAACAAAAACCATCTCTTGAGTCACATGGTAGAAGGTAGAGGAAAATGCAGTTCTGTGTCTCAAGAAAGGGACTGAGCAGGAGATGCAGATGAGGAAGTCGTGAGCAGGTGAGGAAGGGCCAACTTCAGGGGTGTGAACAGGACCTCCCAGATAGAGCATCAAGAGGGAGATGAGGAGAGAATCCTGGGAAACTGGAACGGTGTTAACGCTGGTACAAAGAGACCCTCCAGGGCCAAGAAGAGACACTGGGACAGATGAGTGGAAGGGCTTGCATTGCAGGAGCCAAAAAGGAGAAAGTGACACGGAGGAAGTAGTGATCAGGGAAGTCCAATGACTCAGTTAAATATTTCACTCAAGTGTAGTTGTTATGTATTTATTTATAAACTGCCTTATTCTAAGTAAAGATTTAGAGCAACTCATACAAATGATTTCAGAACAATGATACAAACTCAAATAAGTAGAAGGAGTCGATTAAAAAAAACAAGGATGGAAATGGAAGATAAAGTCCTGTGAGAGTATATTATAATTACACTTCTTAGAAATGGGCCACAGATTTAACCTGAACTCAGCATCAATACAAAAAAGAAAACATATACATTCAATATACAAACAAATTCTTTATTTTTTAAAGTTCAGTATTTTAGCTCAAATCTTTGTTGCCTTGATTTTTATGGGGTTAGTTATATTCACTTGTCATTTTACTACAATTTGAGAACATTGCATTTGTTCTGTTTGTTCATTGTTTCAACACTTTTTAAATTTTTTTAATAATTCATGTTTTAATTTTTATTGGAGTAAGGTTGATTTACAATGTTGCATTAGTTTCCACAGTGCAACAAAGAGTACCTATTTTTTTTTTAACTTTACAATATTGTATTGGTTTTGCCATATATCAAAATGAATCCACCACAGTTATACACGTGTTCTCCATCCTGAGCCCTCCTCCCTCCTCCCTCCCTCTGGGTACCATCCCTCTGAGTCATCCCATTGCACCAGCCCCAAGCATCCAGTATCGTGCATCGAACCTGGACTGGTGACTCGTTTCATATATGATATTATACATGTTTCAATGCCATTCTCCCAAATCATCCCACCCTCTCCCTCTCCCACGAGTCCAAAAGACTGTTCTATACATTAGTGTCTCTTTTGGTGTCTCATATACAGGGTTATTGTTACCATCTTTCTAAATTCCATATATATGCATTAGTATACTGTATTGGTGTTTTTCTTTCTGCCTTACTTCACTCTGTATAATAGGCTCCAGTTTCATCCACCTCATTAGAACTGATTCAAATGTATTCTTTTTAACGGCTGAGTAATACTCCATTGTGTATATGTACCATAGCTTTCTTATCCATTCATCTGCTGATGGACATCTAGGTTGCTTCCATGTCTTGGCTATTATAAACAGTGCTGCGATGAACGTTGGAGTACACGTGTCTCTTTCCCTTCTGGTTTCCTCAGTGTATATGCCCAGCAGTGGGATTGCTGGATCATAAGGCAGTTCTATTTCCAGTTTTTTCAGGAATCTCCACACTGTTCTCCATAGTGGCTAGAGTACCTGTTTATACGTATATATATATCCTCTCTTTGTTAGATTTTTTTCACATATAGGTCATTACAGAATACTGAGTAGATTTCTCTATGCTACACAGTAGGTCCTTATTAGTTATCTATTTTATACATAATTGTGTGTACATATGTCAATCTCAATTTCCCAATTTATCCCTCCCCCATCACTTTCTCCACAGGTAATCATAAGTTTGTTTTCTACGTCTGTCACTGTATTTCTCCTTTGTAAATCAGTTCATTTCTACCATTTTTTCACATTCCATATATAAGCAATGCCATATGATGTTTGTCTTTGTATGACAAATATATTCATTTAATAAACATTTATTTTGAGCCTCTGTATGACAGCAGAAGGAGGAGAGTGAAAGAGCTAGCTTTAAACAGTATTTTTAAAAACTAAGATCTGGTCCCATTACTTCATGGCAAACAGAAGAAGATAAGGTGGAAGTAGTGATACATTTCCTCTTCTTGGGCTCTAAAATCATTGCGAATGGTGACTGCAGCCATGAAACTGGAAGACGATTGCTTCTCAGCAGGAAAGCAATGACAAACCTAGACGGTGTGTTGAAAACCAGAGATACTACTCTGCCGGCAAAGGTCCATATAGTCAAGGCTATGGTCTTCTCAGTGGTCACATACGACTATGAGAGCTGGACCATAAAGAAGGCAGAGTGCCAAAGAACTGATGCCTTCAAACTGTGCTGCTGGAGAAGACTCCTGAGAGTCCTTTGGACAGCAAGGAGATCAAACCACTCAATCTTAAGGGAAATCAACCCTGAATACTCACTGGAAGGACTAATGCTGAAGCCAAAGCTCCAGTATTTTGGTTATCTGATGTAAACAGCGGACTCATTGGGAAAGTTCCTGATGCTAGGAAAGATTGAGGTCAGAAGGAGAAGAGGGTGTCAGAGGATGAGAAGGCTAGATGGCATCACCGATGCAATGGACATGAACTTGAGCAAACTTCAGGAGCTGGTGAGGGACAGGAAGGCCTGGCGTGCTGCCGTCCATGGGATCGCAAAGAGTCGGACACAACTGGATGACTGAACAACAACGTGACAGCAGAGAATCCCCAGTCTTTGGGAGAACCTGCCCTCCTCCATGAAACTTACATTCTGGAAATGAACATCACTCAAAATTATCAGGACCGACTGCAAATTGGTATAACTGTGTCAAAGGTAAGGAACAGGATTCTATGGGGCCAAACAGTGAAGATACTCCATTGAGACTGCAGAGAGAGCCTGAGTTTCAACTGGATGTGTAGCAATGAAGCAGAAATAGAGTTCAGGGAAGATAAACCAGAAAAATAAATCTGTTTCTCCATGGAAATGTCAAGGGAGTGGAGTCCCATCTTATACAAGAAAGTTGATTCTTGGGCAGGCAAGTCTTGTATATGGAAAAAATAACCCTTGAAAGTTGGTTACGTTGCTCATAAAGTACTGCCCCATACTTGTGCATAAGGTAAACTTAAACATGTAAAATGTACAGTAAAACATATACTATTATACTCAGATTTATGATAAACCAAAAAACGCATCTTTAAACTTTAAAAATCACCTCAGCACTTGAAAAGAATCAAGGGCTTCCCTGGTGGTTCAGTGGTAAAGAATCCACCTTCCTACCAAGGCTACAAAGGTGAAAGGAGATCCAACCAGTCCATCCTAAGGAAATCAGTCCTGAATATTCATTGGAAGGACTGAAGCTAAAGCTGAAACTCCAATACTTTGGCCACTTGATGCGAAGAACTGACTCGTTGGAAAAGACCCTGATGCTGGGAAAGACTGAAGGTGGGAGGAGAAGGGGACGACAGAGGATGAGCTGGCATCACCAACTCAGTGGACATGAGTTTGAGTAAACTCTGGGAGTTGGTGATGGACAGGAAAGCCTGGCGTGTTGCAGTCCATGAGGTCGCAAAGAGTCAGACACGACTGAGTGACTGAACTGAACTGAATTGACAAAGGCGACATGGCTTTGATCCCTGATCCAGGAAGATCCCACATGCCCCAGAGCAACTAAGCCCGTGCTCTACAACTACTGAGCCTGCGCTCTAGAGCCCGGGAGCCGCAGCTACTGAGACCACATGCTGCCCCTTCTAAAGCCCGTGCTCCCCAGAGGCCGTGCTCCACAATAAGAGACGCCACCACAGTGAGAAGCCCGGGCACCGCAACTAAAGAGTAGCCCCTACTTGTTGCAACTAGAGAAAGCCCTCACACAAAAAGGAAGTCCCAGCACAGCCAGTAAATAAATAATGAGAAAGGGATCCATGAATACAAGAAGCTTTCAACTTAGAATAAAGATCCAAACCCCAGCCTTCTCTGGGGCATCTAGAAAAGTCTGTGTGTCTTTTCAGGCTTCTCTTCCAATCTGTGGGGGAAGAATATTTAGGTATATTATACCTGTTATTTCAGTTTCCTATTTTTATTCACTAACATTGGATTTTTGCAATGTACTTAGCCTTAAGATTATCTGTATTAAAAGGGTTTTGCTTATATTTAACATAAAATTGTTCATTAATTTTTAAATTATAAAAATACATAATTTTCATAAAGTCATATACATGCCTCTCAGACAAGTAGAGAAGTCAAAGAATTTATTCAGAAAATTAATCCGTTACAGAACTGCTACAATTATAAAGCTGGTTCAAAGAGCATTTTGAAGGATAGCTTAATTATTGTCTCACCAGAAAAGGCAGTGAAAAATAAATATGCTGAGTTGGGGGGGAAAGTGGTTCATGTCCTATACCGTGCTGTGCTGTGCTCAGCCACTCAGTCGTGTCTGATCTCTGAGACCCTGTGGACTGTAGCCTTCCAGGCTCCTCTGACCAAGGGATTTCCCAGGCAAGACTACTGCCTGCTGCTGCTAAGTCACTTCAGTTGTGTTCAACTCTGTGCGACCCCATAGACGGCAACCCACCAGACCCCGCCGTCCCTGGGATTCTCCAGGCAAGAACACTGGAGTGGGTTGCCATTGCCTCCTCCAATGCAAGAATGTGAAAAGTGAAAGTGAAGTCGCTCAGTCATGTCCGACTCTTACCGACCCCATGGACTGCAGCCAACCAGGCTCCTCCATCCATGGGATTTTCCAGGCAAGAGTACTGGAGTGGGGTGCCATTGCCTTCTCCCAAGAATACTGGAGTGGGTTGCAATTTCCTACTCCAACATGACACCTTACATTTGTCTAGTTACAGGATTTTTTTAAATAATATTTTAAAGAATCATTGATTTACAATGTTATATGTTTCTACATATATTCAGAAATATTCAGCAAAGTGAATATTTCCAGGTTTTAAATAATTATATATTTTTTGCAATGCAAGGAAAAGATTTCAAGAATGTTAGAGGAGTGGGTAATAAAAGATGGCTTCTTTAAAAATAAGCATTTTAGAAACTATCAGAACAATTCCATAGAATTCCAAATTGTATTCAATGGAGTCCAGTTATACTTTCTTAAATATTGACCAGTTTTGCATCTATTTGTAAATAAATTTAAGCACGCTTTATCTATCAATATGTAGTACTTTGAATTCTTCTGTAAACAGGTTGTAACAGGCACTGATCCCCCTTTAAATGAGTTGAATAAAGTAGTTTGTGCACACACACACAAACACACACAAACTATCAGAAACTGGGTAGTGTCTAACCAACTAGGACCTGCAGCAGCCATTCTACATCTTCAGTGAAGCAGAGCCACAGCCCGTGGGCTTACTCCCCAGGCACCTGTGAAATTTAAGGAGCTTGAGCAAATCTCCAACAGTCTGGGTCCCTCAGAGTCCTGCTTCCTTTTCTGCTCTTTACCATAGGACTTGGAAGTACTAAGAGGCAATACACTGATTACTAGAATCGTGCTCATGGTCAGAGCTTTCTGCAATGCACCTGCCTCTGAAAACTCTTGTCTTCACTCACACCTTAATTCTGGTAGCAGTTCCTTTCTTTCCTCCTGATGCAGACACAACAGAAAAACCCAGATCCTTCTCCTTCTTTCACAGAAATCTACTGAGGTTGATAAAAATAGGTGAGTTGCATCCACCCCAGAATAGGAAGTATATAAAGTAGAATGCTAACTCCTCTAAAATTCATCAGCCATCCATTTCCCTGCAAGATTCTGGCCAATACTTCTGGTCAGACTTTGGATCCTTATAAATACAACTGGAGACCCACCTTCGGTTCTGGGTTCCTCTGCACTGATTCAATAAAATAACCCCCTTTTATTCTGCAGAGTGATTCAGCTCTTGTGCCCTTTAATAACCAAATGGTGTATAAACACCATAAAAGGGACTTCCCTGGTGGTCCAGTAGCTGACTCTGTGTTCCCCATGCAAGGGGTCTGGGTTCCATCCTTGGTCAGGGACTAGATCCTACATGCCACAACTAAGAGGTCACATGCCACAACCAAGACCTGGTGCAGCCAAATGAATAAATAAAAATACTTTTCTTCTAAAAAGCATTAAAAAAAAATTTTATTATCACCACAAAATTGACTTCCCATGGCAAATTACAGCCTAATCAAAACTAATTCAGAAACAGTCCACGTCTAGCTTCTCAAACCTGAGTCCATGGCATGAACTGATGATTGTTGTAACCACATGCCCAGGAGTCTGTCTCCAGAGCAGGGGGATGAGACCCCCCCAGTCATCCAGGCTGCACCTCAGAGGCCCCTGTCACAAGGGATCTGAAGCTCCAGGAAGAGCCACAGCGAGGGTCCAGGACAGTGATGGGCCCTATGGAGACACAGCCTCGGGGTTGCAGGGCAGCAATGGAGACTCGGCCCCGGGGAGACCATCAGCACCAGAGCCTGAGCTGAACCCCGCCCCTGGGAGGCTCACAGGCTCCTCCAGAGAAGGACTGCTAAGGGCAACAGGAAGCCCCTCAGACCCTCCCACGTCGGAGCAGACGGTCATGGACACGTCCCCTGACCTAATCATGAAGTATGGAAAGAGAGTCCCAGAGAAGAAAGCCTGAGAGAAGGAGAAAATGTGGGAGCCATCAGTCATGTTGTAGAAGGATATGTCCCCTTCCTGGTGGTCCAGGAACACCCCCACTCTAAGCCTGGGGTGGGGAGCCTGCATGAGGGATAGCACAGTATAAGGTACAGTATAGGCAAAATATCTTCTTTCAAATCTCCCCACAACCCAGAACCCCTTATCTGGGGACTCTATGTACCAGCCGTACCAGCCTTCCCTGTTCACACCTTCCCTACAGACCCCCAGGGCCCACTCGCTTTGGTCTCCATCCCTGATCTCCACCTCCCAGTAACAGCACCCTGATGTGATGTCCTCAAAGCCCAGTACACTGCATTTATCTGCAGCGTTCACACAGGAGGCCTTCAAGGTCACACTTGTCTTTTTATCAGAGACGACAAGGTCTGAATGGGCAGATCGTGGATCCAGAGTGACAGGCCCTGCGGAGAAAGTTGTCTATCATTCAAGGTCCTCCCCTCCCCAAGAACACACAACCACCCCTCAACCCGGAATCCCAGCTGCATGGGAGGAAGGCTAAGCACCCTGACAATAGGAACTTGTGATGCAAGTCGACGGGCCTCCAAGCAGGAAAAGGACTCACGAGACTGATTTCAGGATGTGATGTATCACAGAGCCCTTGAGGACCAGCCTGCTCTCCAAGGGCTGAGGACCAGCAGGCTCTCCAATGTCTATTTAGTATTCAATATCGGCCAAAGTGATCAGCCCCACCTGTGTGTGACTGTCACCACCACATCCCACCCCACACTATTGATGGTGCCAGCATCTATATCACCACTGAGAAGTGAAGGAGAGGCCACAGGGACAGCAGTAGGAAAATCCAGAAAAACACAAAGTCACTCACAGGCCTGGAACTCCTCCTTCCGCCAATCTACAAGGAAAACACACATTTCATATGAGGGGTTCACAAAGACTGTACAACACACTTTAGGGTGGGTATGTGGGGTGGGTACTGAAGCTGCTAATGAAGGATTTGTAGAAAACATGTTTGGAAACATTCACTTGATACATTTATTGCTCTTTTATACACATGCACTCACACACACACAGAATGATCATTTTACAACCTTTTGATGAAGACCTAGCCATAGACCTTAATACTCAGGAATTGAGAAGCTGGAGACTGACCTGAACAGAAAGCTCTTTGCCATATTTGCCTACCAAATTATTCTTTCTCAAGGCCCTTGCCACATATCTATAATGAAAGATAGGTTTTCTAGAGAAAGAATTGGGGAGATAAAAGCTTTCGTTCACAAGTGAAGAAATGATCCGGCTGAGCTTGCAGGTTGTCCCTGAGCCATGGGTAGAGAGAATACAACTGGCTAAGCTGAACTTGGAACATGACTATGTGCCAGGAGAGAAGAGAGCTCAGCGCACAGCACTGGAGAAATCTGACCCAGGTAGAAGACAATGCAGAGGTTTCCAAAGAGAGAGAGAGACGTTCAAATAAGGAAGCATGACAAGCGCTGAAAAGATGAAACATGAATAACTTCTCCTTCCATTTTTGTAGGAACAATATCATCCCTATAGACATGGCATATGGTGAAAATATTAAAAAATGCTGATTCTAGTTTCATGGTACAGTTTCTTTTTTTTAATGAAAGGTATAGAATTAAAGGTATACATTAAAATACATGTGACTTAAACTTGGCAGAGAACATGAAGATGGTAAAAGAAGACTACACGATCGTCACTGTGTAGAAACAAATCCCTGCAAGAATCAGTAAGACGCCTGAGGTGGCTTCTCACCCATTGGTGCCCAGGCCTCTGTCACCCTCTGGGTTCCCCACTTTCTCTCACAGTTCTGTATTCCTGACCCTAAACAGGAGCATTCCAAGCAGGAACAGGGCCTATGACAGAGGCTCAGAGGATGCAGAGCCTTCACTCACCCCACTGCTAAGGGTCCTTGAGACCACCCTCACTGCACGAGCATCCCTGCAACCACACACCTGCCCCAGCTCCTCTGGGAGGTGCAGACGGTCTCATTATCAGAGGCAAACTCATTATATGGTTACCTAAAAAGGGCTTAGGAATGTAAGTTTCTCTGAAATATTTTAAAGAAGACTCAAGGAGTCCATTACATTTCATGTCATGAACCTTGCAAACTCTCAGTGCACTTCTCAGATTCACACCACGTGGCTGTGGCCTTTGACCTTGTGACCTTTGGCCTCTCTTCAGTCACTCTGTCCACTCAAAACCTCTACAGGGCATTTCCCCCACACATTCCTATACTTCCTTCACATCTCCTCCTCTCTTCCTCCTGATCTTTTCTTCCATGATTTGTTCCCTTACCCCTTCTCCAAGAAGAAATTTAACCTCTCTCACGGTCTCCTTTTCCAATCTTCTACATTAACCCTGAAAAGGGGAGGAGGAGCCTGAGCCCTTCAGACAAATATTCTTCTAAAATGGAAGACAATGGTCGTGAATAATCCATTGTATGTTACATTTTTGGTTTTATGACCAAAAAAACGCACTTGGGATTTTCCATATAATTTCAGATCTTTCACACCCTCATCCAAGGAGTCCATGCATATCCCAGAGGTGGTGGACCCCAGAGTCAGAACACCTGCTCCTCATCAACCAAGGAGGCGTGGAGGATGAAAGCCAGCCTGGACATGGGGTCAGAGCATGAGGAAGCAGAGAGAAGACCAATATTGCAGAGGACCAGGGGGAAACAGGGAAACCAAAACTAGAGCCAAAGAGAGAATTCAAACCAAGGGTCCCATAAGCAAGCGAGCATGACTTCTGACATCTTCCAGAGATGAGCGATCCCTGAGCCACACGGTCATTCCCTGCTGCCGTCCCTCCTCACCACTGACCCCTCCGCTGTCACTGTCACGAGAAATCCCCGTTGCACCAGGTGTTTGGGGAGGGTGCTGCTAACCCTGACCATGCCCTGCAGTAGAGCACGGGCAGGATGGAGGCACATCTGTGTGCCGAGGAGTCCCTGCAGTCTCCAGGTGGAGGCTACAAAGGTGCCAAGAAGACCAAGGACACTACCCCACCCTGCTGTGGGGTCCCCTCAGGGAGAAGGGGGCAGAGTCTAGGTTGGGAGGGGAGGCCACAGGAACTCAGAGCCACTTACCTGCATACAGCTGCGCCTTCCTCCAGGCTGAAAGGGAACACACTCTGGTGAGACCTCAGCCAGAAGAAACCTGCTCAGTGTGAATCTATTGGCCGTTGCCTCCCCTCTGCTCTGCAGGTGAGACTAACTACAGTGGGAAGAGGCTGGAGAATAGGTGACTTCCAGCCACGTGCAGACAGCAGGTGTGGTGGGGAATCCCCTGGAGCACAGGTCAGAAGCCTGCAGCATTCTGGAATGACTTCCACCGCTGTCCCCTGCTGCGTGACGTTTGGCTAGTTCACCTAGTTGCTCCTCCTTCAAAATCCTTCAAAACTCCTGTTTCACCTGTTACTCCATGTTGCTACTCAGGCTCAGAAGCTATTTGTTTGAATAGATTTTAGGGGAAAAAAGTATAAATTACTCCACAATTCTAACAAGTAATTATTGCATCAGTATTTTCTGGAAAAAAATATATATGAAAAATTGACATGAAGCAGGAATTTTAAAAGAACATAGATACAAGGTCAACTCCAATGGCCAAGCATTCCCAGAGGAAATCATTCTAGAGATACATGTCATTTTTCTGGGCAGCCCATGACTTTTCCATGCATCGTCAGCCCAGGTATCAATCAGCCCTCAATCACTTTCTGATCATCATCTTGAGGAACTGGAGAGAAGAGACTCTCCCTGGATGGTATGCTGGGATAGAGGAAGGAGGCCACACACAAAGTTAATCACCATTTGTTTGTGTAGCTCCTTCTGTGAAATCTCAGGGCATGTGGCCCTCAGGTACTGATCAAAAACCAGATGCATTCAGGCTACAAAGCTATCAGTAATGTTTGGGTTGATCAGGGTTAGAATAAGACCCAGGGTGCGTGAGAAATTCTAAGGTCATCATCAGACCCAAGCTTCCTGCCAGCCCAGGTCTGCGAGGGGCCTAGGAGCTGGGTTCTGCCTCCCCCAGCCTCCACTTCCACCCCGCAAAAGGGGGTCCACATGTCTAGACACAAACAAGGAAAAGAACACCTTGGCACAGGTAAGACAGACCCAAGGACATCTGAAGAGTCACTCACCAGCCAGGTAAGCAGATTTCCTCCTCTCTGAAAAGCAAAACACAAGAAAACAGGTGTTTTCTAAGAACCAGAAATGTCTGAACCAGTGAGACACGCTAAGAACAAGAATGTATCCTGTGGAGGGGATGCAGAGAGCTCAAGAGGAAAAGTAGAGCTTACCTAGTTCTTCCTGAAATTTAGCTGAAAGAGAGTGAAAACAAAAAAGCATGAACTCCACTCCCTAAGAAAAAGATTCACAAATACCACCTCTCTGTGTGTAACCCCTGGCGAAGACATTCCAACTGCAGACCCATTGGAGCTTCCCCAGCTCCAGCTGTCCACCCAGGTCTCCCCAGCCACCTGCTCTGGACTGGGATTTCCCCAGAGCCCTGCACTCAGGCCCTGTGGTCAGTTCCTCCCTCTCATCACCAGCTGCCACATTCACCAGCCTTGACCCCTGTCCTGCCTTACCTGCGTCCTTCAACACTTCCTCCTTTGTCTGACGGTCCTGCTCGCTAGTCTCGCACAGAGTCTCCTTTTCTCCCCTCACCTGCATCTTGATGGAATGTTGTCTCTTGGTGTAACATCCAGCCCCAAGGAGCAAGATCACCAGCACAGTCAGGCTCACCGAGAAAGCCACCTTCCAGGGAGAGGCCTGGGGGAAGAAGGGCTCTGTGGCCCAGCCAGACACCCCGTCAGGACTCCTGCCCAGGACAGCGCAGCCCGGAACACCCAGGAACACCCGGCCCCCTCCTCCAGCCCTGCTGGAAGCTGGGAGCACCTCTGACCTGGGATGAAAATGGCCATGGCCTTCTCCCGGCCCAGGACAGGGTTGAGGATGGAGCAGGTCACGTTGCCCACAGAGCTGTCTCTCACCACCAGCGCCGCCTCCACGCTGAACAGCCCTTCAGCATCCTGGGTGTGGGCTTCAGAGAACGCCAGGAACTTCTCTCCACTGAGGTCTCTCCACTGCACCTGGGGCTTCGGGAACCACCCCGAGGCCGTGCACACCACGCGGACCCCATCTTCCTCAGGCCCTGTGATGCGCACCTGAGGGGCAGAGCCCACACCTGCGGGAGGCAAGATGTAGAGCCCAGGGACCCAGCGGTGCCTACGTGTGCACAATTCCAGGGGGCGCCCTGCACTTGGCATTCTGGGGGCTCTGGGGGCAGCCTGCTCCCACAGGGAACAAGGAGGCATCCTTGCCTCGGGGAACAGAAGGAAGGAGCATGGGGATCCCCAGGGTTTCAGAGGGCTGGACCCTTCTCCCCAGTCGTGCAAGTGGAAGGGCTGATGCCGTGTAAACCACAATGTGGTCCGAGGTCCACCCTTATCCTTGCTCTCCTCACCTCACACTCTCCCAGGGCATCTGCTTCCACATCCACTGCCTCTTTGTAAATCGCCAGGAAAATTAGGTCAGGTATCACCCCTATGCCCTGAACTCCGCTTCCTTCTATCCTCAGGTTTACCTCCACATGGACTCTTCACATAGACTTCAAACTCATAATTCCAGAACTAATATGTGCTTTAGCCCCATCTCTGATGGCTTGATTGTGAAAATATTCCCACATCTCCACTCATCTTTATATCCAGTCCCTGTCCCTGTCTGCCACACTCTTGTCCCCTCTGAACACCCTGTCCCTTCACTCACTCCCACCAGCCATGAGGACCCCAGGTGTCCCTAGAACACACCAGCCACACACCCTCCCCAGGCCATTAAGGTTGGCTATTCCCTCCCCTTTGAACTTGCAACCCTCAGATGTCCAAGACGCTGAATCCCTCCTTCCAGTCTACGTTCAGATACACATTCTCCATCAGGACCGGCCTGCGCCACTGTGTAACACTGCAGCCTGGCCTCACTCCCAACCCTTGGTCCTCCCCCTTCCCCTGTTCCACTCGGCTTCTCATCCTCAGCACTTACCACATTCTAACATCACCTATAATCTGTTTCTTCATTGTGACTGCTTGATCATCCGCTTGAGAATATACACTCATAACAACAGGAATCTTTATTACGTTCTCTGATGCATCCAAGGTGTTTAGAAAGGACCAGACACATAGTATGTGCATGCTCAGTCGCTTCAGTCGGATCCGATTCTTTGTGACCGTATGGACTCTAGCCCTCCAGGCTCCCCTGTCCATGGGATTCTCCAGGCAAGAATACTGAAGTCGGTTGCCATTTCCTCCCCCAGGGGATCTTCCCAACTCAGGGATAGAATCCATGTTTCCTGCATTGCAGGTGGATTCTTTACCACAGAGCCACCTGGGAAGCCCAGAAACATAGGAGGCAGTCTATATATTTGCACTGAATGAATGAATGGATCAAAGAGCTTCCCTTCCTCCTGTGATAAATGTGAAGCTGAATTTTATCTTTCAGATCCCTCCCAGTTCCAACACCCCAAAACGCTAATCTAGTTACCCAAGTCACCAACCTGCCACCTTCAGCTCCAAACCAGCCTCTTCATAGAAGTGTCCTTTTCTGAAGAAGCAGGTGTACATCCCATTGTCAGAAGCCTGGACCCTCTGGATGCGCACGGCAGCATATCCCTGGTTGAGGCGGTTCCCCACCAGCGAGGTCCGCCCTGCATAAGGAGTCATCTGCTCCTCCTTCTGCTCCTGTCGGTTCTGATAGGCGAACACGGTTTCCAAAGACTTGGAGCGGAACCACCTCAGCTCCATGTCCTCTGCACTCACAGCTGGAAATAGGGAGCATGGCAGCACAGCTTCCCCACCCAGCACTGCCACGATGGGGTCCAAAGGGCCAGTCACCCGGAACTTCCCTGTGAACACAGAGACGGCAGTGAGAGAGCAGGAGAGATGCAGACCGAGGGCAGGGGACACACAGCATCAGGTGGGAAGGCCCCAGTCTCGGATGAGATGACCACGGGACTGATGGATGGAGCTTGATGACTCTGAATCTGGGCAACATCTCTGATCACATTTTTGTGACCCAGAAACAGTTTCAAGGAGAATCCCTCACTCTCCTGTTCTCCTGTCCCCAGGCCCTTCTGTGAACGCCCTCAGTGTGAATATGCAACAGAATCGTCATGAGATCAGGGGAATCACAACTGGCAGGGACCCCCTCCACCCCCAGTACACCTTCTGATATAGTAGGTCTGGGGTGGACCCAAGGATATGCCTTTATAAACCGTCCCTGGGAGGCTGATACTGATGCTCCATGGACCACACATTGAGAACCACAGCTCTATCCTGCCCCCCCACTCCTTGGGCAGGACTGAACTCTGAACAAAGAACATACCCGGGCTCTAGGTCAGAAATTCTTGATCACCAGCCACACCCGGGGCTACTCTATTCCAGCCCTAACTTTATCATGTGTGTTCATGACTTTCTCTTCGGCTCAAACGTGCACTAAAACCCAGATCTGAATGCTATTTTCGTTAAAAAGCTGCCTTTCTTCTCATCACCCACAGGAACCCATATCCACCCCACTGACATCTTCCCAGAGCCTTTGTCCTTCTGAGACCTGGTGGATGGGTCACGACATGACCCCTGTGTGAGACAGCCCTGCTAGATCTCCAAAGAAAGATTTCAGCTGCTCAGAGTTGGTCTGAGTCACCATCGTCTATCACGTAGAGGACAATGGTACACTGAGCTCCCTGGGTCTCATCTCCCCACTCCCATGGGGTGAGGGCCCACAATCAGCCCCTCACCATGAAGGACAGGCCACTCTTAACAGCTGTACACCTTGTCCCTACTCGGCTCAAAGCCTTGCCATGGCTCCTCAGTCCCCTCAGTGGACCTCAGGCCCACTGAGGTTGACCCCCGGGGCCTCCCTGACTCCTACTCCTGGTCTCTCCCTCTCACACACTCTGCTCCAGCCAAGACTTGCCTCCACAGTCCTTTGAGCATTACAGGCACACAGGCAGCTTCGCACTGGCTGTTCTGTCCTGCAGAAACCATCCTTCCACTGGAACGGTCACAGACTCACCCCCTCCTCCAGGTCTTTGTTCTCCTCTCCCTGAACATGCTGGTGCCTGCTTCCCACCTCCCCACCCCTGGCTGCCTCCCTCCAGCCTCACCACTCCACTGCCCCTCCTCTCATCTCTTACAACAAACTGTCAGTTACAGTCTTCTGTGCATTTCTTACTCACAGCCTCCTTCTACATTGTAAGCTCTATAAAGATAGGATCTGTCTGTTTTGTTCAAGTACAGCACCTAATGGACTTCCCTGGTGGCTCAGATGGTAAAGAATCCGCCTGCAACGCTGGAGACCCAGGTTCAATCCCTGGATTGGGAAGATCCCCTGCAGGAAGACATGGCAACCCATTCCGGTATTCTTGCCTGGTGAAACCACATGGTCAGAGGAGCCTGGCGGCCCCCAGTCCATGGGGTCGCAAAGAGTCCGACACTACCAAGTGACTAACACTTTCACTTTCTTACTGTCACATTTTTGTTCTTTTTATTTTATATTGGAGGATAGCTGGTGGCTCAGTCGGTAAAGAATCCACATGCAATTCAGGAGACCTCTGTTTGATCCCTGAGTTGGGTAGATCTCCTGGAGGAAATCATGGCAACCCACTCCAGCATTCTTGCATGGAGGATCCCCGTGGTCAGAGGAGCCTGGCTGACCCCAGTCCATGCTGTTGCAAAGAGTTAGACGTGACTGAAGCACCTTAGCACACAACACAGAGACATTTAACAATGTTGTGATAGTTTCAGGTGGACAGCACAGGGACTCAGCTATACATATACGTGTATCCATTCTCACATGGTAACATTTTTCATAGTTGCCTTTTTTGCTGCAAGGCATGCATGACCAGGCATCCTAACCAGCTACAAACTTATGCCTCTGCAATGGAAGCATGATGTCTTAAACACTAGGCCCCCAGGCAAGTCCTGATAGTTGACTTTTGAAAACATCATAATCTCCACATTGGAAACTGTCAAGGTCCCTTATTTTATGGTTTAGAGACTCTTCTCAATTATATAATTACAGTTAGTGCCTGGGGAAGCATCATAATTATTCTAGAGAAAGGGTTCCTCGAATACCCACCCACTGCTGGTGGAGAGAGCCGGCCTAGCTCCCGGGGACCCACACAGGAAGGGGGTGGGGACACACTCACCTGTGGACCCCCCAGTGGGCAGCAGGAGGAGGAGGAGCAGCATGGTGAGGTGGCAGAGCCCAGAGCCGCGGGAGAAGTCCTCCATCTCCTCAGAGCTGGGGAGACACAGGGCAGGAGGCAGACCCAGGGCTGGCCCAGAGCTCAGGGACCCCAGTGGGGAGGAGGGCTCAGGGCCAGAAACAGTCCTGCAGGAGCATAGCCCCACCCCGGATCCCTGTGCTGATGAGGTGCTGGGCTCCCCACAACTCTGACACCCAGAAAGCACTGAGCCTGGGCTCCTTCCAGCCCTGTGGAAGCCTCTGTGGAGCTAAACAACCTCAAGGTTTGCTTGGGAAAATGCCCCCCTTGCCTTCCCACCCCAATGGCACCTGCAGCCCAGCCCGCTCTGCCCAGAACACCAGGTGCTTCCTTTCCCAGCACCGGGGGCCCCGAGCTGGGACCATCCTGCATCTCCCCATTATTCACAACCACCAGTGATGCCTGTCCACCAGTTAGGGACAGAGACCCAGGTTCAGCTCCTCACTGTGAAGTACAGGCCAGCTCCCACTTGGGGCCCCACAAACGTCCTCCTCGAGGGGACTGTGGGTCCTTCAGAGGCACTGTGAGCTGCCTTTGCTGCTGGGTTAGTTCACCTGCACTTCAACCCCACCCAGTCCTTTCCTGCAGGGACCAAGGACAAGGCCCGCACCCAGGTGCCCAGTCAGTCCCCACAGAGGGCTTAATCCTCATCCGCACTGAATTTAAAGAAGATTTCTGCATTGGGATTGGAGATCCCGGTGGAAACAGAGCAGCCGAAGTTAAAAAAATGAGTCCTTGTCTGAGAAAAGACCCCAAAACACTAAATGTTTGAGGTGAGGGAGGAGGTAGCTTAGGGTCCTGGGAAGGACAGATACTAAGGGCTAAACGCTGAGTCCTCCCCCCAAGACTGGGCCCCTGTCTGCCAAGTTTCTTAACCATCTTTGTGTTATTCCTCATCTGCAAAATGAGGATATTAACGGCATTTCCATCTCAAGGTTTTCATGAGAATCACATGAATTTATATTTGTAGTCACTACATGGAATTAGAAAACAGCCTATTACTAGTAAGTGCTACAGCAATAACACTGAAACAAATGAGTGAAGGTACCCCCCTCACTGTGGTGGTCCGGGGTCTCCCTAGAGCCACCCCACCATCCAGCACCACCCACCCTGCCCCCACCCCGCCCCCTGCTCAGCCTCCTCCTCAACCCTGCTGCTCCCTGCTTGCTCTTCTCACCCACAAGTGTCTTCAAAGCCCACTTACCTGCTCTGAAAGGCCAGGACTTCAGGGGCGTCTCTAAACTCAGCAGCATGAGAAGGTTCAGGGACCCTGGCAGACCCCAAATCTGCCCTCAGAATTCGCACCTGAAGTTAGTCACTCAGAGCCCCAATCCTGATCCAGATCCAAGTCTGAGTTCCTCATGTCCGGGGCCGGGTGGTCTCAGGAGAGTGGAGAAGCAGCAGAGCCCAGCCCAGGGGTGTCTGCAGAGACCAGACCATGGGACTCTCAGAAACGATCCCGGACAGCTCAGTCCACCCTTCTCTGGTTCCTTCACTATTGCAAAGTGAAACCTGGAAAAAGCAGTCCCGGCAGACTCTGCCCTGCCCTCTGTACAGTCACCCGGTTATCAAGAAGGAAACAGCCTGATCGGAGCAGCAACAAGAGAGTGGATTCAAGTGAAGCTGAAACCACCCTGAGGGGGACACAGACACACACTCGATGACTGTTCTCGACAAGTGCTCCACTCCAGGTTGGCAGGCTTCTAACCTTGGAAGCGGGGCCGTGGGTGGCACAGCCAAGACTAACATCTAGCCCCTGCTGGTCTGTTTGCACCAGCTGCTCACCACTGAAACGATTCCATGTCGGCTGGTAAACTGCGCAGGGAATGGCCCCCAGCCTGGCTGATTTTTCTTCCCCAACAGGTGACCCAGGAGCTCTCACAACCTGGTCCCCCATGGGTTAACCTGATATCAGGAGCTTCCGGGACCAGCTCCAGGCTGAACAGACAGTGCCCTAAGGCTTGTTAAGATTGTGTGTCACCCATTGCCTGGGTACAGCCATCCAGACCCCCTCCTGGCCCGGTCCCAGTGAATACCAGGCAAGGCCTGATCCTCTGGTCTCAAAAAAACAAACAAACCCAAGGAGACTGGCTTTTCCTCTTCAGCTTATCCCATCCTGCATTTTCCTTACCTAGTAAAGGGCACCTGTGTTCACTCAGTTTTCTCTGCCAGAAACTTGAGGGGCATCTTTCACACACCACTCTCCCACCAGTGTGCTTCTAGCACATTTAAGATTTTTCACAAATTCACGTCAGTGGCCAGTACATACTTCCAGACTGCCATCAATTCTCCATAGTCTCAGAGTAGTCTCCTCGCGGGTCTCCCACCCCATCTCCATCCCCACCCCCTCCAGTGCATTTTCCTGCCCGGGTCATGAACCTCTTATTAGTAAGTCCTGTCACTGAAGACACTTAGTCCAGACCCCTCACAGAGGAGGGAGGGGTTAGAGCTGCAGGGAGACTGCCCCTCCACGTCCTCCCCTAGCCTTCAAAGCCAGCCAACCCCACCCCACCCCCAGCTCCACACGACTCCACAGGAAGCAGGAGCAAGCAGGGACCTTGGACTCAGCAAAGTCCCAAGGTTTTCTGACCAGAAAGCTTATCTCACCAGCCCTTTGAGTCCATGTTGGGAGGGGGAATGGGTGGGAACGACAAAGTAGAGGGAATGTTTAGCACGCTGCAAGAACACTTGAACACAGTGGCAAGATGGACAAAAACAGCCAACTTCACTGCCCACCCCACACCCCCGCTCCCGCCAAGGCATCAGTGTCCTGTGCCAGCTGCCTTAACAAGAAAGACTGCTCACTGGCCACAAATGATTTTTCTTTTTCAAATTATAAATTATCCTAATGTTAGTGGGGTTATCCTGCTGCTGCTGCTGCTGCTGCTAAGTCGCTTCAGTCGTGTCCAACTCTGTGCAACCCCATAGACGGCAGCCCACCAGGCTCCCCCATCCCTGGGATTCTCCAGGCAAGAACGCTGGAGTGGGTTGCCATTTCCTTCTCCAATGCATGAAAGTGAAAAGTGAAAGTGAAGTCACTCAGTTGTGTCCGACTCTTAGCGACCCCATGGACTGCAGCCTACCAGGCTCCTCCGTCCATGGGATTTTCCAGGCGAGAGTACTGGAGTGGGTTGCCATTTATATTCAAATTACAAGTTATCCTAATGTTAGTGGGCTGTACAGTCCATGGAATTCTCCAGGCCAAAATACTGAGTGGGTAGTGGGTAGCATTTCCCTTCTCCAGAGGATCTTCCCAACCCAGGGATCGAACCCAGATCTCCCGCAGTGCAGGCAGATTCTTTACCAGCTGATCCACAAGGGAAACCCAAGAATACTGGAATGGGTAGTCTATCCCTTCTCCAACAGATCTTCCCGACCCAGGAATCGAACCAGGGTCTCCTGCATGGCAGGCAGATTCTTTACCAACTGAGCTATGGGAAAGCCCTTTTTTCAAATTACAAATTATCCTAACATTAGCGGGGTTAATATTTTACTTTCCTTTTTAACACATATAGCAGATCTAAGCCATAAAACAAATGTGAATGTAAAATGAATTGTAATTTTAAAATGTGACAGTTTATAAAAAGGATTAAATCCCTTTTCTTAAAGAGATAATTAATAAATTAATTGACAGTGTTAAGGTGAAAAGTTCACTGTACTGCAGGAAAAAGCTGAAGAACTGTTTTCTGCTTATTTACGTAAAGACACACAAACACAAGCACACACAAAGTGATGGCTTGTTTTGACTTTACAATTTTTCCTTTCTTCTCTCAGCACAGTTATCCTGGCTGGTGACCAGGCTTTGCCCTGGAAGTCTGCTGGGCAGAGCGCAAGGGCACAGCTGGGGCCAAGACCTTCCTCTGAACCTGCACTTCTGCCCCTCCTCTGAGTAAAAACAGCTCCTCCCAGAACAGGCTGTCATCTCCAAAACTAGAATATCCAGCAAAGGCAGCTCAGGACACCCTAAGCCCCTCAGGCTTTCCTGAGAGTGAGTGCTGCCCGGCCTATCCAGAGATCAGCTGCAGAGCCCATCTGGCCCACAGCACCAACCCCACCACCCTCTGAGTAGACAACTCACTCTGATTCCAAAGTCTGAGATTCCTTCCAGGCGACGTATGTCCCACTCAAACCCTGAGATGTGTAAAGGTAAAGGAGGGAGACTGGGGAAGAAGACAGTCTTATAGAAAATGTTATAAATTTTATTACTTTGATGAATAACAAAAGAAAATAAAAGATTAGAAGGAAAGGAACCAGAAAAAGATAGTGCAAGGGAGGGAGGGAGAGAAGAAGCCAAAAGTTAGGGGTAGGATCCCCCTGGCATTCAGCCCTGGCAGATCTGCCCAGAGTGTGTCAAACACGTTCCCCAGTCACTGAGATGCCAGTGAATTTTACAGAGATGAGTTACTGCACTGCCCACATGCATGACTCACTCAGTGACCTAGGAAGTACTTACTCACTCTCCCAAGCCCATAGGTCAAGCCCACCCATGGCCAAGGGTAAATCAGGCAAGTCTTGCTTGGAGGCATTTGAGTACCAATTTCTGGGAAAGGACTGAAGTTCTGGCACTTTGGCCTCCATCCCTGAGAGAATCAGAGGAGAGAGGTCTGGTGCAATAGAAGCGGGAGAGGCCTGACCAACCCTGAGAGGCTGGTTCCAACAGTCCCTAGGATGCCCACCCTGTTCCTTCATGTCAGGAGACTTGTCTCCACAGGCTGGGTTGTGGGCTAAAGCCCTGAGGCCAGGCCCTGCTCTCTAATGATGTCACCAAATACTTAGGCACACTGTTCACCCAGCGCCAATTTTACTCTGAGCAGCTCATACTTTATTATAATCCTCAGAGGAAACTCTTACTTTCTTCATTTTACAGCTGAGATGAAAGACTCAGGAAGGGACCTGCCCAGAGTCATGCCTGTGTGTGTCAAACCCACAGGTTCAAGGACCCCCTAAAGCTCAACTGAGCCCTAAACGGGAGCCCCCAGGTAGGGGAGAACCCGCCCCAGGGGTGCCCTAGGGATCTGGGGGCAAGAAGGGAGGCAGAAGAAATGTTAGAAGTTCTACTATAAATGCTCTAATCGATCTCTTTTAGTGTGTTATTTGTGTTGATTTTTACAATCTGTACAACATTTGTATATGTTAGGCATATGTTTAAAATACATTACTGAAAGGAGTGCATGATCTAGAAAGTCTGGAGACCCAAACTCCAAAATTTCGCTCCAGAAATCCTCTCTAAAGCAGCAGGTTTCAGAGAGGGAGGGAGCAGCACCACCCTGTGGCAGCTCCCTGGGAGGCAGCCCAGAAAGAGGATGCTACCTGGGTGGGAGGAGAAACCCGGGCGAGAGCCGCAATGCTCTGCTAGGTCAGCCCAGGTTCCACTGGGTTCTGCTGCCCCCTTGTGGCCAATGCGGTGAACTGAGAAAGGGCTTCTCTGGCGAAGGACGCTGAGGGAGAGAAGGAAAGGAGATGCAGACAAGGAATGTTAGAAAAATGGACACGGACACAGGAAACCAGACACAAAAGACTGCAGGCTACAGAGTTCCTCGTATATGAAGTTAAATAATGCGCAAAATGTGTCTGTCACAGAAGTCAGAAGAGGGGGTCCCTGGCTTGCTGTAGGGTTTAGGGTTAGGGACCTGAAGGAGAGTCCTGGGGTGGGGAGAATTAATTCAAATACTTATTGACTTACTGAAAAGTTAGCTCTTATTTATTTTATTTATTACTTTTATTTTGTTTGGTTATTTTTAATAAAATAGTATTGTTTTAAGAACAAAACTGAGTTCCCACAGGAAAGTGTCGCGACAATATCAGCATCTCTGATCAACCCGGTCCCCACGCACCAGTTTATGCCCCAAGGCTCCCCAGTCTTACTGTTCCCCTGAAGTCTGAGAAGGGAGGATCTCCCCCTTCATGGACCCCTCCGCCAAACCCCTCCTAAAGACACGTTCATGAGAGCACGCACACATACACACACACCCCGACTTTGCAAAGGCCCAGCCTTGGGTCTGCCATTTCCTCCAAACAGAATTCTTTCTTCCTTCACCTGCCCCCTCCCCTTTCACCTCTCCCGCATCCCTAATAGAAACTTACAGGACACACTCCCCACAATCACTGGCTCAGTGGGCATTTGTTGACAGCCACGGCAGGCATCTGGGGAAGACAAAAAGGCATGCTCAGGCAGCCTCACACCCTGGCCACCTGACAGGACTCGTGGTGAAGTGGACAAAATCACAAAACAAGAGAACCTTCAGGTACACCAAACATAAAATGCACCTAATGGAGGCCCTGGGCAGAGTTGCTGGAGAAGTGATCTCAGTTTCAGCTTGGACTCCCAAACTCCAAATTCCTGGAACTAAGCTGAAAATTGGGCTTCCCTGATAGCTCAGTTGGTAAAGAATCCGCCTGCCATGCAGGATACCCCGGTTCGATTCCTGGGTCGGGAAGATCTACTGGAGAAGGGATAGGCTACTCACTCCAGTATTCTTGGGCTTCCCTTGTGGCTCAGCTGGTAAAGAATCTGCCTACAATGCAAGAGACCTGGGTTCAATCCCTGGGTTGGGAAGATCCCCTGGAGAAGGAAAAGGCTACCCACTCCAGTGTTCTGGCCTAGAAAATTCCATGGACTGTATAATCCATGGGTTCGAAAAGAGTCAGACATGACTGAGCGACTTTCACTTTCACTTTCAAGCTGAAAATGGCCTGACCTCTCAGAAGAGACATCTTAGAGACATCTTCCTCGCTGAAAACACTTTGACTTAGAGAGCTGGGTAGAGGGAGAAGTTAAAGGCTGAATCCCAGAAGGCAGGGAGGTGAAGATGAAGCTGCCAACTCTACCCTCCAGGTTCTGCTGAGAAAAAGCACAGTCCAGAGTGAGAAGGGAGTGTCTTCCCCACCACCCCACCACCCCCACCCCTAGCCCTGCCCAGGAGAAACTCAATCCTGGTCCAGCCCCTCTGAGGACAGGAGGGAGAAGAATGAGAGATGAAGGGTCTCAGCGGGAAGCAGAACTCCACTGAGAAGTTTCAAGGACAGAGCTGTAAAGAAGAAGCTGTTAATATGAGTGAGGGCTGGGTGAAGGGAACAAAGGGGAGTCTGAGGCACTGGGAAGGTTTATAGCCCCCATCCCACGCGTGCGCATGCACACACACACACACACACACGTGAGAGGACAAAAGGAGGAGCCTGGACACTGACAGGGAGACAATATGAGAGAAGTACCCCATCCTCTCTCCTTCCCATCCCCCTAGTGCCTACCATTGGCCAAACCCAATGAGAAGCCACAAGCAATTCCCCCTCCCTCACTCCCTCATGGGTTCAATCCCTGGTCCAGGAAGATCCCACGTGCCAGGGGGCAATAACTCCAAGTGCCACAACTCTTGAAGCCTGCATCCCTAGAGCCTGCACTCCGCAAGAAGAGAAGCCACCGCGGTGAGAAGCCTGTGCACTGCAATGAAGAGTAGCCCCTGCTAGAAAAAGCCTCTCGGGCAGAAACAAAGAACTAGCGCAGCCAAAAATAAATAAGTTATTCTTAAAACAAAAAAGCTCCAAGGACTAATGTGAGTTGGCAAGGTTGCAGGATTTCAGATCAACAGACACACATACAAAAAGAGCCATCACCCTGAGGAGTCTTATCAGCACCCTATAAATCTTCACAGGGCAGAAGATGCTCTTCTTCCCAGCATGCAGGCGTGGGGACCCCAAACCCACCACAGTTCTGTGCACCCCCGCCTCCTTCTCTGAAGAGAGGACAGGCCAGTCAGCCCCACCAGCCCCACCATGCACAATGACCATGACGGGAGCAGAGGGCTCAGTGTCTGTCTCGGGCTCTGTGGACCCCAGACCTGCACTTCCTTCAGTCGGCTTGTCCTTCAAGACCACCTCCATCAGCCTTTACCTTTATTATAAAATGTTTTAAACTTATAAAAAGTAGACCGAGTAGTATACAGATGACAGTATAATAAATACCCGCTTACCCACCTCCTGGCTTCAGCCGTGTTTACTCCCACCCACTTCCCCCTCCTCCTGGATTATTGTGAAGCAAATCTTAGGACTCATATCATTTCATCTACCAACATGTCTGTTTCCTGGCATTTCATACCCCAGGAAAAACAAGGCTTCCTCTTTAATAGCATCACTCAGTTAATATTTGGAGAAGAGACTCAGAAGGTTGGAAGCAGGAGACCAGCAGGAAGGCCACAGCCAAGACCCAGGCAAGACCAGGGAGGGGCAGAGCCTCTGCCAGTCCTATTTGGGCCCCACTGCTTTGACCAGTTGTGCCATGTTCGAAATGGGCATAAAAAGGGGTCAGTAGGGGATTTATTTGAAGGCAAAAGTGACTGGATTGGCAGGTGAACTGGATATGAAATGTGAGAGAAAGAGAATGATTGGCAGCTATCTGGCCTGAGCAATGACAACAGCTTTGTCAGGATGGGTGCGGGAGGGTGGGGAGGTGGTGCAGGGAAAGCTGCTGGAGCAGGGAAGCAAGAGTTTGGATTTAGACGCGATTCTGTGGACTTCCTTACTAGACATCCCAGCAAGAAGAAGTGGAGGACGCAATTGAACATGTAGACCTTGAGATCTGGGCTGGAGACATCATTGTGGGCTCCAGGACCATCTGATGGTAGAGGGGGCTGTGGGGATAGAGAACCACAGGGTTTCTCCCCAGGGCGTCCACTGCTAATGTTCACACCACTTTCCGTCACACACAGGGCTCTACTTGTAACTGTCAGGATCTGCCACCTGGATGGGGAACCTCCAGAGGGTAAAGCATGGGAAGCCAGAGATCCTTGAATGCAGACAGAAATTCCTGCCACCCGAAGTTGGGTCAGGCTCAGAGTCCCCATGAGGAACGTGAGCCATGGTTAGGCAGCCCTTGACCCTCAACTGCACCAGTCTAGGGCCCGGGACACAAAGGAGTCACTGCCAGCCTTGAGGTCAGCACAGGCTGTGGACTGGAGAATTTACCTACTACCCCAAACACTCAGGAATGGCGGGTTATGAGCAGACCAGGCCAGCCTGGTGGTCTTACCACCTCCAGCTGCCTCCATCACAGGTTGCAGACAGACCACTCCCTGCCCACACCACACATCTTGGGGCCCTCCGCTGCTTTCTAGACCACCTTCAGCTGCTCCAGTTGCCAGCATTTAGCAGCCTTCCAGATGTGACTGCCTTTCCTCCACCGTCATTGAACAGTTCAGCCTCTGGGTCATTGTCTTTTCTTCATCCCATTCTTACTACCATTCTTGGTGATTTCTCATCAACCAAGGCAATCCATCCAGCACCCCGGCCTCACACCCTGACCCCTGTGTCTCCTCATCTCCACTGACGCTGTTTTCCCTGTGCTGCAGCCCCCGCCCCACGGTCATACCTTGGTCTTCTCATTATCTGGACCAGTAATTAACCTCTCCATAATCTCAGCTTTAAGCCTCCCACCCTATGCTCAACACCCCCTGTACTTTGCAAGTCACTCTCTCGTGGGCCCTCTTGCCAACAATTATTCTACTCCCCAGACTTCCCACCCCTTTGCCCCTGATATGAGATACTGCCCTGTTCCAACCTTATCCCTCTTAAATTTAATGACCCATTAATAGCCACCTTGCATGCTTAGTCTCCCTCACTCTCCCACATCATACCAGCCTGGCAAAAGCCCAGTTCTGGCTGAATTGAACTTCCCACCTCCTCCATCCCTGCACCCAAGCAATTGAAGTGGTTGGATAAAAACATGGGGTATATATCATCACAAACCTCTAGTTGGCCATTTTCTTGGCCACTCGATCACACACTTTCAAGGCAATTATTTCACATTTCCTTTTTCTCCATTATACACCCTCCCTCCTCTTCACTTTCAACTGATAACCAACCCTCCACTCAGGCACTGGACCCATCCCCTCTTATCTACTCAAAGATATTCTTTCAGCAAAAATCCCTCTCCCACACCATCACCTTTACCTCTGCAGGGAATCATACCCATTACCAAACAAACATGTTATACTTCCTATCTTAAAAAATAAATAAGTAAAAACCAAATTGAGATCTTTTGTACTATTTCCACTAAAAAAAAAAAATGTAGCCATATATGTACAAAATGATCTTGATGGCAAGAAGGCTATCAAAGGTATTAGAATCTTGTCAACTTGAGGCTCAAACTCACCAAATATGGGAAAAATTAAGCATTAATAAAAATAATCACTGAGAGGGATTAACACACATTAAATGGATTTATAATAAAAAATTCATTAGTTACCTTTGGAGAATACTAGAGAATGAATTCATTATTCTGAAACATGGTAAAATGAAGAGTAAAGTAAATGCCTTTCCTAAGTAAATCATACTGAAAGAGTAATTGAGGCATAATTTCTCTGTATAAATAAAATAACAGAGACAGAGTGATAGAATTAAAATATCACTATTTTACAACCCTTAATAAAACCATGGGCCTAGGCAATGCTTATCAATGACTGCCAACTAGAATTATATGCCTCCTGGTGGAAAAACACAGTACAAACACTACCTATGACATGTCCATGCCAAAAAATAGATTCTGAATCATATCAAGCCTTTAAATTTAACTACCAGCTTACAGGGAAAAAATGAGGGAGGCAGAGGGAAATGGTAAATGGCACAGGGTTGCAATTAGCAGATTTTTTTTTTTTTTTTACTTTACAATACTGTATTGGTTTTGCCATACATTGACATGAATCCTCCATGGGTGTACATGTGCTCCCCATCCTGAACCCCCCACCCACCTCCCTCCCCATGCCATCCGTCTGTGTCATTCCAGTGCACCAGCCCCGAACACCCTGTATCATGCATCAAACCTGGACTGGTTCGTTTCACATATGATAATATACATGTTTTAATGCCATTCTCCCAAATCATCCCACCCTCTCCCTCTCCCACAGAGTCCAAAAGACTATTCTATACATCTGTGTCTCTTTTGCTGTCTTGCATACAGGGTTATCGTTACCATCTTTCTAAATTTCATATGTATGCGTTAGTATACTGTATTGGTGTTTTTCTTTCTGGCTTACTTCACTCTGTATAGTAGGCTCCAGTTTCATCCACCTCATTAGAACTGATTCAAATGTATTCTTTTTAATGGCTGAGTAATATTCCATTGTGTATATGTACCACAGCTTTCTTATCCATTCGTCTGCAGATGGACATCTAGGTTGCTTCCATGTCCTGGCTATTGTAAACAGTGCTGCGATGAACATTGGGGTACACGTGTCTCTTTTCAATTCTGGTTTCCTCGGTGTGTATGCCCAGCAGTGGGATTGCTGGGTCGTATGGCAATTCTATTTCCAGTTTTTTAAGGAATCTCCACACTGTTCTCCATAGTGGCTGTATTAGTTTGCATTCCCACCAACAGTGTAAGAGGGTTCCCTTTTCTCCACACCCTCTCCAGCATTTATTGCTTTTTCTTTTTCAGCATTATTCTTTTGGATAGCAGCCATTCTGACTGGCGTGAAATGGTACCTCATAGTGGTTTTGATTTGCATTTCTCTGATAATGAGTGATGTTGAGCATCTTTTCACGTGTTTGTTAGCCATCTATATGTCTTCTTTGGAGAAGTGTCTGTTTAGTTCTTTGGGTCATTTTTTAGAATGTGAAAAATTCTACAGGAAACAAGCCATTTCTTCAACAAATAAATGCCAAGGAAAGAAAAGATTAAAGGAGACTTAAGCTTCCAATCTAACCATGAGAAAACACCAAACTAATATTAAAAGAGAGGCATCCTACAAAATATCTAACCAGTACTCTTCAAAACTGTCAAGATCATCAAACACAGAAAAGTCTGCAAAACTGTCACAGCCAAGAAGGGCCCAGGGATACAGGACAGTTACATGTATGTGACATCTGGGATGCAATCCTGTCACAGATAAAGAGCAATAAGTAAAAACTAAGAAAATCCAAGGCAACTATGAACTTTAATGATAATTTATCAATATTGATTCATGAATTATAACAAATGTACTTTACTCATAAGATGTTAATAATAGTGAACACACTACAGGGTCCTTGACTCTATACTATGACTCCAATTTTCTATAAAACTAAAACTGTTCTTAAAAACAGTTCTTCTTAGAAGACAGAGAGACTAAAGAGACACATCAACCAAAGGCAATGAGTGGATCTTGTTTTGACCCTGATTCAACCAAATAAACTGCATATGTATTTATTAGAAAATTTGGGAAACTTCAACATTGCACATTTTAGGATATTAAAGAATTATTGAAAATTGATAGACATCATAATAACACTATGGATATGGATTTTTTGTTTTTGTTTGGCTGTGATGGATCTTTGCTGCTATGCACGGGCTTTCTCTAGCTGTGGTAAGTCAGGGCTATTCTCTAGCTGCGGTGCACAGGCTTCTCATTGCGGTGGCTTCTATTGTTGAGGACCACCAGCTCTAGGGCTTGCAGACTTCAGTAGTTGCAGCTCCCAGGCTCAGTAGTTATCCCACAGGCTTAGTTACCCCACAGCATGTGGAATCTTCCCAGACCAGAGATCAAATCCATGTCCCTTATTTGCTGGCGGGTGGATTCTTAACCACTGGACCATCAAGGAAGTCCTGTGGATATATTTAAGAGCCCTTATCCTTAAAAGATACTAAAATATTTATCATAGAAATAGGAAGCAACCTAGATGTCCATCATCAGGTGAATGGATAAGAAAGCTGTGGTACATATACACAATGGAATATTACTCAGCTGTTAAAAAGAATACATTTGAATCAGTTCTAATGAGGTGGATGAAACTGGAGCCTATTATACAGAGTGAAGTAAGTCAGAAAGAAAAACACCAATACAGTATATTAACACATATATATGGAATTTGGAAAGATGGTAACGATGACCCTATATGCAAGACAGCAAAAGAGACACAGATGTAAAGAACAGACTTTTGGACTCTGTGGGAGAGGTGAGGGTGGGATGATTTGAGAGAATAGCATTGAAACATGTACAGTATCATATGTGAAATAGATTGCCACTCCAAGTTTGATGCATGAGACGGGGTGCTAAGGGCTGATGCACTGGGATAGCCCTGAGTGATGGGATGGGGAGGGAGGTTCAGGATGGGGAACACATGTACACCCGGCTGATTCATGTGAATGCATGGCAAAAACCACCACAGTATTGTAAAGTAATTAGCTTACAATTAAAATAAAAAATAAAAATAAATAAATAAAATATTTATCATAGAAATAATATAATGTCTAAAATATCCTAGACACTATATTACTTCTGTGGTATGGAGACACACAGTTTGTTTAACCATTCACCCTTTGCATGTCATCTGGGTTGTTTCCAGTTTGGGGTTGTTAGGAATAAAGTTGCTATAAACATTCTTGTAAGTTTTTGTGTGAGCATAAGTCTCCATTTGTCTGGAATGAATGCCCAAGAATGCAATTTCTGGGTCATAAAGTAATTACATGTTTCAGTTCAGTTCAGTTCAGTCGCTCAGTCGTGTCCGACTCTTTCCGACCCCATGGAATGCAGCATTCCAGGCCTCCCTGTCCATCACCAACTCCCAGAGTTTACCCAAACTCATGTCCATTGAGTTGGTGATGCCATCCAGCCATCTCATCTTCTGTCGTCCCCTTCTCCTCCTGCCTTCAATCTTTTCCAGCATCAGGGTCTTTTCAAATGAGTCAGTTCTTTGCATCAGGTGGCCAAAGTGTTGGAGTTTCAGCTTCAACATCAGTCCTTTCAATGAACACTCAGGACTGATCTCCTTTAGGAAGGACTGGTTGGATCTCCTTGCAGTCCAAGGGACTTCCAAAAGTCTTCTCCAACATCACAGTTCAAAAGCATCAGTTCTTCCATGCTCTGCTTTCTTCACAGTCCAACTCTCACATCCATACACAACTACTGGAAAAACCATAGCCTTGACTGGATGGACCTTTGTTGGCAAAGTAATGTCTCTGCTTTTTAATATGCTGTCTAGCTTGGTCATAACTTTCCTTCCAAGGAGTTAGCATCTTTTAATTTCTTAGCCAAGCCAAGAAATTATATGTTTAGTTTTATTTAAAAACAGAACAAAACCCTGCCAAGCTATTTTCACAAATAATTTTTAGTATAAATAAAACATTGCATGAAACCTACTTATTCTAAAAAATTGTTTATTGTTTATCTGAAGTTCAAATTTTATTGAGCATCCTGTATTGCTATTTGCTAAGTCTGACATGCCTACTCCCAGGTGATGTCAATGCTCCTAATTTGAAAACTACATTTTCAGTAGTTGGGCTCTAATCTGGTTCTTTTTCATAATTATGAAAAATTTTGAACATAAAATAGTTAAAAACAATATAATGAACTCTTCATACCCATATTCTAGAATTTTCAACTTTGTCTCTTTTACCTCATCCTTCCCTTAATTTTCCCTGAACTATTTTGAAGCAAAACCTGGTCATTTTGTCATTTTACCCCCACAAATTTCAGTGTGCTGTTCTAAAAAATAGTAACATTTTCTGAAATAAATTCAACCCCAGAATCACAGTATTAACAATACTCCTGTGTTCATTGAAAAAACTCCTTTTTTCCCATTGCACTTTCTTGCCTAAAGAAGGCATAGATTTATTGATCACATAAGTGTGGGTTTATTTCCTGACTCTCTATCCCTTTCCATTGATCTAAGTATCTGTTTTGTGCCAGTACCATTATGTTTACACTTGATCTTAGCCAAAAGTCCAAGAAGCTCCAAATCATTGCAGATGGTGACAGCAGCCATGAAATTAAAAGATGCTTGCTCCTTGGAAGAAAACCTATGACCAACCTAAACAACATATTAAAAGCATAAAATTATAGACATTACTTTGTCAAAAAACGTCTGTCTAGTCAAAGCTATGGTTTTTCCAATAGTCTTGTATGGATGTGAGAGTTGGACCATAAAGAAAGCTGAGCACCAAAGAACTGACGTTTTTGAACTGTGGTATTGGAGAAGACTCTTGAGATTTCCTTGGACTGCAAGGATATCAAACCAGTCAATCCTAAAGGGAATCAGTCCTCAATATTCATTGGAAGAACTGATGTTGAAGCTGAAGCTCCAACACTTTGGCCACCTGATACAAAGAACTGACTCATTGGAAAAGACCCTGACACTGGGAAAGATTGAAGGCAGGAGGAGAAAGGAACGACAGAGGATGAGATGGTTGGATGGCATCACCAACTCGATGGACATGAGTTTGAGCAAGCTGTGGGAGTTGGTGATGGACAGGGAAGCCTGACGTGCTGCAGTCTATGGGGTCACAAAGAGTCAGACATGATTGAGTGACTGAACTGAACCAACCATTATGTTTTGATTACTGTAGTTTTGTAGTATAGTTTAAAATCAGGAAGTGTGAGACCTCCAGCTTGTTCTTCCTTCTCAAGATTGTTTTGAATATTCAAGATTCATTATGTTTACACACAAATTCCATAGTTATTTGATCCAGTTCTGTGAAAAATGCCATCGGTATTTTGATAGGGATTGCACTGAATCTGTGGATTGCTTTGAGTAGTATGGTCATTGTAACAGTTAATTCTTTAGAGATGCAGACGTAGAGAATGAACTTGTGGACACAGTGAGGGAAGGAAAGGGTGGGACGTGTTGAGAGAGTAGCATTGACATATGTACACTACCATGTGTAAAATAGATGGCTAGCAGGAAGCTGCTGTATGACACAGGGAGTCAGCTCTGTATTCTGTGATCATCTAGAGAGGTGGAATAGGGGAGGTTCAGGAAGAAGGGGATGTATGTATATTTATGGCTGATTCATGTTGTTGTACAGCAGAAACGAACACAACATTGTAAAGCAATCACATTCCAATTTTTTTTTTATTTTAAAAGAGAAAAAAAAGAAAACAAAAATGTAATATTAATCCTTCTAATCCATGAGCACTATGTATCTTTCCATTTGTTTGTGTAATCTTCAGCTACTCTCATCAATTTTGCAGTATTCCGTGTACAGGTCCTTGACCTCCTTTCAGTTCAGTCGCTCAGTCGTGTCCAACTCTTTGCGACCCCATGAATCGCAGCACGCCAGGCCTCCATGTCCATCACCAACTCCCGGAGTTCACTCAGACTCACGTCCATCGAGTCAGTGATGCCATCCAGCCATCTCATCCTCCGTCGTCCCCTTCTCTTCATGCCCCCAATCCCTCCCAGCATCAGGGTCTTTTCCAATAAGTCGACTCTTCACATCAGGTGGCCAAAGTATTGAAGTTTCAGCTTTAGCATCAGTCCTTCCAAAGAACACCCAGGGCTGGTCTCCTTCAGAATGGACTGGTTGGATCTCCTTGCAGTCCAAGGGACTCTCAAGAGTCTTCTCCAACACCACAGTTCAAAAGCACCAATTCTTTGGTGCTCAGCTTTCTTCACAGTCCAACTCTCACATCCATACATGACTACTGGAAAAACCATAGCCTTGACTAGACGGACCTTGTTGGTAAAGTAATGTCTCTGCTTTTGAATATGCTATCTAGGTTGGTCATAACTTTCCTTCCAAGGAGTGAGTGTCTTTTAATTTCATGGCTGCAATCACCATCTGCAATGATTTTGGAGCCCCAAAAAATAAAGTCAGCCACTGTTTCCACTGTTTCCCCATCTATTTCCCATGAAGTGATGGGACCAGATGCCATGATCTTCATTTTCTGAATGTTGAGCTTTAAGCCAACTTTTTCACTCTCCACTTTCACTTTCATCAAGAGGCTTTTTAGTTCCTCTTCACTTTCTGCCATAAGGGTGGTGTCATCTGCATATCTGAGGTTATTGATATTTCTCCCGGCAGTCTTGATTCCAGCTTGTGCTTCTTCCAGCCCAGCGTTTCTTATGATGTACTCTGCATAGAAGTTAAATAAGCAGGGTGACAATATACAGCCTTGACGTACTCCTTTTCCTATTTGGAACCAGTCTGTTGTTCCATGTCCAGTTCTAACTGTTGCTTTCTGACCTGCATATAGGTTTCTCAAGAGGCAGGTCAGCTGGTCTGGTATTCCCATCTCTTTCAGAATTTTCCACAGTTTATTGTGATCCACACAGTCAAAGGCTTTGGCATAGTCAATAAAGCAGAAATAGATGTTTTTCTGGACCTCTCTTCCTTTTTCCATGATCCAGCAGATGTTGGCAATTTGATCTCTTTAGGAAGGTTTATTCCCCTGTTGGTAAGCTGGGACAGAAACAGAGGAGTGGTTAGATAGCTTGTTAGGTTCAACCTGGGACAGAAGCCAGGCCCTCAGCAGTGAAAGCTCAGAGTTCTAACCACTGGACTGCCGTGGAATTCCCTGCCCATTTTTAAACTTTAATTATTGAGTCATAAGAGTTTCTTTATATATTCCAGATACAAGTCCTTTATCTGAATTGTTGTTGCTTGTTCTCTAAGTCATGTCTGACTCTTTGTGACCCATGGACTGAAGCACACCAGGCTCCTCTGTCCTCCATTATCTCCCAGAGTTTGTTTAAATTCATATCCATTGAGTCAGTGATGCTATCTGATATATGATGTTAAATATTTGCTCCCATTCTGTTGTTTTTTTCACTTTCTCAAGGTGCCATTTGGAACACAAAAGTTTTTAATTTTGATGAAGATCAATGTGTTAGTATTTTATTTTGTTGCATGCACATTTGGTGTCGCATGTAAAAACATCATTGTCTAACCCAAGATCTTAGGCACAGATAAGCAAGAAGTGGGTTGTGCACCTTCCTGACATTGTCCTTAAACTTAGCTTCTGCCCACCACACTATAGGTTCCCCTTCTACCTAACCATTCTTTCTCTGACTCTGTTACCATTTCCTCTTTTTTCTCTCAAGTTCCAGCCTAATGCCCCAGACTACTTTCCACAAAAAGTGTGAGGTCAAAAAGATGGCAAAAATGGAGAGTTTAAGCTCTTTCTACTCAGGTCTTCTTCAGTTTGCACGAGAAACTTGGTGTCTTCTTATTTTCCTTTCCCATCTCGTGATCAAAATCTACTCCCCAGTCCAAGTCAGCAACGCAGACAGTGCAAAAGCAGGAACTTTTCATACTAGATTTCTTCTGCTTGAGGTCTCTACACCCACAGCTGTCTCCTCAACCAAGAAAAGTGATGGGAAAATGAAAATGACATGCATAGGACAATGGGACAGAATCAAGGACAGGCAACTCATGAAAGAAGAACCATGAACAGCCACTAAACAGATGAAAATAATGTTAACCCTACCACAAAATGCTATTTAAAACAATAATAACAAACATTTTTTTATGTTGAAAGCAAGTCCAAATGCAGAAGTAAATACAAAATAATCACAAATTTGAAATCACTCCTTCAAATATTAAGTAAACAGAATAAGTAGGATAAATACCCATTGCCTTTCTAACAGCTCTTTATTTGGCCCCAGAGTATCTATAAATAGTCATATATATGTGTGTGTGTGTGTGTACATGACATTATCAAGAATGTGTATAACATTAATTGTACAATTTATCAGGATACATTATTGTCATTTATTTGTCCACCTGTCTGTCCCAGTGGACCGTGAGCTCACAGGGAGAGTCTGCATCCCAATGCCTGGAGTAATCATTGCTAAATATTTTTTGAATGAGTGGATGAACAAATTAATAAGTGAGAGAAGAAACAAATGAGTGAATGAATGTGTAGATATGTCCCCCAAATACCTCCATGTATGTCATGTATGTAAATTATATACTAAATAAATCTCAAAATGGAATTATATAAAAAAATAACAACAACAACAATAAAGGACTTCCTTGACAGTCCAGTGGTTAGGGCTCAGCACTTTCACTGTCATGGCCCAGTTCAATCCTTGGTCGGGGAACTAAGATTCTGCAAGCTCTGTGAGATGGCCAAAACAAACAAACCAACAAACAATTTTTTTCCCTTTTTTTATTGACTGATAATTGATGTACAATATTATATAAATTGGCTTCCCTGGTGGCTCAGAAGGTAAAGAATCTGTCTGCAAAGCAGGAGACCCAGGTTCAGGGTCTACAATATAGTGATTCACAATTTTTACATGTTATACTCCATTTATAGCTGTTATAATATATTAGCTCTATTTCCTGTGTCGTACAATATATCCTTGTAGCTTATTTTATACATAATAGTTTGTACAATGAGATATTATTTGATCTATCAAGGTGGCATGGATTCTGACTCCCAGGGTTGGTGAAAGCAAGGACATATGCAGACATTACTGCCAAGAGTATGAAGTCCTAGGTCCCCCTGGTAGCCTAGTGGTTAGGACTGCTGTGGCCTGGGTGGGTTCAATCCCTGACTGGGGAACTGAGATCCCACAAGCCATGTGGGGCACCCCCTCCAAAAAAAATAAAGACAGTAGAACGTCCTGTACTGCTTTCTAAAGAATGACCCTTAAGTACAAAAAAACTTTAAAAATAAGTCTACTTATATATATAAGTAGATATATATAAGTGGAATATAAGCAATCTAGAACTTACTAACATTGTTTTGTTTTCACTAAAGCTTTTTATGGCTATTCTCTATTTACAATCAGACAGAAAAAGATCCCCTTTAAAATCTAAGTTCAAAATGGGCAAAGATTTTTAAAATATGCACAAGAAATAATAGTACTGGTGGTGCACATCTGTGGTGTGCATGCTCATGAAAGGCTAGTTTTAGAAAGATTGACTAGTGCTGGACACTCTTTAACTTCCGTGAGTGTTTAAAATATGTCAACTGAAAAAGGAAGGGGACTTAACGACTAAGTATATGTCCTAATTCTTCTCAAAGCCAAGAAATATTTTTTAAGTTTCTCCTTTGACTCTTCAACTCAGTGGTTTCTCTTCTAGGAATTTAGCCAAAGAAAATATTTAGACAACCATTCAAAGACATATGTTCAAGAACGTGTATTACAGCATGGTTTCTCGTAGTTTTAAAGATTGAGAGCCACATAAATGCCCTACAATAGGAAACTGGTTTCAGCGAACCAGGGTTCCCAAACAGTGAAACACTAGGCAACCATTAGGAATGATGCTGGCTCATGTGTTCCCTGGTGTGATGCACTCTGAGGACACACCATCACTTCTGTGGGATTCCTGGTCAAAAATGCATCAACTTAAGAAATACTAGACAGACCAAAACTTAAGAACAGTCTGCAAAATAACTAATCTGTATTCTTCAAAAGTATCAGTATAATAAAAGACAAAGTCTAAGGAACTATATTTTTAATGTTAGTTTTGTTGCATCACTCAGTTGTGTCCCACTCTGCAACCCCATGAACTGTAGCCCAGCAGGCTCCTCTGTCCATGGGATTTCCCAGGCAAGAATACTGGAGTGGGTTGCCATTTCCTTCTCCAGGGGATCTTCCCAATCCAATGAATTTACATACAAAACAGTAATAGGTCCACAGACATAGAAAATATATTTATAGTTTCCAAAGGGGAAAGCAGGGATGGGATTAATTAGGAGTTTGGGATTAACACATACACACAACTAAATATAAAATAGATAACCAACAAGGACCTATTGTGTAGTATGAAGAACTATGCTCCATACTTTGTAATAATCTATAAGGGAACAGAATCTGAAAAATTATATATATATATATATACACACACACACATATATACACACATATACCTGATTCTTTGGCCTGAAACTTTGGCCACCTGATGTGAAGAACTGACTCACTGGAAAAGATCCTGATGCTGGGAAAGATTGAAGGCAGGAGGAGAAGGGGACGATAGAGGATGAGATGGTTGGATGGCATCACTGACTCAATGGACATGAGTTTGAATAAGCTCTGGTCGTTGGTGGACAGGAAAGCCTGGCGTGCTGCAGTCCATGGGGTAGCAAAAAGTTGGACAGACTGAGCGACTGAACTGAACAGATGCCTGAATCACTTTGATATACACATGAAACTGATACAACATTGTAAATCAACTATATTTAATAAAAAGAAAAAGAAACTGTATCCTTTTATCCTATTAAAATAAAGGAGACCAAAAAGACATGACAAATAAATGCAGTGCATGATCTTAGATTAGATCCTGGACTAAGAAAAAATAAACTTTATAAAGGACATTATGGAGCAGTTGGCAAATTTTGGACATGGACTATAGATTAGATAATAGTAGTATATCAATTTAAGTTTCCTGCTTTTGATAGCTGTACCATGGTTTTGCAAAAGAAGGTTCTTGTTCTTAAGAAATTCACACCAATGTGTTTATTAGGAAAAGGATATATTACTCATAGTGAAAGTGTTAGTTGCTCAGTCGTATCTGACTCTGTGACCCCATGGACTCTAGCCCATCAGGCTCCTCTGTCCATAGAATTCTCCAGGCAAGAATACTGGAGTGGGTTGTCATTCCCTTCTCCAGGGAACCTTCCCAAGACAGGGATCAAATTCAGGTCACCTGCATTGCAGGACTCTTTATCTATCATCTGATCCTCCAGGAAAGCCTATCTTATGTGTGACTTACTCTCAAAGGCTTCAGAAAAAAAACACTAACATGTAATTAGAGAAATAACAATAAATGTGGTCAAATTATATCAATTGGTGAATCTGAGTGAAGAATATCTTGGGATAATCTGTGGTGTTTTTGCCTCTCTTCTGTGAGTTTTAAATTACTTCAAAATAAAGAGTTTAAAAAAATAGAAAATTTAAAAAAAAAAAAGAATGATGCTGGCAAAGTATACTCATTGGCAAGGAAAGGTATTCAGAGTGCACCAGTCTGGGCCGTGGGGCCTTAACACTGGAGCTGTGCTACGGATGACACCTCCAGCCAGCCTGGACTCTCAGTTCCCTGAGCTACTAGAGGAACTGGGTGTGTGGCTGAACCCAAAGCCATCCTGGGTTGACTCAAGAAGGCTGGTTGAGTCAGGGCCCTGAATTCTCCTTTGTGATTTTATTTATTCCAACTTTTAATTCAATGACCGGCATTCCTTGCATCCCAGGGACATCTGGGTGGAGAGAGGGTGACATGGAGGTAGGAAAATTCACCCAAATGCAGTGTTTACTATGGCTAATCCAGACTGCAAAATTTAGTAGAGCCAATGTTCATTGATCATCGATGACGATCTTACACTTTCTCCTCCAAAAGAAGCCCAAGATTTCCCCCTAAACCTGCCCAGCATCTCGCCCATTCCACAGAATGAGAAAACGAAGTTCCCAGCAGGGACTGAGGTCCTGTGGGTTCTGTCTGCCAAGAATTAGTGGTTTCAGTTTATGGAGAGGTGTGGATTCTCTGAGAAGCATCTGTACTGACCACATGAAACAATATCCTCTCCTCAGAAGGGGAAAGAAGATTGCTTATCACCCCACACCTCTGCTTCCAGGTCCTGACCTTCCCCCAGGGCACAGGGCAGTCACTGTGAAGTTCCCAACGATAGAAAGGGAAGAGTCCACACTAACAACAGAAGGGCTATGCCTGCTTCAGGGGACCCCGCTCACCCAGTTCCCCCTTCTCTCACTTGCCCTCCGGCCACACTGTCCTTCTTCCTCACCACCTCCCCAGGGGTGGTCAGGGAAAGAAAGCCCCTCCCTCATCCCCCTCAATGTTCCTCCACTCCCCCCGCCCCATCACTAGGGTGTCCAGGACATTGTGTGATTCAGGAAACAGCTCAGACGTGAGGTTCGCAGCAGGCCGAGGAGGAGGAAGAAGGGGCCGTGGGAGCAGAGGAGGTGGTTGTTGCTTCAGCGAGGGGCTCTGAGTGTCCCGCTGGAGGGGGCAGGGGGGATCTGGGCGTGGGGCAGGGGCTCTGGAATGCAGCCCCCTTCACTGCTGCTGCCACTGCTGCTGCTGCTGTGTCAGCCAGTCGTCAGGACCAGAGGTGAGTCACCGCGGGGCAAGAGGCCCCGCGACCCACCTTCCTTAGGAGGAAGTCCAGCGGGTGGGGGACAGAGGGCCAAGGTCCTTGCTTTGAGGCAACACTGGATGGAGAAGATTCTTGCCCCCAAAATGGGACAGTTGGCAGGGAGACCCGATTCGGCTCCTGCAGCTACACAGACCAAGGCTGTGGGCCTCATGCCAGGGGTGGTGACCGCAGGGGGATGGGTGAGAGGGTGCCCACCCCCGGGCAGAACCAAGTAGGCCCTGGAACTAGGGGACAGCATGTTCTTGCAATCATGTTTAGAAATAAGAGAGGAAACAGAGTGACCACCTGCTGGGGGAAGAGATGAGAGGGAACAGGAGATGGAGACATGGGAAAGTCAAGTCCCTTTCCCGGTCCAGCTGTCCCCACCCCTGGTGGCTCAATGCTGGGCCCTTCCGGGAGGAAATCCCTTTAGTGTTTCAGCCATTCACCTCCCAGGAGTCCCCTCAGCCCCCCTCCTGATCCCTGTTGTCTTGCTTCCGAGGGATGGGGCCTGAAGCTGGACTTGGGAGGCCAGAGAATAAACAGGAAAGGAAGGGTGGGGATTAGTAACTGAGAGACCTGGGATCTAGGGGGCTGGGGTGTGAGTGCCACGTGGGGACTAGAACAGGGGCGTAAAGGCGATGGTGGTGTGGAGCACCTTCTTGGGCTGCTGCAGGCAGGTCCCTCCCAAGCATCCAAAGGAGGGCAAATGGAGCCCCTTGCTCCCTGCTCCCATCTCACCCTCATCTCCATCCCTAGGGCTGCAGTGCGGGAGTTTCCCAGAACCCTGTGCCAACGGAGGCACGTGCCTGAGCCTATCCCAGGGGCAAGGGACCTGCCAGTGAGTGCACCTCATGGGAGTGGGAGACGGGGAAGGGGAACAAGGGAGGGGATGCGGAGAATGGGAAGAAAGGAGAAAGGAAGGAGGCGAAGAAGATGAAGAGAAACAAATGAGGCAAAGGAGGGAGGCAGGTGGGAGCAGAGGGTCAGGATGTGAACTTTCCTCTCTCCACCCCTCCCAGGTGTGCCCCTGGCTTCCTGGGTGAGACATGCCAGTTTCCTGACCCCTGCCAGGATGCCCAGCCCTGCCAGAACGGAGGCAGCTGCCACGCCTTTCTTCCCACCCTTCCCGGCTCCCCTAGCACCCCCTCTCCCATGGCCCCCAGCTTCTTCTGCACCTGCCCCTCTGGCTTCACTGGCGATAGGTGCCAGGCCCAGATCAGGGACCCCTGTTCCTCCTTCTGTTCCAAAATGGGTCGCTGCCACCTCCAGGACTCGGGCCGCCCACAATGCTCCTGCATGCCAGGATGGACGGGTGAGCGCTGATGGGAGAGGGAGGAAGGGACAGGAGGGGGCCGTGGCTGGGCTGTGGGGTAGGAGAGATGGAACTGGAGCCCAAGAGACTGTGAGCCTTTGGAGGACGGAGGCCTCGAGAATCAACCAGCCAATTCTAGGTGATCCGTTTACCCGAAACTGACATTCACCAGCAGAATTGTAATGACTGCTAAAACATTGAGCTATTTCCAAGCCAGCTGGTAAAGAACTACTGCCATAGCCCCCTTAGCACAGCCCCTGACCACTTTCCCTGCCCCCTCAATCTCCCCTGACCCAGGAGCTAGAGGGTTAATGCCTAGCACATCAGGGGACCTCCAGGATTCTGCATTCTTTTTTTTTTTTAATTAATTAATTTATTTTAATTGGAGAATAATTACTTTACAATATCATGATGGTTTTTGCCATACATCAATATGAATCAGCCACAGGTATACATGTGACCCCCCTATCCTGAACCCTGCCCCAATCTCCCTCCCCACCCCATCCCTCTGGGTTGTCCCAGAGTACAGGCTTTGGGTGCCCTGGTTCATGCATTGAACTTGCACTGGTCATCTATGTTTCATATGGTAATGTACATGCTTCAGTGCTATTCTCTTAAATCATCCCACCCTCATCTTCTCCTGCTGGCTCCAGAAGTCTGTTCTTTACGTCTGTGTCTCCTTTGCTGCCCTGCATATAGGATCATTAGTACCGTCTTTCTAAGACTCTGCATTCTGAGCACCTGAGTGGCTCCTTTTCTGAGTGGTGGGAGCCCACACTACCATCGGGGAAGATTGCAGTGGTGGGAGGTGTGATGGGGATGGGAGGATCTGACCCGGAGAGGGGAATGGATGCCCATCCCAGGAGGAGGGGTGCAGTCCTGGGGTACAAGAGCAGGACATATGCTGGGCAGGTGTGCTACCCTGTCAGGGGTGCCAGGACAGAGCTGCGAGGACCTGGAGAGAAAGGCTCCATGGCACCTAAGCAGGATGGAGAGGACTGGACCAGGAAGCAAAGCTCACATGACCAGGAAGTACTTGGATGTGGGTGCCTCCAGGAGGGGTGGACTAGAGGCCAGGCTTCTCAGACTTGAGCAGGCACAGCAGTCACCTTTGATTGGTGGATGGACGGATGGATGTATTGTGTGTGCTCAATCATGTCCAACTTTGCAACCCTGGAAGGCCTTAAAAATACTAGTGCCCCCATCCCAGAAAGCCTGCTCTAGTGGGTCTGGAGCAGACCCAGGGAATGGAGATTCTTAAACTAACCAGGAGATTCTGAGGAAACTGGGCCTGCAACTGGGTGTGAGAGACCAGCATATATGACAAGAAGAAGGATGGGCAGTGGCAACTTGCCAGGCCTTGTGCTTCAGAGGAGGGGCTCTGGGCAGCCCCCTCCTTGGGCCCATAGCCAGTTCCGCCACTGACTAGACATGACCTTGCATATGATATTTAAGCTGTCTGGATCCTCAGTTGTCAGCCAGTGTCCACACTTCATAAGGCTGATGTGGATAGGAAAGGGGGCGATGCTCAGAAAGTGCTTATTTAGTTCAGTACCAGCAGCCACTGCCACCATTCCCACTAGTGCGCACGGCTGTGGAATCTCTTTACCGCGATACATTACAACCACCCAAAGATCAGGGAATCAGGATGAGAGAGGCGAGATGACTGCCCAAGGGCACACAGCTGGCAGGGGCAAAGCCAGGGGCTATGTCACCTGCCTTCAGAGGATCCATGCTTTCTACTTCCCCACCACATGCTCATTCATGTCCAACTCTCATTCATGTCCAACTCTTTGTGATCCCATGGACTGTAGCCCACCAGGCTCCTCTGTCCATGGGATTTCCCAGGCAAGAATACTGGAGCGAGTTGCCATTTCCTACTCCGGGGGATCTTCTCCACCCAGGTCACCACTAAAGGGACAGACACCAAGTCCCAGATTTTCCCAAGCAGGGTTGATTCACAATACTCCCACCAATAGCCACATGTTCAGTTTTCGGCTGGAAGAAAATGTGGTCACTCCAGAGAGAACCCTACCCAAAAAATGATAAAACTGAGGATGATGGACCAGGACAGGGAGAGGATGGGAAGAAGGGAAGGAAGTACGGAAATCAGACACAGAGATAACCCAGAGTGAGAGCGGGTCACTCTGGAGGAGCTGGAACGTGTGCATTGTTGGAAACAGCCCCCTCACCGTCCGTCCTCTACCTCAGGTGAGCACTGCCAGCTTCGAGACTTCTGCTCAGCCAACCCCTGCGTCAATGGAGGAGTGTGTCTGGCCACCTACCCCCAGATCCAGTGCCGCTGCCCACCCGGCTTCGAGGGCCACGCCTGCGAACACGACGTCAACGAGTGTTACCTGGACCCGGGACCCTGCCCCAAGGGCACCACCTGCCATAACACCCTGGGATCCTTCCAGTGTCTCTGCCCCGCTGGGCGGGAGGGTCCACGCTGTGGACTCCGGCCGGGACCCTGCACCCCCAGGGGCTGTCTCAATGGGGGCACCTGTCAACTGGTTCCAGGGAGAGACTCCACTTTCCACCTGTGCCTCTGTCCCCCAGGTGCGTCCTCACGGGGGTCTTCCTGAGGCCCCTCTCTGGGCATGGAGGTGGTGTCCCATGGGTCCCTTCTCTCAGCTCATGGCACAACCCTGTCAGGCTTCACAGGCCCAAGCTGTGAGGTGAATCCAGATGACTGTGCTGGGCACCAGTGTCAGAATGGGGGCACCTGCCAGGATGGGCTGGGCACCTACACCTGCCTCTGCCCAGAGGCCTGGACAGGTGAGTCGTTTAAGCCAGGTGGATGGCACCGGTGGCCCAGATGGTCAGCCCCCATCTCTAGTCCTCACATGGCCCCCAGCTGCAGCACCTGTCCCCTTCTCACTCCCCTACAGGTTGGGATTGCTCTGAAGATGTGGACGAATGTGAGGTTCAGGGTCCCCCTCGCTGCAGAAATGGGGGTACCTGCCAGAACTCAGCTGGAGACTTCTACTGTGTGTGTGTGAGTGGCTGGGGAGGCGCCGGCTGCGAGGAGAACCTGGACGACTGTGTGGCCGCCACCTGTGCCCCCGGATCCACCTGCATTGACCGCGTGGGCTCCTTCTCCTGCCTCTGCCCGCCTGGGCGCACAGGTGTGACGCAGAGGTTCAGGGAGGCGGGAGGCGGAGATGCTAGGTGACCGAAGCACCAGGAGAGCACCTGGGAGCTTCAAGCAGCCTCTGAGCACCTTGCCCACCCCGCCCTCCAGGCCTCCTGTGCCACATGGAGGACATGTGTCTGAGTCAGCCATGCCATGAGGAAGCCCAGTGCAGCACCAACCCCCTGAGTGGCTCCACACTCTGCGTATGTCAGCCGGGCTACACAGGGCCCACCTGCCACCAGGACCTGGACGAGTGTCAGATGGGTGAGGCACCCCCCTCATCAGACCCTCTCTAAGCCCCCACACAGCCTCTGCTGAAGAGGGAAACAGGCAAACTGTTTTTCAAATTAAAAATCATCTCGGGAATTCTCTGGTGGTCCGATGGTTAGGATGCCGCTATTTCACTGCCAAGGGCCCGGATATAATCCCTGGTCAGGGAACTAAAATTCCACAGGCTGCACAGCGGCCAAATAAAGAAATGAACATCTCTTTTTTCCTGAATTTGTCCTTATTTGGCATCTCTTTCTTAGCCAATCTTCTCACCAATACTCAGCCCTCCAGACTGCATTTAGTCATCTCTCAAGTTTTTTTTCAGATTTTTTTTATGTGGACCATTTTTTAAAATTCTTTATTGAATTTGTTACAATATTGCTTCTGCTTTATGTTTTGGTTTTTTGGCATCAGGCATGTGGAATCTTAGCTCTCTGACCAGGGAGTGAACCCACACCCCCTGCATTGGAGGTGAAGTCTTAAGCACTGGATCACCAGGGAAGTCCCACTCCTTCTCCACTTTAAGGTCACAACCCCTTTCCCCACTCTGATCTCATTTGCCACAGACAGGCCCCCCAACACCTTCCCTGCCACTCAGGCCTTCTTGCCCTTCCACCCTGAGCCCAGTGGACTCCCAGGTCTTCTCTCCTCCCAGCTCAGCAAGGCCCCAGTCCCTGTGAACACGGCGGCTCCTGCCTCAACACGCCCGGCTCCTTCGAGTGCCTCTGTCCGCCTGGCTACACGGGTTCCCGCTGCGAGGCCGATCACAACGAGTGCCTGTCACAGCCCTGCCACAGGGGCGGCACCTGCCTGGACCTGCTCGCCACCTTCCAGTGCCTCTGCCCACCAGGTACCAGCTGAAGGGGGCCTTGGGTGGAGGAGCCAGGGAACTAGTGCTGAAGTCACTGGACGTGACCCCTCCAGAGCATGGTTAGCCTGAAGCCAGTTGGGGTCAGATAGCAAAGAAGGTTTCTCCTCGTCTCCTCACCCCCCAGATGAAAACTTTAAGAAACCAGTGACCCCCACCCCCACCCCAGGAAAAGAGCTTCCACAGATGTTAGTGAGCTTGCACACTGCTCAACTCTGTGTTCATTTCATGGCCACCGTAGCATGCACAACCTGATCCACTGTATGCAGAGGCCCATCAAGGGAGAGAAAAGCAGCAGTTAATAAACTTTTCATGCTGCAGCCTCTGCTTATGTCAACCCAGAATGTTCCACCTACTCAGGGAAACTCGACCCTGTAGAGATCAAGGGTAAACTTTTAAATTCCAAAGGGTCTATGTGCTTGAATCTGGCTTAGTGGGAAAGGAATACTGCAAAGCAGCATCTACCTATAAGTTAGAGTTAAGGGGAGAAACATCTCGCAGAGAGACAGTGATGGAGTCAATAGCAGGGAGCTGAATGAAACTAGAAAAACAGTAGCTTACTTCTGCCTGAGCATCTTGGGGGCATTATCTAATCTTTACAGTATCCCTCTGAGGTCAGCATTGTTACTATGCCCATTTATAAATGAAGAAACTGAAGCACACAGGGGTTAAGTGACTTGTTCGAGGTTGCCCAGCTAGTAAGTGGTAGAGTCAGGATTCAAACCCAGAGCTTTGATAGTTTCGCCCACTACACCACACAGCCTTCCTAAGCTGAGATGTGTCCAAGGAAAAATGCTGAGAACACTATCCAGTAATCCAAGCAAGGGACAAGGTTGTAGATACTAAGGAGTTTCAGAGGCAGGCTCCCCAGGCAAAAAGAGGGAGGCAGCCGAGGTCCAGAGGGTGATCCGCATCAGTTCAGGGTGAGACAGCGGAGACCAGGAAGAGCCCGGAGAAACAGGACAAGTATGGGAATGACACAGGTTCCCAAACACCTTTCAAATCCCCACCTTGGGGATCCCTGGTCTCCCTGGCATGGAGGCCTGCCCAGGTAGCATGGAAGGAGTGGATCACCTCCAAGCAGATGCCCATTTGTCACACTGGTACCCAGAAAACCTCCAGGCTGCTCAGCCCTCCCGGGTGAGCCCTGCCTTCTGTGCACTGAGGAATGGCCTCAAAAGACACTTTCCAGGAGCCCTCCCAGGTTTCGGCAGGTGCCCTGCTCCCTGAGCTTTCACACTTGAAGGCAACAGAGCCACTGTCCAGCAGAGCAGCAGAGCCTCAGTTCATCTCTCCAACCCACATGCAGTGGCCCCCTAGGAGGGGCTGTCTGGTGGGTCAGGTCAAGGACAGTGCTGGTTCTGGAACCCGGCCTTTGGGGCAGAAAGGGGGAGGCAGCTGAAGCAAAGCTGACCCCACCTGCATGTCCTCAGGCTTAGAAGGGCAGCTCTGTGAGGTGGAGATAGACGAGTGCGCCTCGGCCCCCTGCTTGAACCAGGCTGACTGCCACGACCTGCTCAACGGCTTCCAGTGCATCTGCCAGCCGGGTAAGTGCAGATTCTGCTCCACGGTTCAGTCCTGGCAGTCGCCACTGGCCTCTCGAAGATCTCTCAGGCCTGGCCAAGGAGTGCCCCATCTCTCCAACTCCCCTGCTTTCCAAACTGTCTTCTCTTCAGTTCAATTCAGTCATTCAGTCATGTCCGACTCTTTGTGACCCCATGAACCACAGCACACAAGGCCTCCCTGTCAATCACCAACTCCCGGAGTCCACCCAAACCAATGTCCACTGAGTCAGTGATGCCATCCAACCATCTCATCCTTTGTCGTCCCCTTCTCCTCCTGCCCTCAATCTTTCCCAGCATCAGGGTCTTTTCCAATGAGTCAGCTCTTCACATCAGGTGGCCAAAGTATTAGAGTTTCAGCTTCAAAATCAGTCCTACCAATGAACACCCAGGACTGATCTCCTTTAGGATGGACTGGTTGGATCTCCTTGCAGTCCAAGGGCCTCTCAAGTCTTCTCCAACACCACAGTTCAAAAGCATCAATTCTTCGGTGCTCAGCTTTCTTTATAGTCCAACTCTCACATTCATACATGACCACTGGAAAAACCATAGCCTTGACTAGATGGACCTTTGTTGACAAAGTAATGTCTCTGCTTTTGAATATGCTATCTAGGTTGGTCATAACTTTCCTCTTACATCCTGCAAATCTTCCCCTGCTCACTCACCCACCCTCATCTCTTTCCTGCCAAGTCACCCAAATAATCCTCCCCTCCAGCCCTCCTTCAGAGCCCTCCATACCCTCCCCCTGCCTGCTCAGGGTCCCCGTTGGTCTTGGCACTGATAGCCATGGATGCAGGGAAAGTCATCCCAGACCTTCATTCTCCAGTTTCACGGGACATCCCTCTGTTCCCAGCTGTAATAACTGATGTTTATTGAATATTTACTCCAAGCCAGGCACTTGGTTATGTACTTTCAGGCATTATCTCATTTAATCCTTTCAGCAGTACCATGATGTAGGTTATATAATCATTCTCCTTTTACAGGGGAAGAAAAGTGAAAGTGAAAGTCGCTCAGTCAGTCTGACCCTTTGTGACCCCATGGACTATATAGTCCGTGGAATTCTCCAGGCCAGAATACTGGAGTGGGTAGCCTTTCCCTTCTCCAGGTGATCTTCCCAACCCAGGGATCAAACCCAGGTCTCCCTCATTGCAGGCGGATTCTTTACCAGCTGAGCCACAGGGCATCCCACAGAGGAAGAAAGGGGAGCCTAGAGAGGTTGGGTAGCTTGCCCAAAGTCACATGGCTGACAGTGGCTGAGTTCCACTTTTATGCATCACCCTCCTGTCATCTCCACCTGCCCCAGATGTCTTTTCTGGAAGTTCCTCAGGTTCACTTTTCTTAGCAAGGGGAAAGGCCAGGACTTGTATTTATTCTTCTGATAAAAATGTATTTCCAGCATTAGTACACATATCCAGTTATGCCTTATATGAAGGCTAAAGTTACCAAGTTATGCTCCGTTATGTCCTGAAATTCAAATCACTATTAGAGAAGCCCCCACATTGGTGCCTTTGTCATATAATGACACATTTATACAAAACCTCAAAACCCAAATCCTTTGAAACCAGATTCTCTCCTTGCAATTTGTAACCATGTTATTTCTATATTTGTAAGGAGAAAGCTAGGTTTCCCCAGTGACTCAGTGGTAAAGAATTCACCTGCAATGCGGAGACACAGGTTCCCATCCCTGGATTGGGAATATCCCCTGGATGAGGGAATGGCTATCCACTCCAATAATCTTGCCCAAAACTCCTATGGACAGAGTAGCCTGGCAGGCTCAATCCATGGGGTCACAAAAAAGTCAGACTGGACTAAGCAACTAAACAACAAAGAAAAGGTTAAATACAAGTGTTAACTCTTAACTTCTTGTTTGAATCCATGAAATCATCCCTTTAAATCTTAAACATTTGTAACAAAGTCCCTCGTAAGTCTAGAGAAAGTAAAAAAAGAAAAAAAGAAAAGAAAAAAAGACCTTGGTCATCTCTCCCCACTCACTCCCCACCCCTCCAGGTTTCACTGGCCCCCGGTGTGAGGAGGACATCAACGAATGTCAAAGCTCTCCCTGTGCCAATGGCGGGGAGTGCCAGGACCAGCCTGGATCCTTCCATTGCAAGTGTCCCCCAGGTAAACTGGGGCTCAAAAACACTGGAGGTGACAGTGGGGACATGGGGCAGACTTCCATGAAGGGCCCTGATTCCCCTGTTGTACCATAGGCTTTGAAGGCCCACGCTGTCAGGAGGAGGTGGACGAGTGTCTGAGTGGCCCATGCCCCACCGGAGCCAGCTGCCTTGACCTCCCAGGAGCTTTCCTTTGCGTCTGCCCCTCTGGCTTCACAGGTCAGCAGGGGAGAGGTTGGAAAGAACTGGAGGGATATTTGAGCACAACTCGGGTGGAGTCATTGATGAGTGTCTGAGGATCGGGATGTGAGAACAGAATGAGAATGGAATCCCTGAAAGTTGTGCAGTGCAAAATCTGCACAACCGTACAGGCACTGAGGGTGTTACTGTAGGATTCACATCTGGCTCAACATGAATGATATGACTGGAGACCAGGAGCAGAGGAGGAGATTCAAAGGCAAGCCATTCATTTGCTTATTTAGCAAACATTTATTAAGTGCCTACTGTGCCGACACAGACACAAAGTTGAGTTGCTATCCTTGAGTGACTTTAAATCTACTGCAGAAAGACCAGAAGGTCTCTTGTTAGCTCTGAGGAATGCATAGGATCCTATAGGAACACAAAGAATTGGCCAACCCAGACTAGAGATGAGAAATGATGGCTGAACAGAGTCGTAAAGACTGAGCAGGAGTTTGTCAACACAGAATGCTAGGCAGTGTGTTTTAGCCACAGATAACAGCACGTGCAAAGGCACTGGGCAGGGGGAGGACAGAAAAGCACTCCCCACTTAAGGAAATGTAGGACATCCAGAACTTGGAGTGCCAGGGCAAAGGTGAGAAATGTAGCACTTCTAGGAAGGTCATGTCATGCAGGACCCCATGTGTCATTCTGAAGAAGTTGGTATCCTGAGGTATCAGGGAGCCACTGGAGGATAGGGTAATGGGAAATGAGCAAGTCATGCATAAGAAGTGCCTCCAACCTCATCAAGGACAAAGACGGACTTTGTTTTCTGACCCATCTCTGTAGGCCATCTCTGTGAAATTCCCCTGTGTGCCCCCAACCTGTGCCAGCCCAAACAAAAATGTCAGGATCAGGAGGACAATGCCCACTGCCTCTGCCCTGATGGAAACCCAGGCTGTGTCCCCACAGAAGACAACTGCACCTGCCACCATGGGCACTGCCAGAGGTAACATCTTCCAGGCCCTCCCCATTTATAGTCTCCTCTGGGTCCTCCTCAGCTAGGGCAGGAGAAGACAGCCACTGAGGTGCTGGTCTGTAGGAAATGACCAATACGGAATAGGAAGGAGAGGACAAAGTTCTGAGATCACAACCAATGGGAGGGCTTGACTGGTGAGTGTTATCCAGTGAGGGGAGAGTTCATAAATAAAGAGGGAAACAAGACTTGGGAGGATCAAAGCAGAAAGAAATGTATTAAATCCCAGGACCAATTCATATCATTCATTCAGTAAATATTTATTGAGTGTCTATTACGTGTGGATACTTTTCCAGGCACTGGGAAAACAGCACAAAAGAGACCAAGTTTTCATATCTAACCTCATGGAGCTTTTGTTTTAATGTAGAAAAACAGACAATAAACAAGTTATAGAAGGAATAAATGGATAGATAGATCTAGTTGGAGAAAATTAGTGGGGTTTGTCAGGCAAAAGGGGGCAATGCTGAGAGCAAAGAAAGGGGCCAGAGTCTCAGGACCAGAAAGAGAGAGGTCATAGGGGTCTGACCAGTGGGGAAGAGAGAAGAGAACCCCCTCTTTCTTTCTATGACCAGATCTTCATGTGTGTGTGATGGGGGCTGGACAGGACCAGAGTGTGACACAGATCTGGGGGGCTGTGTCTCCACCCCCTGTGCCCACGGAGGGACCTGCCACCCCCAGCCCTTTGGCTACAACTGCACCTGCCCCACAGGTTACACAGGTGAGGCGCTCCCTAAACCATGTATACCCGGGGCTGACCACCATCTAAATCAAAGGCAAGGCCAGTGGAGACATGTGTCCAAAGGGCTCTGGGTCTCAGTCACCACCAAGAAGAACTGGGACTTCCCTGGTGGTCCAGTGGTTAAGACTCTGCGCTTCCACTGCAGGGGGCACGGGTTTGATCCCTGGTCCCGGAACTAAGATTCCACGTGCATGCTGCAGGCACAGCCAAAGAAAACAGTGCAGGAGGTGGTGAGAAAAGAAAAAATGTTGGGTGGGGGAGAACAGTGGGAATGGAGATGAGGAAGGGAAGGAAAGGGAAGAGAGAAAAGGAAGGTTCACTTTCTCAGACCCCACCCACTCCCCTCAGGGCCCACTTGCAGTGAGGAGGTGACAGCCTGTCACTCAGGGCCCTGTCTCAATGGTGGTTCCTGCAGCCCCAGCCCCGGGGGCTACACCTGCACCTGCCCTCTGAGCCACACGGGGCTCCGCTGCCAGACCAGCATTGACCATTGTGCCTCTGGTGAGTTCCCACCACATCCTGGGGCTGGGCCACAGAAGGATGCAGAAGGGGATCAGGGTACATTGGTAAAAAAATTAACTGGACACAGAGAGCGGTCGTTTGGGTGGGGAAGTTGGCAGGGTAGGGCGGTGGTACCCTGTGTGTGACTGAGGTCACAGGCCAGGTTACAGGCAAGGAACCCAACCCCTCACAGCCTCCTCTCTCCAGCACTGTGCCTCAATGGGGGCACCTGTGTGAACAAGCCGGGCACCTTCTCCTGCCTCTGCACCCCAGGCTTCCAGGGCCCACACTGCGAGGGAAGGACCCGTCCCAGCTGCGCAGACAGGTGAGCAGGGCACACAGACCCCTGGAGGAAGGGAGGGAGCCCTGGCCAGCCTTCTGCTCCGTCTCCTCTGGGGCTCCGTGCTGCCTCTCGCCCCAAGCCCCGCATTCTTCCACTCTGCCTTCCCTCCGGCTTTCCCACCTCCCCAGCAGTTGCCTCCTCACACGTCACACACTCCCACCCCTTGTTTCCCTGACCCTCCTCCTACTGTGCCCTCTCTCTTTCTCATCCAGCCCCTGTAGGAACATGGCAACCTGCCAAGACAGCCCTCAGGGTCCCCGCTGCCTCTGTCCCCCTGGCTACACAGGAGGCAGCTGTCAGGTGAGGGGCCGGGAGCCAGGTGTGCAGAGAAAGGAGGGGACGGGAAAGCTCCAGTTAGAGGGCCTAGGGCATTGACAGGGGGCAGCACGGAAGCTTGGGAGAGGTGAAAGGAGGTTTGGGAGTCTAGGAGTTGAGCTTGATGTCTGTATGGCTCGCTGAAAGGATTTTTGATCCCAGCAACTCTTCTGGGATGCACATATCCAAGGAAATCAGGGAGGGTGACCTGGTCCCAGACCATTCAGGAGAGAGTTTTGGGGGGAAGGGATTTTGAGGAGCTGGCAGAGGACCATCTCTGGGCCTGGGAACCTGATGCTCCTTCCCGCCTCACACTCCCTCCTAACCTTCAGACGCTGATGGACTTATGCGCCCAGAAGCCCTGCCCACAAAATTCCCACTGCCTCCAGACTGGGCCCTCCTTCCAGTGCCTGTGCCTCCAGGGATGGACTGGGCCTCTCTGCAACCTGCCGCTGTCCTCCTGCCAGAAGGTTGCTCTGAGCCAAGGTACCAACCCAAGACCGGCTAGGGAGCAGAGGAAGAGCAAAAGGGTCTCCTCCTCTAACCCACCCCTAAGGACATCCACACACAACAGTTGGCCAACTGATCGACTAAAAGCTGAAGCAACACATACCAACTAGTTATTGAAGCTGCAGCTCAACACCCAGGACAGCCTAACACAACTCAACTCCTAGAACCACGTTCAACACAACTCAAGGAACACTACGCAGCCCAGCCAATCAGACTCCAGTTTAACACAATCACCAGGGACATAACCAGTTCCAGGGTGGAACAACTCAACACTGTCATTACCATCATAACTCAGAGTGAACCACATTTAACTGACCACACGCAACACACTCCACCATGACCCCCTCACTTGGATGTTATGCCAATTCCCTAGTAAAAGAATACCTTCCTTGCTCAAGTAAGTGTTTTTTTTTTTAATTAACTTATCTTTGGTTGCACTGGGTCTTCGTTGCTGCTCACAAGCTTTCTCTAGTTGCAGAGAGCAGGGGCTACTCTCTAATTGTGTTGCATGGGGCTTCCCATTGTGGTGGCTTCTCTCGTTGTAAAGCACGGACTCCAGGTGCACGGGCCTCTGTAGTTCCCATACATGGGCTCAGCAGTTATGGCCTGAGGGCCCAGCTATTCCTAGGCATGTGGAATCTTCCCAGACCAGGGATGGAACCCGTGTCCCTGCATTGGCAGGAGGATTCTTATCCGTTGTACCACCAGGGAAGTCCTCAAATAAGTTTTGATATGAAAACTCAGGGGAGAGACCATTGTGAAGACGGTAGATGGAAATCAGTAAGCGAACATCAGAGAATGGCGAAACCCAAGGGATGGAGTTAGACTGTTAAGCCAAGTGTCTCCACCTGAAGTTTCTCTTGAGTTCTTCCTTGCTTGAGACTTGTTTAAGGCCAAGAATACAGTTGCTTATAATGTTCTGTTAAATCAAAGAAGAGGTATTTCTCTCCATTCTGACAAAATATGCAGGAGAAGGAACTTAATTTTTTTTTTAATTGGAGTATAGTTGATTTACAATGTTGTATGAGTTTCAGGTGTACAGCAAAGTGAATCTAAAAAAGAAACAGTCTTTTGTAGATTATTTTCTCATATACACCATTATGGAGTACTGGGTAGAGTTCTCTGTGCTACACAGTAGGTCTTTATTAGTTATCTATTTTATATATAAAAGTGTATATATGTCAATCCCAACCTCCCAATTTATCCCTCTCTCCCTCCTTAACCCTGGTAATCCTAAATTAATCTTCTACATCTGTAAATCTGTTTCTGTTTGGGAGATAAGTTCATTTGTATCTTTTTTTTTTTTTTTTAGATTTCACATATAAGCAACATCATATGGTATTGGTCTTTCTCTGTCTGACTTACTCACTTAGTATGAAAATCTCTAGGTCCATCCATGTTCGGAACATGCTTAATCTCTTCAGCTTCAGGGGCCTACTGATTCCTCAGGCTCCAGGTGGCCTCCCCCCACCCCAGATGTGTTAGTGGCCCCTCCATGGACCTCTCTGCTGAGTATCTGGGGCCCCTGCGCATCCTCCCAACCCACGTAGCTTTACTGTCTCTCTTCCCAGGCACAGAAGTCTCTTCCCTGTGCCAGAACGGAGGCGTCTGCATTGACAGCGGCCCCTCCCATTTCTGCCACTGTCCCCCTGGATTCCAAGGCAGCATATGCCAGGACCAGGTGAACCCCTGTGAGTCCAGGCCCTGCCAGCATGGGGCCACCTGCGTGGCCCAACCCAACGGTTATCTCTGCCAGGTGAGAAGGTCTAGAGGAGGCGGGGGGGAAGACAAAGTTGGGCTGGATATGGAAAACAGCAGTCAGGGGGCAGAAAGGGTGGGGAGAAGGCATTTTCATTTACCCCATACGTCCAACCAACCACCAAGTCAAGCTGTTTTGCCTCCTGAATATTTCTCAGCTCTGTCCTTGCCCCTTCACCCTCATCCCACTGCCTTAGTCCAGGCCTTCATCTCATTCCACCTGGACACCTGCATCAGCCTCCTAATAATTAATATCATCGCTGCCTCCACACTTGTCCTCCTAAAGGTTCACCCTCTATTCCACCACTAGGGTGCTCTGTTGAAAACATTAAGCTGGCCTGTCACTCTCCTACTTAAAACCTTTCAGTGGGGACTTCCCTCGTGGTGGCTCAGCCAATAAAGAATCTGCCTGCAGTGCAACAGGTGAGGGTTTGATGCCTGGGTTGGGAAGATCCCCTGGAGATGGGAATGGCAACCCACTCCGGTATTCTTGCCTGGAGAATTCCATGGACAGAGGAGACTGGCAGGCTACAGTCCATCGGGTCACAAAGAGTCAGACATGACTGAGCAACTCACACGTTCACTTTCACTTTCACCAGGGGTTAAGACATGCTTCCAGTGTAGGGAGCCCAGGTTCGATCCCTGGTTGGGGAACTAAGATGCCACAGGTCTCGCAGCATGGCCAAAAAACGCAAAAACCCTTCAGTGACTGCCCACCTCTTTCACAGTGAAGTCCCAAGCCAGCGTGACCCAGCCCTGCCTCCCTTTCAGGCCTCATCTCTCTTCACCCACCACTCAACTGCTCCAGCAACACAAAACTGCAGCTGGCTTCCCCACACCCCAGACTGGCTCCTCGGTGGCTTTCCTCACCCCTCTTCCACTGGCTGGTGCCCAGGAGGCACCTGCCTCAGGGAAATGTCCCTAACTTCTCTCCAGACTGGGTTAGGGCCTCTCCTTGGTGGTTCAGGTCACTGAGCAGGACAGGAAGGCACAGCTGGGTTTTAATTCCAAGCAACCTGATCCATGTACTCACAACCATGACTTTGAATAGAAGGCATAATCCCATAACTACCCTCTTTCTTTAAATTTTCGATGTATTTTTTAACTTTTTTTTACAGGCATTTTCAAACATACACAAAAACAGCGTACTGATGAGTAGTGAACCCCCGTGCACCCATTACTCAGCTCTACTTCCTCTTTCATGAAACTACTTCCTCCAGAAGTTTTCAAAACTCCCACCTCCCTCGTCTGCTTCTTCCAACCCTCTGGCCATTCCTGACACTCTCTGAATTGTTTTTTCTCCACCTTTCTGAAACCTTCCTGGTACTCCATTCTTGCATACTCTCCTTCCTCCTGCAAGAACTCAGCACGTGGTACAGATCTCACAATGACCCTTTTCTCACCAGCAGGATATGCAACAATCAGAAAATGGTTAAGGTCATGAGTTACTGAGTCATAGACTTGTGCTGAATCCCAGCTCTGCCACCTACCAGCTGTGTGACTTGTGCAAGGCACTTATCTTTCAAGGAATCAGTTTCCTTTTCTGCGAAGTGAGAATCAAATGAGATGACCCATAGAGAGGGTGGTCAGGAGAGTTCTAGAGGTTATGTGTATAAATCACACAATCAGTGATAGCTGTCTCTTCTCTGGTTGACTGAGAATTTCATGGAGGCAGGGAAGCAGTTCTAATTTTCTTTGTATTTCTAGAGCCTGAAAAGATGCCTGGGCACAAAGTAGGCAATTCAATAAATGCTTGAAAGTGAAAGTGTTAGTCACTCGGTCGTGTCTGACTCTTTGCAATCTCATGGTCTGTCCATGGAATTCTCCAGGCCAGAATACAGGAGTGGGTTGCCATTCCCTTCTCCAGGGGATCGTCCCGACCCTGGAATTGAACTCCCATCTCCTGCATTGCAAGCAGATTCTTTACCATCTGAGCTACCAGGGAAGTCTAATAAATGCTTATAAATTAATAAAGCATGAGAGAACCCAGTGGGTGTGTGGTTGGAAGAGGGAGGTTTTATCAAAAATGGAATTATATCTAGTGGTAATGAATTATAGAGATTGGGACTTGGAAGGGGACAAGGTCCATATTACTGAACAATAATGTCTCATGTGGAGTTCAGGTTAAAGGGTTAGGCTACACGTGACTGTGATGGAGGGTGAGCTGAGTGATGCTTTGAGTTGGAAGGTGGGATGCTAGGCAGACCATCTTGCACTGGGTCCCCTAGAGTGCCAGGAGGGGCTCACTTACTGGTTCCCTGTCTGACCTTCTTTGCCTACCAGTGTGCACCCGGCTACAGTGGACAGAACTGCTCAGAGGAACCGGACGCATGTCAATCCCAGCCCTGTCACAACCAGGGGACCTGTATCTCCAAACCCGGAGGCTTCCACTGTGCCTGCCCGCCAGGCTTTGTGGGGCTGCGCTGTGAGGGGGACGTGGATGAGTGTCTGGACCGGCCCTGTCACCCCACAGGCACTGCAGCCTGCCACTCTCTGGCCAATGCCTTCTACTGCCAGTGTCTGCCTGGACACACAGGTGAGGCCTGAGATAGGGGCGTACGCATCTCTAGCCATAGCTGAACTGACCATGGAAGCCCAGACAAGCCCCACCCACAAGGTAGCCTAATCATCTGGCCCATTCCCTTGCCTCAGACCCCAGCCTAGAGAACATGCACCACCATCCCTGCACCTGTGCAGCTAGTGATGGGCTGACTCCCAGGAATGAGCTGGGAAGGAGGCAGCAACTGAAGGAGTGTCATGTTTTATCCCACCCCTCCGCAGGCCAGTGGTGTGAAGTGGAGCTAGACCCCTGCCAGAGCCAGCCCTGTGCCCACAGCGGGTCATGTGAGGCCACAGCAGGGCCACCCCCAGGATTCACCTGCCACTGTCCCCAGGTGAGTGACCACAAGCTGCTTCCTCTGTTGCCCCCAACGCTAACACAAAAGAAACCCTGAGCTGGGAACCTGGGGGAGCACCTGAGAGGGAATTATCAGAGAAAGCCATCTCAGGTCCAGAGGGGGACGTGACCCTCAGAAGCAGTGACGGGGAAAGGCAGAATCAGGTGAAAGTTTGAATGGAACTTTCAGAAGTCATGGACATTGCCTGTGGGAAGGTCCACAAGGCTGGCTGGGTGACCGTGAATAAGTTCTTTTAACTCAGTGTGTGTATTTGTTTATAGACCTCAAATGCATGAAACTGGGTTCATCTTTATATATATATACATATTTATTTATTTTTGGCTGCCCTGGGTCTTCATTGCTGTGCAAGGGCTTTCTCTAGTTGCAAAGAGCAGGGGCTACTCTCTAGTTGTGATGCAGGGGCTTCTCAGTGTGGTGGCTTCTCTTGTTGCCGAGCACAGGCTCTAGGCACATAGGTTTCAGTAGCCACGGCTTACAGGCTTCAGGGAGCAGTCTTGGTAGTTGTGGCACACAGGCTTAGTTTCCCCATGGCATGTGGGATCTTCCCAGACCAGGGATCGAACCTGTGTCCCCTGCCTTGGCAGGAAGATTCTTAACCACTGGACCCCAGGGCAAGTGAAAGTCACTCCATCATGTCCAACTCTTTGCAACCCCATGGACTATACATATACAGTCCATGGAATTCTCCAGGCCAGAATACTGGAGTGGGTAGCCTTTCCCTTTTCCAGGGAATCTTCCCAACCCAGGGATCAAACCCAGGTCTCCCGCATTGCGGGCAGATTCTTTACCAGCTGAGGCACAAGGGAAGCCCAAGAATACTGGAGTGGGTAGCCTATCCCTTCTCCAGCGGATCTTCCCGACTCAGGAATTGAACTGGGGTCTGCAGCATTGCAGGCAGATTCTTAACCAACTGAGCTATGAAGGAAGCCCTAGGTTAATCTTAAACCTTGGTTCATGGTACAGTAAAATACAAATTAATATTAGTTTATGCATAGCCTTCCTTTATTTTCTTTAAAAGATAACACCGGTGAACTTAACTCCAAAATTACATTTTCCCCTTTACTATTGTTACAAATTACACTTTTTTCCCCTTTATAACTGTTTTCCCCTTCATTGTTGTTACAAATTACATTTTTCCACAGGGTTTTGAAGGCCCCACCTGCAGCCACAGAGCCCCCTCCTGTGGTCTCCATCACTGCCACCATGGTGGCCTGTGTCTGCCCTCCCCCAAGCCTGGACTCCCACCCCGCTGCGCCTGCCTCAATGGTTATGGGGGTCCGGATTGCCTGACCCCACCAGCTCCTTCAGGCTGTGGCCCTCCTTCTCCATGCCTAAACAATGGCAGCTGCTCAGAGACCCCCGGGCTGGGGGGCCCAGGCTTTCGCTGTTCCTGCCCTGCCAGCTCTCCAGGGCCCCGGTGTCAGAGGCCCGGAGTCAAGGGATGCGAGGGCAGAAGTGGAGATGGGGCCTGTGATGCTGGCTGCAGTGGCCCAGGAGGAAACTGGGATGGGGGGGACTGCTCCCTGGGGGTCCCAGACCCCTGGAAGGGCTGCCCCTCCCACTCCCGGTGCTGGCTTCTTTTCCGGGATGGGCAGTGCCACCCACAGTGTGACTCTGAAGAGTGTTTGTTTGATGGCTACGACTGTGAGACTCCTCCAGCCTGCATGTGAGCCTGAAACTGATTTGGGATGATGGGCAGGGGGTGGTGGGGGAGGCAGGATGAAGACAGAAGGACACAGAAGAGTCTGAGTTACAGTGTGACCATAGCCTCATGCTCCAGGGAGCTTCCACTCTAATCATCATCGCTAAATAGGGATAGAAGACACTAGACTCCAACCCAAGGGAATGAGGCAGCATGAATATTTAACGTGGGGACCAAGAAAGAGGGCACTGCCTGTCTGGGCTACCCTCTGAGTATCATGGGAACCCTGGCCTCAAGCCAGGCAACTCCTGTTGCCATGGAGAATCTCCCCTAGCAACCAGCATCCCTGAGGGAAAAGGGCTCCCTTTTAGGGAGCCAGGAGTTGGGGAGGGTAGAGAGGGGACAGTGTTAGGAAACAAAGGTCAGTAGACATTAGGGTGTCTGGACTAGCTACCGTCCAGGGAGTAAACCCACTACTCCAGAACTGCCCCCACTAAGCAAAACAGAGCCCTAGAGTCTGTAGAGTATCAGGAATCCTTTCTGGGACGAGGGAATCCAGTTTCTTTAGGGTCCTGAGCCGCCATCTCCTCACCCCACAGTCCAGCCTATGACCAGTACTGCCGCGATCACTTCCACAATGGACACTGCGAGAAGGGCTGCAACACGGCAGAATGTGGCTGGGACGGGGGAGACTGCAGGCCGGAAGATGGAAATTCAGAGTGGGGGCCCTCCCTGGCCTTGTTGGTGGTGCTGAGCCCCTCAACCCTGGACCAGCAGCTGCTCGCCCTGGCCCGGGTGCTGTCCCTGACTCTGAGGGTAGGGCTCTGGGTGAGGAAGGACAGTGAAGGCAAGGACATGGTGTACCCCTATCCTGGAGCCCAAGCAGAAGAGGAGCTAGGAGGAACCCCAGACCCCTCTCAGCAGGAGAGAGCAGCCCCCCAAACAGAGCCTACAGGCAAGGAGACAGATTCCCTGAGCACTGGGTAAGGACAACGGCGGGGCGGGGTGGGGGAGGAAAGACATCAGTTCTTTAACTGGCAGAGGGAAGCCAGGGACTAACCCAGGGGTCTCTTCCTCACAGGTTTGTGGTGGTGATGGGTGTGGACTTGTCCCACTGTGGCCCCGAGCGCCCTGCATCCCGCTGCCCCTGGGACCCTGGGCTCCTACTCCGCTTCCTTGCTGCAATGGCTGCAGTGGGGGCCCTGGAACCCCTACTGCCAGGACCCCTGCTGGCTGCCCACCCTCGTGCAGGCACCGGTAGGTGATCCCGTCATTTCCCCAATTTTGTTCCCGGGCCAGCTTTCATGCCAGCAACCTCAACGAAGTCAAATGAAACAGAAGCACTGAGACCCCAAATGTTGTTTGTGGAGACTTACCCTTGTTAACCTTCTTCTCTAAGTATATCTCCTCACAACCCATTTGCTCTGCAAGCTCCATCTCCCTGAGTCTTTTATCCTAACCTCTATCATAGACCGCCCACAAACCTTGAGTTCTGGCCTATTCTCTCTAATAAGCCAAGAGTTATCCAATCATCTGCAAATCAAACAGTTCATAGCATTATGGAAGAATAACAACTCTTATATGCCACTTACTATGTGCCAGGCCTTGCTCTAAGCATTTTATAGTATTATTTAATCCTCCCAACAAACCCTATGAGGCAAGTACTATTATTACTCCTATTTTACAGTTGAGGAAACTGAGGCAAAAAAAGGCATCTGAACTTGCTCAAAGGTCTCACCAGAGTACCCAGCCTCACCAGGCATGGCCTCTTTTTCTGTGTCTCTTCCACCAGAGCCCTCCGCCAACCAGCTTCCCTGGCCTGTACTGTGCTCCCCAGTGGTCGGGGTCCTTCTCCTAGCCCTCGGGGCTCTTCTCGTCCTCCAGCTCATCCGTCGCAAGCGCCGAGAGCATGGGGCCCTCTGGCTGCCCCCTGGGTTCACTCGCAGGCCCCGGACTCAGCCAGTTTCCCGCCGACGTCGACCCCCGCTGGGCGAGGACAGCATCGGCCTCAAGTGAGAGTGAGAAAGAACTGGGGCTCAGGGAGGGGACTCTTTCCCGTGGAGATATTGGTGATCAGAAGCAACAAGAGATGCTATTGCAGAAGCTGAAGACACAGGAAGGGACAGGAAGGGGAGAGAAATGGGAAGGCTGCTGGGAATCTCTGGGGCCCTGAAGGTCCTCTCCCCACCCACCCCCTTCCAGGGCACTGAAAGCAGAGGCAGACATGGATGAGGATGGTGTTGTGATGTGCTCAGTCCCCAAGGAAGGAGAGGAGGTGGGCCAGGTGAAAGCACTGGGGCAAGAATGGTCCTAAAGTGATGGAGGGGTTGAAGGGACAAGTCACCCTGCCTTCACTGACCCTTGTTCTGATCCCCAAGGCTGAAGAAATGGCCTCACCCCCCAAGTGCCAGCTCTGGTCTCTGAGCAGTGACTGCCAAGAGCTCCCCCAGGCAGCCATGCTGACTCCTCCCCAGGATTCTGAGATGGATGTCCCTGACGTGGACACCCAGGGACCTGGTACGTGAGTCATCCTAAACCAAGAAAATGAAAACTCCCTTTGACCCCTTTTAGAATCACAAAGTCCTTTGATATCTGAACTGGATAAACTAATACCAGAGTAAGTGCTTCAGAACAAAGTGTGGTCCCAGGACAGAAGCAGCAGCATCACCAGGGAAATTGTTAGAAATATTAATTCTCAGGTTCCACTCCAGAGCTTCTGACTCAAATTCAAAATACCAGGGAATCTGTGTTTTAACAAGCCCTGTAGGTGAGTCTGAACCAGGGCTCAAGTTTGAGAATCACTGCTCTAAAATGTTAAAGTATTAAGGCCTGACACTTCCTTTTTACAGAGGAGGAAACTGAAGCCCAGAGTAAAACAGAAAGTCACTGACACAAGCCACACAAAAATCAAGATCCCAAGCTCGGCTTCTTGACACCTCAGGCCGTGATTCTCCCTAGGCCTCCATGTTCTCCCACTTTCCCAGTTGTCCCCCATGTCTCATGTCTCATCCACAGATGGGGTGACACCCCTGATGTCAGCAGTCTGCTGTGGGGGCGTGGAGTCCCGGACCTACCAGGAGACATGGCTGGGAAGTCCTGAGCCCTGGGAACCTCTGCTGGAGGGAGGGGCCTGTCCCCAGGTTCACACTGTGGGCACTGGGGAGACACCCCTGCACCTGGCTGCTCGATTCTCCCGGCCAACCGCTGCCCGCCGCCTCCTCGAGGCTGGAGCAAACCCCAACCAGCCAGACCGGGCAGGGCGCACCCCGCTTCACACGGCTGTGGCTGCTGATGCTAGGGAGGTTTGCCAGGTCAGTGCACACTGGGGTTGCTAAAGGACACTGGGCAAACTTGCAAGTAAGGCTGGGCAAAAGCCTTCTCCAGGGTTTGGCAAAGAGGAAGGTGATGATTGGGGACTGACAGAGAAACAAGAACAGAAGACTGAATATGGATTGGGAGGTGGGTTAGCAGTGCAAGGGGCCTTAGCTAACAGTCCAGATATACCAGCAGTCACTGGTCCTCTCTGGCCCCTCCAGCTCTTACTCCGCAGCAGACAGACTGCAGTGGATGCACGGACAGAGGATGGGACCACAGCCCTGATGCTGGCCGCCAGGCTGGCTGTCGAAGACCTGGTTGAAGAACTGATTGCAGCCCAAGCAGATGTGGGGGCCAGAGACAAATGGGGTATGGATCTGGAGAAGTTGATGTTGTGCTATAGAGAAACTGAGCAAATGGGGTGTGAGGTAAGATCTAAAAAATGGGGGGGTGGGGGCAGCAGAGGAACCAACCGGAAGCTGGGACATTCCCTCCCACCCTGCTGTGAAGGTGGTAAATCTGCGGAGCAGTAGCAGCAGGAAGCACTTGAGTCTGCCCTCAGCATCCTCAAACACACACACACACACGCTGCCCTTGCCCACCGGGAACTAGGATGGAGGAAGAGTGTCTGTGAAAACGGAGAGGGGTCTCGTGGGAGGGACGCGGCCTGCCGGTCCCATAGACCCCAGAACAATGCCCTATTGTCCCTCCCGCGCGCCGGTGACGTCACCAGGGGCAACGCTTCCTGCAGGCCGACGGTCACCCGGACAACGCTTCCGCCTCAGAGGGACCCGGCGGGCGGAACAGCCCTTCCCCCAAGACCAGAACCCGTGGGAAACAGGAACCCAGGCGTCTGGCCCCTAGCCTCGCGGTAACTACCTCTCACGTGGTCCCCTAGGAAAAACAGCGCTGCACTGGGCCGCCGCCGTGAACAACGCCCGGGCCGCCCGCTCCCTTCTCCAGGCGGGAGCCGATAAAGACGCACAGGATGGCAGGGTTAGATGGGGCCCCTAACAAACTGGGAGCGGGAGAGGTGAACTGCGAAAACCCTGAGGGGGCGGGGCAGCGGTCAAGAAGGAGGGCCTGTCCTGCGGGCGTGGCCTTCCCTGACCTCGCCCTTCGCTGTTTCCTCCCGCGCAGGAGCAGACGCCGCTGTTCCTGGCGGCCCGAGAAGGGGCGATGGAGGTAGCTCAGCTGCTGCTGGGGCTGGGAGCCGCCCAAGGACTACGGGACCAGGCCGGCTTAACACCCGGAGACGTCGCCCGTCAGCGCAACCACTGGGATCTGCTGACGCTGCTGGAAGGGGCGGGGCCACCGGAGGCGCGTCACAAACCCACGCCGGGCCGCGGCGCCGGCGCCTTCCAGCGCGCGCGGACCGCGTCCGGAAGCGTGCCCCCGCGTGGGGGCGGGGCTGTGCCGCGCTGCCGGACGCTGTCAGCCGGAGCCCGTCCGCAAGCCCGGACTTTGTCCGTAGACTTGGCCGCGCACGGGGGCGGGGCCTACTCGCACTGCCGGAGCCTATCGAAAGGAACAGGAGAAGGCCCGCCCCTCCGCGGCCGTAGGTTCTCAGCAGGCATGCGCGGGCCTCGGCCCAACCCTGCAATGGTGCGAGGAAGACCCGGGGTCTCGGCCGGGAGCGGGGGCGTGGCTGCAACTGTTGACTGGCCCTGCGACTGGGTGCCCCTGGGAGCCTGCGGCCCCGCTTCCAACACGCCAATCCCGCCTCCTTGCCTAACACCGTCCCCTGAGCGGGGATCCCCTCAAGTTGCCTGGGGTCCCCCAGCCCACCAAGTAATACCCTTAAATGCAGGAGGCGAGGGTCAAAAATAAAAGGCCACATTTCAGGGAGGGATTCTAAAAGTGGGTACTCATTAAATAACAAGCAGTCTGGAAGGCCTCTAGGTTTTAAGATCCTTGTGCCTCGAAAGTGAGAGATCAAGAGTGTAGTGTCCCTCCCAGAATGATGTACATCACATCGTCCTCCACGTGGGGGAAACTGCAGCCCTGGAAAGAGGGTTCAGGGTACTGGGATGAAGCACCCTGATGAGATGGCCAGCCTCTCTCAGAAAAGAAGGATGAGGGGTAACAGGAAGTACCCTTGAACCAAGAACTGCAAACTGACAGAATGTGAGATGTTCTTTTCTGTATATTGTTCCCAAAGGGAGCCTCTATCGCCTGAAATCCCCAATACCCGCAAACGGCTGACATATTTATTGAGCGCCTACTGTGTGCCTGGCACTGTGTAGGCGCTGAAGACAGGGCCAAGGGTTACGCCAACTGATGATTCCTTGCATTCTCCCACCACACCCTACCCCCAAACTATTGCAGGGATGAAGTGCCACCCTTCTAGCCACCACTATCTCTAAGAACACCAAGTCTGTCACCCCATAATAAAGATGATTTGAAGTGTTACAGTCTTTTGGAAGGGTTGGGGAATGGAAAAAATATGAAATTGACTGCATCATGTTTTCAGAATTTTTGTGCCCTAGGTTCAATATGTGGATGGAAGCTTTGAGTATAGTTTTAAGAGCAAGAATAAGACTTGGGGTCCTATGTTAGTTTAAGGAATCATCTGAAGTCTCTAGTAATCCAGTGAGAAACCACACACACTAAACCATGCATACCCTTCATCCCTCTTTGAAGGGCATTTTGTTATAGCCACTTAGATCTGATTCCTGAGGCCTCAAGTAGAGGGAGATGGAGAGAGCATCAAACTTTAACTACAATTCAGCAATATGGTTATGCCTCTTTCATGGCGATGGACCTGAAACACGCAGGCATGAAGCATTTTGAAAACTAATAATAACCACCATTTATTGAGCATTCACTACAGGACAAATGCTTTATTACATTTGATCCTCATATCAACAGTATAAATGGGGGGAAAAAGAAAAACTCCTTTTTACTCTTTGAGAATCTGAGGCACGGAGATTGTATTTGCCAAGATTGCAAGGCATTAAGCGGCAGAACCTGATCTCTTCATCATATGTCATGCTGTAAGTCACTCAGCTAATGTGACAGGTTGCCATTAAGAGGTCCCAAACGTCTCTGTCTGTCCTGTTTCCCACTTTGGTGCCAGCCAGTCTGACCAGCATTGATCAAAGCCCAAGTCAGGTTGTGGTCCTCTCCCTTTTCCATTTCATGATGAGAGGAAAGCTTTCCCTTCGTGGCTTACATTTGGTGCTTATTTTGTGCCCTGAATAGACTGTAAGCACCTATAGGGCAATGGTAAGTACTCAACCCATATTTGAACACAGTGCTAGGAATGTATGTATGTTTGAGGACCTGGCATCCTTGGATCTGTCTTCCCACTGGAAACATGCTCCTCCCCATCCCAGGAAGTCAGGGAAGCTGGGAAGCAGGCAGTGGGTCCTTCTTAGAGAAGGCACCTGGGGTTGGGGGTGGGGGGATTGGGGGGGGGATTCTGAAGAGTGAAACCACTTCCTTTGTAGCTAGTTCCTGTGTTGACAGAAGTGAAGGGGAGGAGGGGGGTGGAGGGAACACAGCTGGGGTTTAGGGGGCTACTGAGGCTCTGGAGATGGGAAAGCCAAAAATCCTTTCCCATTCTGAACCCCCACCACTACTGCAGCTGGAGGAGCTTTTCCCAGTCTCTCTGCTCCCCTGGGGCAAGAGAAGTCAAGCCAGCAGTTTGGGTGGGAAAAGAGAACTGGAGGAAGTTGACAGGGATGGGCGGGGCCCGTGGGGGGGCTGACCAGGAACCCAGCTTCCTGCTCAGTACCCAGGCATCCAGCCCCCGGCTCACCCCCACCCCTTTCGGCCCCTACTCCCCTCAGGAACTCAGGGTTCCGGTCCTCCTCCCAAATCCCAGCTACCCCCTCCCCCATCGGTTTCTCCCCTCCAGGGTATGGAGGCTGAGAGACCCCAGGAAGAAGAGGATGGTGAGCAGGTGAGCTCGGCACCGGGTTGGGGAGGCTGACACTGGGGGAGAGAGAGGTGAGAGGACCTGGGGCAGAGACTGAGTAATGGTGTACTCAGGGGACTTGGATGGGTTTGGGCATACTGAGGCAGGAACAGAGACACAGAGAGGAAATGGGCTGCTGGCCTAGCCCTCTGCCCACCCCACCCCTACTTGACCGGAACGGATGTCTCTCAGCATCAGGGTCCCCATCAGGATGAGCATGGCTGGCCCCCCGCGAGCTCCAGCACTCGGCCTTGGAGGTCTGCCCCTCCGTCCCCTCCTCCTCCAGGGACTCGCCCTACAGGTACCCCCAGCCCCGCTCTGGGGAGCTCCCTAACCTGGTACCCACTTCTTTCCTGATCCTATTACCAAGGCCCACTCCATCAGGGGCTCTCTCCCCACCCCCTCCAACTCTCCATCACACCCTGGTAGCCCTGACACCCCCAACACACACACACCCACCACTCCTTTTGCCAACCTCTCTGGATCTGAGCCCATGCCTCCTCTCCCCAGCCCTGGGGCCCCGCTCGGCCTCCCTGCTCTCCCTGCAGACCGAGCTCCTTCTGGACCTGGTGGCAGAGGCCCAGTCCCGCCGCCTAGAGGAGCAGAGAGCCACCTTCCATCCCCCCAAGAACCCCCTAAGCCTAGGTCGAGCCCTGCCCCGGCCTCTTGAGGACAGAGAACAGCTCTACAGCACCATCCTCAGTCACCAGGTGAGACAATCCCCACCCCTCCCCGCAGAAGGCAAGATCCAGGCTTCTTGGTTCTGGCCCCTTTTCTCTCTTGGGTCCTACCGCTCATTCTCCCCAGGCATCTTCCCCCTCGCCAGGTCCTACTCTCCCTATCCCCACATCACTGGTGTCCTCTATGCCCCTCACACCAGCCCTGGCTCCTTTCAAGGTCTGCTCCTCTTAAAACCTCACCATCAACCTCCCCTTCCTCCACTCCTCCAGTGCCAGCGGATGGAAGCCCAGCGGTCAGAGCCTCCCCTACCCCCAGGGGGGCAGGAGCTCCTGGAGTTGCTGCTGAGAGTTCAGGGTGGGGGTCGAATGGAGGAGCAAAGGTCCCGGCCCCCCACACACACCTGCTGAGACTTGAGCCCCCCACCAGCCCCTCTGCATTCCTGGGGCTCAAAAGCTGGGCAGCCCCACTGCATGCCCTCACCCCTGCCAGGGAGGAGCACCAGAGACTGGAAGACCCAGCATAAATCTCAATATTCATCACCCTCATCCACCTTTCCTGGGAAGTGGAGCAGGTGAAAGTCTCAAAGCCTAGGAATAGCCAAGGTAGGATGGATAATAACTCCCGCCATAACCAAGTGTGTTATGAGGCTATGAGAGGATCCCAGCCTCAGTGGGACACCTCACCCTCTCTTCTGATCTCAGGGAGTGCCTGAGAGTCTCCGTCTTGAGCTGTGGGGACAACCCCAGTAGTCAAGCTACCAGGTGGGATCTCAGGGCTCTGTCCTCCATCTCCCAAAGAACAGCAAATCTCCCAAGGTTTTGACCTGGGAATTCCACCCTCCTTCCCAATAAGAAGAAAGGAAGAGAGGGCCCGGCAAAGACATAAAGACCATTCTCACATCTCCATCACCCGCACCCCCTAGCCCCAGGACTGAGGGGCCTACAGGCTGTGAAAGGACATTTAGCCCTGCCCACCCTCCCTCCCCACTGCTGTTCTGAACTGTCTGATGTTTGGTTATATGAATAAATGTGATCCCCCTCTGGACTCAAGACTGGTGTCTGGGGTGGCCGGGTGGAGGGTAGGAAGGTGAGGCCGGAGGCTGCCCGCTCTCCCGAGTCTGGCCAGAGGCCAGCTCCCCTCCCTGGCTGGTTAATTACTGGCTCATTAAGCAGCGGCTGGAGACCTCCCTAATTATCCCCCCCAGCCCCCCTCTCCTGGTTTTAATTAAGTAGAACAGGGAGGGGAGTCATTAGGATAAGAAATATGAACTAAGCTGTCTGTGAACCCAGGCATTCCAGCGGCCAGGGTCCTCATCAGCTTGATCCCGGATTTAGAACCCGGGTAGAAGGACCCCCAGCCTCCAACACGCCCCCGCTTCAAGGCCACAGAAGTCCAGCCCCTGGGCCCTTCCCTTATTTTCCCCACGGGCTAGTCTCCGCCCTCGTCCCCTCCTCCACTCGGTCTCAGTTCCTCTGTTTCTGTGCGTCTCTCTCCGCCCCCAGCTCCTCCCTGTTCCTCCTCCCTTCTCCCCTCCTCTTCCTCCCCGGCTCCCCTCCCCCAACCTCCCTCCCTCGCTCCCCCCTCCTCCCTCCTCCCTCCTCCCTCTCTCTCTCACACACACCCCCGCTTGGGCCTCCTCTCTCTCTCCGGCTCCATTTTCTCCGCCGCCGGGGGCCGGGGTCTCCTGTGGGGGCCCAGACGGTACCCCAGGTCTCCCTTCAGGGCCGGGGTGAACCCCCGGGAGAGCCGGGAGCCGGAGAGACGGGCGGGGGTTGGGGCGGAGGGAGCAGCGGCCCCAGCGAGTTTGGGGGGGAAGTAACCAGGCGCGGGGGAGGGGCGGAGCAGGGAGGGGGCCTCAGGGCCCCCCCCAACTATGGACGAGCGGCTGCTGGGGCCGCCCCCTCCAGGCGGGGGCCGGGGGGCCCTTGGATTGGTGGGTGGGGAGCCTGGGGGCCCTGGCGAACCTCCCGGTGGCGGAGACCCCGGTGGGGGTAGCGGGGGGGTCCCGGGAGGCCGAGGGAAGCAAGACATCGGGGACATTCTGCAGCAGATAATGACCATCACCGACCAGAGCCTGGATGAGGCCCAGGCCAAGTGAGTGCCCCCAACCCGGGACCCCACACAGACCCAGCAGAAGCCCGGTTCACAAGCTCTGAACCTTCTGGAAGCCCCCAACTCAGGACCCTCCCCAGGATACTACAGCTCTCCTCTCCTTACTCCCGGGAGCCCCAAGATAAGTGATCCCTCTCAAACCTCCCTTCACCCCCCAGTCCCTGAAACCTTAGAAAAGGGGAACCCTAGGTGGTCTTACCCCCCCACCTCTCCCTAACCACCCCACATCCTTCCATCTCCAGAGACCCCTTCTGACTCCCAGACTGAAAACCTGCTGTGCTGTCTGCTCCCCTAACTCTCCAGCCCACCCTCTTCCTAGGGCTCTCCAGACCCCTCCCCAGGGCTCCGACCATTTCTCTCCACCCAGGGCCTAGCCTCCTAGGTCCTCGGGCACCCTTCGCCCCTGCTCAGTGGACACTAGGAGCCCTGCTCAGTCCCAGGACCCTTCACACATCTCTATACTGAACTCCCCACTTCAGCTCAGCACCCCTCACCCCCTCGGGCACCTCAAACTCTGATCTCCTCCTCCTTCTCCTCGGCCTCCTCCTGTCTTCCTCTGAAATCTACCTAGTCACTCTTATTTCTGCAGTCATTCCCACATCCTCTTCTGTACCTTTCTAGACCGTCTCCCACAGTCCCCACCTGGCCATGGTGCCTTTAGCTCGCGGCACCTTCCCTCCTTCCAGCCAAAGCCGGGCAGCTTCACCTTGTCTCTGCATGGAAGCTGAACTCTTCCTAAGAACCCCCCAGACTTCATTCGGCCCCCAGCCTTGCTTTTTCTTGCCACAGATTGACCCACCACCTCCCTATTCCCAAGCTCCCCTCTCTTACCCTTGTGGGTGTGTCGTCCTGTGGTTGTTTTTCCCCCTTGGCAATTCCATAGCCTCTCAACTTTTCTCTCCCGTTCCCCAAGGAAACACGCCCTAAACTGCCACCGCATGAAGCCTGCTCTCTTTAGCGTCCTGTGTGAAATCAAGGAGAAAACTGGTACGTGAGTTCCCTCCTCCGATTCCTCAACTCTGGGGACAGAACCCTGGTTCCCTGTGGAACTTAGGCTAAGAGTTTGACAACTTGGGGCTCTGAGGAAAGTGTGGGTCAGGAAGATTGCTAAGGGGGGCTTGGGTGGGAACCCACACCTGGAGACTTGGGTCTCCAGGAGGGCTGAGAGCTGGGGTGTGGGGTCCCTAAGTCCACTCGCCTGCACGCTAGGCCTCAGCATTCGAAGCTCCCAAGAGGAGGAGCCTGTGGATCCACAGCTGATGCGCTTGGACAACATGCTTCTGGCAGAGGGTGTGGCTGGGCCTGAGAAAGGGGGTGGCTCAGCGGCTGCAGCGGCAGCAGCTGCAGCCTCCGGGGGCGGAGTGTCCCCTGACAACTCCATCGAACACTCGGACTATCGCAGCAAACTTGCCCAGATCCGCCACATTTACCACTCGGAGCTGGAGAAATATGAGCAGGTGAGGAGAAGAAGCCAGAGTGGGTGGAGGGAGAGGCCGTTAAGGGCGATGCCCAGGGCCAAAGGGCTCCTGCTCACCAAGCCTCGGGCCCCCACTGCAGGCGTGTAACGAGTTCACAACCCACGTCATGAACCTGCTGAGGGAGCAGAGCCGCACGCGGCCCGTGGCACCCAAGGAGATGGAGCGCATGGTGAGCATCATCCACCGGAAGTTCAGCGCCATCCAGATGCAACTCAAGCAGAGCACCTGCGAGGCCGTCATGATCCTACGTTCCCGCTTCCTGGACGCCAGGTGGGGCCCAGGGCCCCCAACCGGCCCCCAGCACTCAGCTCCTTCCCATTTTTCCCCACGCCTCAGGCCTCCATGTTGCACAGCACAACAGTCTGCTCCATGACATTGGCGCCCTGTGAAGTGAATCGACAGGATGGCCCGGCCAAGACACCAACACCCTCCTCATCACCCCCTCTTTCTTCTATAGACGGAAACGCCGTAACTTCAGCAAACAGGCCACGGAGGTTCTGAATGAGTATTTCTACTCCCACCTGAGTAACCCATACCCTAGTGAGGAGGCTAAGGAGGAGCTTGCCAAGAAGTGCGGAATCACTGTCTCTCAGGTACCGGGGAGGCGTTTGGAGGGCACACAGCTCTAACTAAGGTTTTCACAGAGGAATAGGTTCCCACCTGACCCTGCTTTCTGACCCCACCACCCCGCAGGTCTCCAACTGGTTTGGCAACAAGCGGATTCGCTATAAGAAAAACATAGGAAAGTTCCAGGAGGAGGCAAACATTTATGCCGTCAAGACCGCCGTGTCGGTCACCCAGGGAGGTCACAGCCGCACCAGCTCCCCGACACCCCCTTCCTCCGCAGGTGGATCCCACTGCCACCCTGGCTGACTGTTCTGCACGCTTCCTGCTTTTGTCCCACTTCTTGTCTAGGCAGGATCAGAGTAGAAAGAGGGGGCCTTCTGGGGTGAGAGGAACCAAGCTGGTCAGATGGGTGGGGATATCGGGGGGCTGAGGCCACTCCAGTGAAGTTATTTCTGCCTTTCTTCCAGTAAGTGGCCAGGGGAGGCTCAGAAACAGCCCGCTCCTTCTGAGTGTTGCCATGTTGTCTTGTGGATAATTTGGGTATGGTGGTACGCCTCCACCAAGCTAGTCCAGGGCACTTCCTGAAAACTGAGAGCTGTGGGGAGTCTCCCATCTGCCATCACAGGCTCTGTTACACTCTTCCCTACTTCCCCCTCTGCTCCCCCAAGGCTCTGGTGGCTCTTTCAATCTCTCAGGATCCGGTGACATGTTTCTGGGGATGCCCGGGCTCAACGGAGATTCCTACTCTGCCTCCCAGGTCAGGTGGTCCATCGCGCCTTGAGTAGGGCTTTTTCAAACTCGGTTCCCCTACTTTTGGATATGAAAGTCTTCTCTTCCAAGGCCTCTCACTGTGTCGTGTCCTCCCCTGTTGCCTGCAGGTGGAATCACTCCGACACTCAATGGGGCCAGGGGGCTACGGGGATAACCTCGGGGGAGGCCAGATGTATAGCCCTCGGGAAATGAGGGTGAGTATGCCCCTGAAGCCCCTCTCCTCAGGGGATGGGGGTGGGGAGGCCTTTTCCCTCGCAGCGCTGGCCCCTGTGCTGGGTTTCTCAAAGCCCCACCCCAGCTGTCTGTCTCTTTTTTTCCCAGGCAAATGGCGGCTGGCAGGAGGCTGTGACCCCGTCCTCAGTGACATCCCCGACAGAGGGACCAGGGAGCGTTCATTCGGACACTTCCAACTGATCTTGCCCCTCAGGGCCACAGGGGTGGGGGCTCACAAGGCAACTCTTGAAGAGGACACAGGCATCCGGAGAAGACCCAAACACGGGAGAAGCACAAGACAAGAGAAGGCCAGATGGGGCCGTCCCCTCCCCGGCCAGATTCTGTCAGTGCTGGGGGTGCCGACGACATGGCAGGGAAGATGGGGTCCCCTCAGGGGAGAGTGGGGTCTGTCTACCCCTTTTTTCTTTCTTTTTTTTCTCCCCCTTTCTCTCTCTCAGAAACACACACACCCTATTTTTCAGATCTTTCCTCTCCTTTCTCATAAACACACCAACAACTGTTCTGTTTCTCTCTCTCTGTCTCTCTGTGGGCTCCCCCACTCTTACCTCCCCCACCCCACTTATCTGCTCTGGGATCTGTGGAGACGCCAGCCCTGCCCAACCAGAGATGCCAAAAATGGGGACATGGCTTCTGGACAGAGGACATGGGCCACGCCCCCTGTCCCCCCCCACCTCCTGCCCCTCCAGACGGCTTTTATTACCTCATACGCAGCTCATCTTAAACCAATAGAATCGCTCGGTGGACGAGAGTGTCTGACTCAGATATCTACCTCGGAGGGAGTTTCTGCTACTTTAGGGAATTGTTGACTGGGCTTTGGGGTTGAATTTTTTTTTTTTAAGGAAAGAAAAATTATCCCGGGGTTCCATCTGTAGTTTTTTTAATTCTTATTTTGGGAGTTTTTGTTGGTGGTGGTGGTGGTTCTTAATTTTTAATTTAGTTTGGGGAAGTAGATGTTTTTATAAATAATGTGTTTTTGTTTTTTTTTTTTAAGTTGCTTTCCCATATTAGGGGTAATAGCCAAAGGGGTCATGATAAGAGAAAGGGGAACAAATAGGCCTGCCTGGCTCCAGTCCTGTCCATCGAGAAGTAACATTTAACAGGGCATCAAGCCTGCTTCCCCCCCCACACACACACACACAATCACTTAGGTATTCTCCTTTGCTTATAAAGTCACTTAGGTGTCCTTTGCTCATGTGGGCAGCTTTCTGCTGCACTGAGCATGGAGGCAGTCGGTCTTGCTCTGTCGGCCTATCCCCCTTCTTCCTACATCCCTTGGGCAGGGCTGGACTCAGTAATTGTGAGCAAATGACACATCGAAAATCCTTTTTTTTTAAACTATTATTTAAAGATTGGAGGAGGAAGAATGGGGAGGGGGTTATTGCCAAATATGTTAAATATGGGTTGGGGTGTTTGTGTGTGTATTGCCCTCAGTTTCCCCAGATATGAGGTATCTTTTTTTCTCAGTCCAAAATCAAGAGGGTTGGGGGAGAGAGGAAAGAGGCTGCAAAGAGCCAGGTTATGAGGGAAGGTAAAATCTCCATCCCCAACCCTGGGCCCTGAACCCTACCATCTGAACCCCTCAAACATCCTCAGGCATTTATAAGACTGTCACAGTGGGGAACCCCTCCCGTCAAAGATCCAGGCAGGATTGGGGGGCAGGTTGGGAGTGTGATGGGTGGGGGTGGGAGGCATGGGCTGGGGGCAGTTCTCTCCTCACTTGTAAACTTGTAGTTTCACAGAAAAAAAAAACAACCACAGTTTTAAATAAAGAAATTTCTTTTTTTCCTGGGTTTAGTTGAGAATTCTTTTAAAAAATATGAAAAACCCCAGAAAAAAAATTTTTTTCTTTCTCAGAAAACCCTAAATAGGTGCTCCCCAATCCCCGCCCCACCCAGGTCTTCCAGTCTTTCCCTCACCACCCAGGCCCCAGGTTTCACCCCCGCCTCCTGGGAAACAGCCAGGCCTGAACCCTGTTGCCTGGCAACCTTGCTTAGTCATCCAGTAGCCTTCAGTGGACTGGTGGAATAGGTTGGGGGTCCTGAGGGGTGAGAGACCCTAGGAGATGCACTCCCCACCCCCCCATGGATGTGACTGTGCCCAGAGGCTGGCAGTGCCCTGGGGTGGGGTGACAATTGTTTCTCCTAGTACCTGAAGGACTCTTGAATTTGAATTCCTAGCATTCCCTGTGACGAGACAGGACGGGGGAGATGGGGGCAGGGGAGAGGGTACAAGCCCCACCTAGGGTGGTGGCCACAGCAGCAAGGGGCAGACAGAGCCAGGAGCCTGGGAAGGAAGCAGGATGGCAGCAGGGGCAGTGGTCAGAGCCTGGATGCTAGTCCTCAGTCTGTGGGGTGAGCCACTCCCCTGCCACAACCCTCCCCGCAGAAGGCACCCCGCCCTGTCCCCAAATCTCCCCTCCAGCTTTGCAGGAACCTGGGTGCCGCTTTCCAGTCTCCCTCATCCTCCCTGTTCTAGTCTTGCTAGCTGCCATCTCCCTGCCCTCCATCATGGTGCTGTCTCCCAGGGACAGTCATGGGGGACCAAAACATCACAGCCCGGATCGGGAAGCCACTGGTGCTGAACTGCAAGGGAGCCCCCAAGAAACCACCCCAGCAGCTGGAATGGAAACTGGTAAGTGGGGCTCCTGTCTCTCCACTTCTGGGGACGCCAGTGAGATTCGCGCCCCCTCCTGCCCACCTCCTTTCTTCATCAGTCCTTTCCCAAAGGGCCTGCACTGTTGAGGCCCCTCTCCTCTGCCCCCAGAACACAGGCCGGACAGAAGCTTGGAAAGTCCTGTCTCCCCAGGGAGACCCCTGGGATAGCGTGGCTCGGGTCCTCCCCAACGGCTCCCTCCTCCTGCCGGCTGTTGGGATCCAGGATGAGGGGACTTTCCGGTGCCGGGCAACGAGCCGGAGCGGAAAGGAGACCAAGTCTAACTACCGAGTCCGAGTCTATCGTAAGGGTTCCCAGGACCTCTTCACCACCCACCTCTCATCTAAGGAAAAGCCTTCGACCCCAGCCCTTGACTCCTTGGCCCTGGCCTGGGAGAACTTGACTTCAGCTGCCCCCATTCCCACACCCAGGGTGTGAGAATCTTCAAAGCTGTGGCCTCTGATAGGAATTTTCCCTCCTTCAGAGATTCCTGGGAAGCCAGAAATTGTTGATCCTGCCTCTGAACTCATGGCTGGTGTCCCCAATAAGGTAGAGGATGAAAAGGGGAGACGTGGAAAGGGGTCCTGAGGATGGGAGGGGAGTGTAGCTCTGTGTGTGTGTGTGTGTGTGTGTATGTATCACTCAGTTGTGTCTGACTCTTTGTGACCCCATGGACTGTAGCCCGCCAGGCTCCTCTATCCATGGGATACTCAGGGCAAGAATACTGGAGTGGCTTGCCAGTTCCTTCTTCAGGGGATCTTCCTGACCTAGGAATCAAACCCGGGTCTTCCACATTGCAGGCAGATTCTTTACCATCTGAGCAACTGGATTCTCTTATTTCCAGAGATGATGAAGTTGATTTTTCCCCAGGTGGGGACATGTGTGTCCGAGGGGGGCTACCCTGCAGGGACTCTTAACTGGCTCTTGGATGGGAAAACTCTGATTCCTGATGGCAAAGGTGAGTCCCAGCGTCTCCCCTCCCAGCTGCCTTCTCTCTGAGCCCTCTCCCACACCCACCCTGGAATGTCTCACCTTGTCTTCCCCCCCACCACAGGAGTGTCAGTGAAGGAAGAGACCAAGAGACACCCAAAGACAGGGCTTTTCACGCTCCATTCGGAGCTGATGGTGACCCCAGCTCGGGGAGGAGCTCTCCACCCCACCTTCTCCTGTAGCTTCACCCCTGGCCTTCCCCGGCGCCGAGCCCTGCACACGGCCCCCATCCAGCTCAGGGTCTGGAGTGAGCGCCGAGGTGGGGAGGGCCCCAACGTGGGTGAGCACATGTCAGAATGTATGACCCTCAGGAAGGGAAGGGTTCAGCCTGTGGCCACTGGGACCACACACAGGTAGGACTCTCAACCCCATCGCCTTCCCACCCCCAGACGCTGTGCCACTGAAGGAAGTCCAGTTGGTGGTAGAGCCAGAAGGGGGAGTAGTAGCTCCTGGTGGTACTGTGACCTTGACCTGTGAAGCCCCCGCCCAGCCCCCACCTCAAATCCACTGGATCAAGGATGTGAGTGACCTGAGAGGGGGCTGGCAGGTAGCAAGATACATAATTGGCAATTCGGAGGGCAGGGGGTTCATGGAGAGGCAGGCAAGGAGGTACAAGGGTATCTGAGGATGTGGAGGCGAGGACAGAAGTATGGGATGTGTGGACAGGGGGTTTAATAGTCTCCTATCCCTCCTTCCCCCACCAGGGCAGGCCCCTGCCCCTTCCCCCTGGCCCCATGCTGCTCCTCCCAGAGGTAGGGCCTGAGGACCAGGGAACCTACAGTTGTGTGGCCACCCATCCCAGCCATGGGCCCCAGGAGAGCCGTGCTGTCAGCGTCAGCATCATCGGTGAGACCTTCCTCTGAATCCCAGGCCAACCCTGAGGCTGGCTGAGGGACAGTGCAGGCCCCAGTTCCCCACCCTACACTAGCACTGTCCCCAAGAGCCACCCTACCCCTCCCTCAGTGCAGCCACACCCAGGCCTCCTCTGTCCGACACAACCCAAGAGAACAGCCTGTCTCTTTAAGGGACTCACTGGGGTTCCCACTAAATACCTCGCTTCCAAACTGAAGCCTTCCCTTCTTTGTTTTCCAGAAACAGGCGAGGAGGGGACGACTGCAGGTGAGGGGGTTGGATAAAGTCAAAGAGAAGCAGACAGACCTCAACAGGACTGAGGGGGTCAACCAGAAAACAACTATGAGTGGTGGGGCCATGCCCTCAGTTATCCCCATCTCCATACAGGCTCTGTGGAAGGGCCGGGGCTGGAAACCCTAGCCCTGACCCTGGGGATCCTGGGAGGCCTGGGGACAGTCGCCCTGCTCATTGGGGTCATCGTGTGGCATCGAAGGCGGCAACGCAAAGGACAGGAGAGGTGAGTGGAGGAAGCCAGACACCTCAGACTGAGAACTTCCAGGCAGGAAGCAGAGGTGTGGGGTTAAGAAATGATGGCGTGCTAGAAACCATGTGCAGAATTCTCCCCAATCCTCCTCCCCAGGAAGGTCCCGGAAAACCAGGAGGAGGAAGAGGAGGAGAGAGCGGAACTGAACCAGCCAGAGGAGCCCGAGGCGGCAGAGAGCAGCACAGGAGGGCCTTGAGGAGCCCACGGCCAGACCCGATCCATCAGCCCCTTTTCTTTTCCCACACTCTGTTCTGGCCCCAGGCCAGTTCTCCTCTGTATAATCTCCAGCCCACGTCTCCCAAACTTTCTTCCACAACCAGAGCCTCCCACAAAAAGTGATGAGTAAACACCTGCCACATTTGCTGTTGTGTGCTGTGTGATGCCCTCTCCCCCATGCTTCCCCACACCACACCAATATCTGCTCAAGCTGGGGAGCAGATGCTCCTGTCCTGAAGGAGGGACGGACAAAGGTAGGCAGAGTGAATACATCTTACCATGTTTATTGAATTTATCATAAAGGAGGTAGTGAGGGGAGGGAAGCACTTGAGAGTCAGGACCCACATTAGACACTGGGGAGAGAAAAATTAAATTAAATCAAGGGGAACATGGGAGAAGAGTCAGAGGAAGCCTTGCCCACCTTTCAACATCAAATCAAGAAATATGGTGGAAAGCAAAGGATCAGGAGAGAGGAGAGACAGACACTGTCTTTAGTCCACCCTCCTCTCCCAGAGCTGAGAGTTATGACGCTACTGAGGGAGCAGTTCAGAGCACAGGTTCTCCCAGCCTATGCACAGATGTCACTCTGCCTCCGCACATCCTTGTGGAAAGTGGCCAGGGTTGGCTTTAGCCAACAGAAATGAAGGGCCTGTGGGGGGGAGGGTCCAGGAGTAAGGAAGGGTCAGCAGGGACCCCCAATACTGATTCTCCTCTGGCTGGTGGTGGGCAGGAAGGAGACACGGCTCAAATACTGAGCAGCCAGAAAAAGAAGAAGATGGCGAGAAACAGGAAGAGGGAGTCCTGCCAGCTGGAGGCCGGGTGACCCTGTCCCAGATCCACACCTGTGGAAGAGAAGAGAGCTGTGAAAGAAGTATCCACTCATAGGCCAGGGGATTCAGAGGACTTGCTGGTAGCAGTTGAGGGCAGACGCTTACCTGTACCCCGACGGAACGGTTCATGGGTATTGAAGACGGTGGTGAAAAAGCCAAAGGGAAAAGCACCAACACCAAATGAGAAGTGAAAGCCCCCAGTATCGCCAAATGGCTGGAATCCCTAGGGAGGCGGAGAAGGTCAGTGGGGAACGAGGCAAGTCTTTGGCAAGGAAGGAATACAAATCAGACAAGACTCACCCCTCTGCTCTCCGGAGCGGGTCGCTGGCCCTGGGGGCGGGGTGGGGTTTTCAATCTGAGGAAGAGGAGAGGGACTATCAATATTCCCTCCTCTTCTCCACCCCACTCCCCCGACAGAAGTGTCCACTATCCTTCAGTACCACCTCCCCTCTCTTACCTGGGATCCTGGGGCTTCTGGCTCCCTCGCCCATAGAGAGGGACAACATTTTCTCTGCTGATCCCAGCTTTGCACACTGGGCACTCTTGCCGCTCTGGCCGTGTCTCCAGCCACTGGGGGAAAAAAATGTGGTTTCCAGTACACAGAAGGGTTCTTCCAGCTCCTCAGACCTCCCCATTTCCCTCTTCATCTCCTCTGAGTACGCACCTGATGAAGACAGGGCCAACTGCAAGGGGGAAAAGAAAGGTCAAACCAGTTGAAACCAAACACAAAAGAGATACCTACCCAACCTCAGAGTCCCACCTCGCTGTTACCAGGTATTACCTGCTGTTTCTTTTCATATTTTCCACAACTCCTACCATGCCAGCCAATTTGGCCATCCTGCTTCTCTAACCTTCCAAAGCTACATCCATTCTCAACAGGCTCAATCCTCACCTCTCTCCTCTCCCCCGCCACACCCCCCACATCCCATACATATACAAATCCTCACCCCTTCCTTCTCTGCTTTTCAATTTAATTTCCAGTTTTCTTCAACCACCCCTTTCCAAGCTCCTTTCAGCCCTCGTCTCATTCTTGCCACCATAACTCCCCAAGCAAATCCCCTTTACCAGCACCTACCTTCTCCCACTACTTTTCCTATCTCCTATGCTCAATAAAGACCTTACTTCCACAATTCCTTAATCTTTGGGGGCCGCTCCTCCACAGTGCTCTTGTCCGCAGGTTTCTCATACCACCCCTTGACACAACTCATCTGAATGTGATCCCACGTTCTCTAGATCTCCCCTAACCTTGCACTCTAATCTGTTCCCAACTGTACAGCTAAGACCCCTCAATTTCCAGAGGTAAGGTGGCTCGGGTCTCACCTGCACAGACGTGCGGTGCCCACCTCCTGCGCCCCATTTCTTCTTAACACACTAGTTGGCGCCTAGTTCCTACGACTTTCCACGGGTCTCCTCTATACAGACGTGACCCTCTCACCCACACATACCCCAAAAGACGCAAGAAGCCCCACTCAGGCCTCACCTATGAAAATGTGCCCTCCGATTGCCTGTATGACTGTGGCACCCCCAGCCCAACCTCCCCAGGATAGATGTGAGCCCCACTTATTTTTGCCCCCTTAGATTCTCACCAGTACAGGTGGCCACACACACTGACCACAGCTTCCCGAGCAGTCTCCAGACAAATATTACATTCGAAGGTCGCGCCCGCCCCTCCCCGCTCGCGGTTTGGCCCTTCGGGGCCCCCGTCCTCCTCCTCCGCTGCTGCCATGGCCGGTACTCTTTCGTCCCCCGCGTACCCCTTAGTCCCCTGAAACACACATACAAACGCCCCGAGAAACGAGAAACCTCCTCCGGCCCACGGTCTTTGGACAGGCTTCAAAGTTTTCTAATCACTATTGGCCTGAGTGCCTGCCAATCATACAGAATCGGAAGGAAGGATTGGTCCAAAAGGCGGGGGGCGGAAAGATGGTTACGCGGCTCCGCCCTTACACAATGACTATAGGCTGACACAGTCACAGTTAGTCTACGATGCCACGGGATTGGTAACAACTCCATACGTCCTGTCACCCAGCTAGGGCGGGCTTTATTCGTCTGAGTAACTGCCAGTCATAACCAAAGACCAGAAGCAATTGGCTCAAGACTGCCTAGACGTCGCCCACTACAAGCCCCAGTCTTTCTTTTACTTCCTCTTTCAGAGAACGTCCGGATTCCTATTGGACTTTGGAGCGTTTGGCTCCGAAGCAACTGATTGGCTAGAACTCGACGGAAAATGGTAGCTAGGTAAAGTGCGCGTGCGCATCAGGCGGAGGGACGAGGTGGGCCAATCCTATGAGGATTGAGCCTTCTCTGGTCCCACCCCTTCACCTCTATACTGTCGCCATGGTGACTGCTCTACAATTGGCGGGTTTTTGGGGTTCAAAGGCCTCGGCTCGGCCTCATCCGGGTCCTCCGACTGCGATCTCTCTCGACTGATTGGGTCTCTTTTTTCGCTCCTGATTGGCCCAGATCAGGAAAGACGGCGAAGAGCTCGGAAAAGAGGACAAATACTAGGGTCGCAGGGTTCAAAATGGCTTCGGCCTCCTTCGGTGACGTAGAGAGCAGAACTTGGGTCCGCCCCTCCCTCTTAGTGAAGAAGGGAGCAGGACTAGGATTAGCCCGACGTTTGGATGGTGCGAACATCGACCTGCAGCGCTGGTGTTAACCCATCACCCTCGGCTGGACGACTCAGCCCGCCCCTCTTTAGGTGATTCACAGAGCAGAACTGAAGACCCATCCCCTTTTTAACGTGACACATAGTAGAACGAGTTGACCTCGACTCCGTTTTAAATCTTAAAAGCAGAAAAGGTCTAGCCCCCTCCTTTTGTGAGTGGGTGCAAAAGAGGCAAGGCCCGCCCCCTTTAAGGCAACCCGCCCCTTCTTTCTCCTGTGCCCAGCAGAACTGGGGTATTCCTCCTGGCATCCTGGGGTATTATACCTGGGACTTAGGCAGGCTGCTTCAGAGCTTGGGCCTTTCGCACAAGTTTGAGCCTCTTCTATAGTCAGTGGCCCTCACTGTAGCCCAAGGAGCAGAAGTAGGTAACCGCCCTGCCATTACGGTGTTCTTTACATCCTATTCAGGGGCATGGAAACTCTTTCAGGGCAAAGGTGACTGGGGGCTGGAGGCCAGACACAAGCTGAGGGTTCTTCAACAACATCCTGATAAAAAGGCCCCATGTGACTCAAGTGAGGAAAGATGAGAAATTAGGAGTCGCCTATGGCAGAGGAGGTTAAGGTTCAGGCCACGACGTGTAGAGGTTTAGGGAAAAGGTCCTTGAGAGGGAGAAGAGGAGACCAATAGGAGTGGAGAGTTGATGGGATGATCCTGACAAGGGGATGATGGGAGTATGGTGGAGAGAGAGCTAGGTACATGACTACAAAATTAAGGAGGCATGCTCATCCCAGAGGAAACAGCATTCTTGCTCACTTTTTCAAGAAATTAAGCCTAATGTCCAATTTCCATTGGGAAAAAAAGCATACATCTTTTCTATATTGCAGAGACAGGTAGTCTCAGCGTGGGTGAGTAGGAGACTACTAAGGAAGAAAGTAGACAAAGTACTGAGGTTAAGGTACAGCCTAGAAGGACAAGGGCCTGAGAGTTTGCCTTCTCTCCAAAGACCAGGATGGGGGGCGGGCAGTGGAGGAGGGAGCTGGACTGCTAGGAGATAGTGGCAGGGACAAAGGGCAGAGATCAGATGAGGGTTGGAAGGTGAGCTGGGGTGACATCTCGTCTCCATCGAGCCCTGGAGAGAAAAAGAAGAGACGTGAAGAACCTAGTGCTTGGCATATAGTAGGTGCTTGATAAATATTTGAACTTGAATGGGGAACAGGAGGAGGGAGCTGGAAAAGGGTTGGAGTTGGAGGGAATAAGCAGCAGATGTGGGAGTTGAGAACAAAAAGAAGCCAACTGACAATATGAGGAGAACCGATGGAGAATGAGAAGGAATACAGCAGCAAGGGACACACAAGCCATGTGTGCCGAAAGGAAGTTGGAGGAAAAAAGATGCAGCTGGAACCAGAGAAGGCCAGAGAGACCTAAGCAGAGCCCAGCTGGGCCCTCGTGGGGCGGAGCTAGGCAGAAACTGAAAGATGTGGGAAGGCGATAACAGGGTCCCCGGGAGGCGATTGGCAAAACAGGGCGCCCATCACCGCCCCCTACTTCCTGGCCAGCCCCGGAAATCAGCGGGCGTGGGGAGGGGTGGCGGGGGATAGCGGCAGCAGCAGCAGCCCCAGCCCTCAGAGAGACAGCAGGAAGGGAGGGAGGGAGCTAAGGGGACAACCCCCCACCATTCCTACCGCTATGGGCCCAGCCTCCCACTCTCACCTCCCCTCCTTCGGCCGGGGCTAGGACACCCCCAAATCCTGTCGCCCCCTTGGCACCGACACCCCGACTGAGGCAGAGACACAGCCACCCGCCACCACCGCTGCGGCAGCCTGGCTGGGGAGGGGGCCAGCCCCCCAGGCCCCCCACCCCACTGAGGTGGGGGCAGGAAAGGGATGGGAGGAGGAGGGAGGAGGGGATGGGGGAGAGATTGGGTCTGGGAGGGCGGGCTTGGGGAGAGGATTGATGGGAAAAGGATAAGGGCCGACTGGGGAGAGGGTTGCTGGGGAAAGGAGAGGGGGCCTGAGAGGGGGGAAGGATGGAAGAGACACAAGAGGGAGGAGAGATGGACACCCTGTGAATTTGAGATGGGGGTGTGGACAGGGGGATCTTGGAGAGGAAATTCCCATCACCTTCCCAGTTCCTTTTTGTGCCCTTTGGCCCCACATAACTCTTGCGGGGTTGTGGCAGTCAGAAGGCAGTTTACTGCCCTCGATTCCCCAGCAGAATTGGCTTCCTAGGAATGCCCTCAGACACCTCTGTTTCTGTGTAGGCACAGGACCTCTTGTTTCTCAGTGGCCTTCGGTACTGTGTTCGACCCTTACTGACATACAGATGCCTCGTGGGGGGCCATGTTTTCTACACCGAGTGGGTGTGCCTTTGACATGTTTAATGGCTTCTATGCCAGTAGTGTGCCCAGTGCTGTCCACAGGCTGGAGAAACAGTGTGTTATTTTCCATCAGAATTGCCTGTTCTCATATCTATGTCCATGTCTCATGCAGTCTTAACGTGTTCACGTCTGCTTGTTCTCATCTGTTGCCTCTGTTGTGTGGTTTTGTGTTTCTTGTCCATGTTATGTATTTGCACGTTTACTTTAGCATGTAGAGATCATACCTTACTTTGTTCAGGCCCACAGGTGCTGTGTTTAGTCCCACCATATGCAGGCGCCTTCGTGTGTGGAATCTCATGGCTTAACTGACTAGCGCACACTCGGTTGTGATTGGATTGGCCTGTTGACTGTCTGTGTTTTCTTAATCCTGGTTCACACCACCCACATGCGTGCCCCTTCGCATGATGTGCTGATGTGACATGTCCACAACTCGTGTGCTTCTGGTTAGACATGTATTTCATAATTTGAGGGGCAGTATATTTTGTGAGCCATATGCTCATTAACTCCCTTGGCACTCCATTGTGCTTATGAATCCTTGGACATTTCCTGTTCTGCAGAGGAAAGGAACATCACATATTAGAGAAGAAGATAACTGGGCCTCCATGTTGCTGAAGAGCCACTTCCATATACCTTCCCTTGCTGACCCCCTGGCCTGCATCTCTTCATGCACATTATCTCTGGCGCCTGTGCACAGTCTGTGTCCATGGAGCTCAGTGCCCAGCACAGGGTCAGCCCTGCCAAGCACATGAGCTGTCTGTCCCCCGCTCTTTGCACTGTTGGCACGCATTTGATGACACCAGCATCTTTCCCCTGTGGCATGTTAATCCCCATTCTGTATGTTTCTCTTGTGCGAGACGGTGTGTTCCATCTTGTCTCAACTGTTGTTCTGCCATCACTGTGACCCTCTTGTGTGTGTGCATCCAGAGTAGGTTACTGTTAGGCCTGTGTGTTCATTGCCTTCTTGGTGCCTTTTCTTTTCCTAGTTAATAGTCCTCAAGAGGGTAGCTATCTGATTCATGTTCAGAAGTGTTGTCCCGTTAATTACAACTAGGTGGGTATGTACACATCCTTATAATCTGTCCAGTAAATATTTATTGAGCATCTTCTCTGCTTCATTCTGTCCTGGGCATTGGGAATAAGACAGTTCCTGCCATCAGGCTTGCCTGCAGGCTAGGAAGGTAAACACAGGTGACCTCAAGCAACTACATGCTGTTTAGTGTTGAGGTCAGTGGTCCTCAGACTTACATGCACATTGGATTCACCTAGATGGCTTGTTAAAACACTGGTTGATGGGCCCAGTGCCCAAAAGTCTTGTTTCAGAAGATCTGGGGTGAGGGCCAAGGATTTGTGTTTCTACACTTTGAGGACCAGTGATCAAGATAAAGTGTAATGAAAACACAAGCCTGGAGGAGTTCAGGAAGAACTCCAAAAAGTGACACCAAACTGGATGAGGCAAGTGAAGAGGTGGAGGAACATCCCCACCGAAGGGAACATCCTGTTGTGACCTAGAAGCATGAAAGATCATGGTGTGTCTGAGGAACTGCAGTTAATCGGTGTGCTGGAGTGAAAAAGACTCTTGTAGGGATGTGGCCAGAGATGTAAGCAGAAGTCAGCCTGTCCAGAAGGGCCTCTGGGCAAGAGATATGCTCAGATTGGTGTCGCGGAAACATCCTGTGGTTGCCGTGTGGAAGATGGATCGAAGGGGATGAGTTAGGAGCCTGTTGCACGTAGTGCAGGGGAGACACGCTGGTTCCAGCTTGCGGGGAAAGTAAAATGAAGCCACACAGAGCCCGCTCTCCTAGTGCTGGCACAGTCCTGTTTCCCCTATCACCTGTCACCTTCACCCTTGGCAGTGGACTGACCTTGGAGCACAGTCCTTCTGTCGTGGAAGGGAGTGCCTTTGGCCTTGATATGAGTGATAGATGTTTACCTGAATGCCGTTTTTGTGAATTGTGACCCTGCCCCCAACAGTGGGTCGGAGTGGAGGAAGGAGGAAGAGCCTGGAGAAGCGATTCTGCATGCCACGCTTCCTCCTCCAGAGCTCCTTCCTCTCCCAGGCAGGTGGTACGATGACCCTTTTACTCTTTCGCCCTCCTCCTCCCGCTTGGTGAGGACTTGCATACTGCCTGCCGGACCACTCTGCCTCCAGTGTCGCTGGAAGCGAGGGGAGGGCTGGTGGGATCTGTTTGCCTGTCTGTGGAGGCAGGATTAATGGACATAGGTATGTCCATGGGTTGATCTGGGAGCAGGGAGCCTGCCTGGGTGGAGAGGGGTTTTACTGGGTATTCATTTTGCCGTCCTTTTATCTGTCATGATTATAAATTTGCATGTGTGCACGAACATGTTGGTCTTTGTATAACTGTGTGTGTCTGGGTTTGCATTAGTGACAGAGCCTTTATTCTTGGCAGTCAGCCCTTGAGAATGTCTGTGTTTTGTCACGTACATGGTATCTACTATGTGCTGTGTGTACACATGTGTACAGATATTTATACAGACAACAGCATAACCAAGTGGTTAGGAGCACAAGCTGCTTAGGTTTAAGCTAGGAAGTACCCCTTGGGGGTCATATCACCTCAAATAAGTTTTTTAACCTTTCTAGGTCTATTTCCTTTCATATGTAAATTGTGTGCTTTCATATTTAAGGACTTAACATAGTATATGGGCTTGAACCCACCTGCCAGTTCAGGAGACATAAGAGACTTAGGTTTGATCCCTGTGTTGGGAAGATCCCCTGGAGCAGGGCATGGCAACCCACTCCAGTATTCTTGCTTGGAGAAACCCATGGACAGAGGAGCCTGGCAGGCTACAGTCCATAGGGTCACAAAGAGTCAGAGACAACTGAAGCAACTTAGCAGCAATGGCAACGTAGTATATAGACCAGCCTTGTACAACAGAACTATAATGTAAGCCACGTATATAATTTTTAATTCTCAGCTACATAAAAAAGCAGGATGAAATTAACCTTAGTATATTGAACCCAGAATGTCCAAAAAGTTATAATTTTAGAATGTAATCAATATAAAAGATTATTAATGGGATATTTTGCATTGTGTTTTTATTCAACATCTATGAAATCTGACATGTATTTGATACCTCTCAGTGTCTCTCGGTGTAGAATAGGGCACATTTCAAGTGCTCAGTAGCCATATGTGGCTGGTGGCTACCATATTGAGCAGAGAGAAAGACCATTATAAGAGCCTTACTGGCTGCAAGTGTTAGCTATTATTAATGTCCCTTTATTGCCGTGTATCTGTGAGCTGTGGATGTCCATGTCGTGTGTCTTTTGTGTGAATATATCTGGCACCTTCAGGGACGGGTGGGAGAGCAGCCCTGAGCTCCCATCCCCATCGCTCCCCTCCTAAAGAGGCTTCCTGGACAGGTGTTAATGCTCCCCACAGCCCCCCAAACCTTCCCCGCGCGCACCTTGCCGCCCCGCCCCCCCACCTAGGAACCAGGCCCACCGCCCTTCGCCCCGCCCCCTGCAGGTGACCAGAATGGAGCTGTGGCCAGGGGCGGGGACTCTGCTGCTGCTGCTCTTCCTGCTGCTGCTCCTCCTGCTGCCCACTCTGTGGTTCTGCAGCCCCAGTGCCAAGTACTTCTTCAAGATGGCCTTCTACAACGGCTGGATCCTCTTCCTGGCTGTGCTCGCCATCCCTGTGTGTGCCGTGCGAGGACGCAACGTCGAGAACATGAAGTGAGGTCCCAGGGGCTTGGGGTGATGGAGGGAACCTCAGGGTCGGAAGCGAGCAGTGGATGGGGAGGGCAGTGAGTGTGCAGGAGACACTGAGCGAGCCGAGCCCAGGGACGAGGAAGGGGAGAAGACTGCCAAGATGCCCAGGAAGGTGGCAGGGTGGCGGGGAGCTGAGCCCTGCTGGCAGATGTATGCCAGCGGGTCCTGCTGGAACCCCTTGCTGTATGGGACCCCCACAGGATCTTGCGTCTGATGCTACTCCACATCAAATACCTGTACGGGATCCGAGTGGAGGTACGAGGGGCCCACCACTTCCCTCCTTCACAGCCCTACGTCGTTGTCTCCAACCACCAGAGCTCCCTCGACCTGCTTGGTGAGCAGCCCCTCCCAGCCGCCCTGGGAACCTTCCCTGGGATCACCTCCCCTAGGGGTCCTCCACCCTCCCTCCTCTGGGACGTCGCCCCCTTGCTCCCTCTGCTGCCCTCAGGAGCAGGGTGATACACCTGCAGTCACCCTTACTTTCTCGGGCTGCCCCTGCCGTCCCAGTCTACCTCTTCCCTTATCTCTGGTCCCTGGCGGTGTGGCTGAGGTGGGCCGCTTCCTGTGATGCTGATCCTCACCCCGCCCCCACCCCTGCCCCAGGGATGATGGAGGTGCTGCCAGGCCGCTGTGTGCCCATTGCCAAGCGGGAGCTGCTGTGGGCCGGCTCTGCTGGGCTGGCCTGCTGGCTGGCGGGAGTCATCTTCATTGACCGGAAGCGCACTGGGGATGCCATCAGTGTCATGTCTGAGGTCGCCCAGACCCTGCTTACACAGGACGTGAGTCACCCTGGGGAAATGGGGCTTAGAGGATAGAACAGCTGTAAACTGATGTGCAGGGCCCACAGGCCTCAGAAGTCCCATGACAGCATCATAACCATTTTCTGACTGCTCCATGTGTGTCTTCCTTGACCCCCTCTCTCCCCCAGGTACGGGTCTGGGTTTTTCCTGAGGGCACGAGAAACCACAACGGCTCCATGCTGCCCTTCAAACGTGGCGCCTTCCACCTCGCAGTGCAGGCCCAGGTGATCCCGACTTCCCCTTCTCCTGACCCGCAGTCCCCAGCATCCCTTCCTCTCTTGGCAGAGGCTCGTCATGGGGGCCTCAGAAGGAGCTCTGGGCTGACCGCTTTCCCCCCCACCCCCCACCTTCAGGTTCCCATTGTGCCCATCGTCATGTCCTCCTATCAAGACTTCTACTGCAAGAAGGAGCGCCGCTTCACTTCGGGTGAGGGCTCTGTGCAGATCTGGGATTGGGGGTGGCTGGAAGGGCCATGAGAGGCTAGAGGGATATCCCCACAAGGCAGGAGCTTCAGTCAGTGTCAGAACGGTGAGATGTCCACCTGATCATGTAATGTGACCCCACATCAGCCGATACGTATTTATGAAGCAGAGCTGTACCCTGCTAGGCAGTAACACTCTGTCCTTCCAGTAAGGGCCGTTACTGTCTAGCAGGGAAGATAAGCCTTTGTGTGCAAAGTCAGAGCATCCGGCAGTAAACGCTAGACTGTGAGGGCTGGCAGGGCACTGAGGTGTCTGGGCTGGGGTTGGGGAAGGCCTCAGCGAGCAGGTGGCAGTTGCCCATGGCAGAGGGAGGGGAGCTGAAAGGTGGAGGACGAGAGCAAGCAGCAGGAGAGCTCAGCAAGCAGGCCCCAGCGGTGGGCAGAGTCCCAGCAGACAGCCCTGACGGTGCTCACCCCCTTCCCAGGGCGATGTCAGGTCCGGGTGCTGCCCCCAGTGCCCACAGAAGGGCTGAAGCCGGATGACGTTCCAGCTCTGGCTGACAGAGTCCGGCACTCCATGCTCACTGTTTTCCGGGAAATCTCCACTGATGGCAGGGGTGGTGGTGACTATCTGAAGAAGCCCGGAGGGGTGGGCGAGGCCGGGCTCTGAGTTCCCTTCTCATCTCCCCCTCCTCTGCCCCACCCCCCACCACCTTCTCCACACCTACCAGCCCACCGGCCTAAAGCCGGGCCAAGCTCCTCATCTGCCCTCTCCCCACTTGTTCTCCTCTTTGGAATCTTCAACTTTTGAAGTGAATGTGGTCACAGCACCGCTCCCTGCCCCCGTCCCCGCCCCCCTCCCCACAGACTCCGTTGCCTCGGTGCAGTCTCCACTCTGACCCCTGCCTCCTGTGCCATCTTGTCTGTGGGACAGTTGCCTCTCCCTCATCCTCAGTGGTTCAGCCTACACAAGGGTAGGAACACTCCATTCTGTCCCCAGTGGACCCTCTTCCGTTGTGGTCTTCTCTCCCACTCCACCTCACGTTGGCCAGTGGACTCATCCATTCTGTGGAACAATTCCTCACTCCCACGTCCACAGACACAGTGGACTCATCCGTTAGTGAGGACACTCCTCACGCTGTGGCTGGAAGCTGATGCGTGGAATACTTCTCCCAGGGTCACCCTGGGAACATTCCTCAGCACCTTCTCTCTTCTTTCCGTGGAGCCTCCTGTCAGTGGAGGCTGGACTCTTCTCACCCAGAGGTCTCATCCCTGCCCTTGCCCAGGTGCCCGGGCTTGAGCACACTCTTGGATGCCACATTTCCACTTCCACCCATCCCCTGGGTACAGTTGTTCAGTGGTCCTGGCCCCCCAGCGCCCTGCAGCCCTCCTATACCATCCTAGTCGGGCACAGGGGGAAGAAGCAGTTAACGGGTGCTGCACTCACTTCCCCCTGGGGAGCTGGGGAAAGGACCTGAACCCTGGCTGGAGGGGATGGGGAGGGCTTTTAATTTATTTCCTTTCTTTTGAGGCTTCCCCTCTCTGAGCCAGTTTTCATTTCCTCCCTATGGCAGTAGCCACTCCCTGCCTCCCACCCCAGACCTGTGCCCCAAAAACCGGGGAGGTGGGCTGGGAGCAAAAGGAGAGGGTGGGACCCAGTTTTGCGTGGTTGATTTTTATTACTTATCTGGATAACAGCAAGAAACCAAGAATAAAGACTGAGCAAGATCTGAGCATGTTCTGGCTGTTTTTGTTAAGGAGTTAAGAAGGCAGTTCTCACCCAGGCATCGGCCCTAGCCCGAGGATTCAGGGGTGGCAACCGCCTTCCTCCATTCTTTAGCTTTGCATGGTTTCCATTGTCCATGGCTTCTCAGCAGCAAGTAGCCTTATCTGCAGCTCCCTAGCCAGCCAATCCCAGAGGATTAGTGAGTCCAGTTTCTGTATAAATTAGAGGGCAGGGGCTCTGCAGAGGCTCCTTATCTTCGCCCTTTGAGGCCTGGGCCCAGGCTGTTGTCCTCACAGGAGCCTGGTTAATGACAAGGAGACAGGCAGACAAATCGACTGTGTATTTCTGGGATGCCTAGAGCGGGCCCTGGACGCTAAACAGATTGACAACCTCTCTCAACAATAAGTGGAACCGCCACTGAGCTGGAGAACGGGGTACCAAAAGAGGGGGTGGTGAACTGCAGAAATCTGGGAAGGTATGAGGTGAGTGGGTGCAGAGGAAGGATTTTGGATAAGAGAAAACTTAAAAGTTGGGAAAAGGTGTTTTGAGGAGCTGGGGGGCAGTTGTGGGGAGATGGGGGTCCCCACCGAGAGGGCCATGGGGACTCACAGGTGCCCAGTCTCTCCTCCAGCAGCAGCACCTGGTCACTGAGAGACTCGATCCTATCACCCTGGCCCCACAGCTCCGCCACCTGTTCGGGCTGCAGCTCTTCCGGGGGCACGGGCAGCACTGCTCGGACCCAGGCCCCAGCCTGACCGGCCCACTAGAAAGGAAGAGATACCTCAGAGGGGCAGGGAGGGGGCCTGTCAGCTCTGTAAGTGTGGCCTCCCGGCATCTCCACTCACCTGCTCCAGCCTCTCCAGGCGGCCTCGCAGCTCGCCAATCTCCCGCCTCAGGGCACGCTTATCAAGTCCAGCCTCACGAACTGGGGACCAAGGAGAGGGAGCGTCACTGCTGCCCCGGCCCTGCCTCTATTCGCCCCCTGCTCCCACCGACTCACCGGCCACATTGAGGATGCTGGCACTGGTTGGGGGCTCTGGGGCCCTCTCCGCGCAAGTACGCCCATCCAGGCCCAGCACCAGGCCGTGCGGGCAGCCACAGGTGAAACTGCCCGCCGTATTGAGGCAGCGATGCGAGCAGAGAGTGACGCCGGTTCTGCATTCATCCACATCTAATTACCGGAAAGAGGAGGGGGCTGACGGGGGCGGGGCGGGGATGGGCGCCACTGACGGGCAGGGAGGTCCTGGCACCACCTCCGAGGGAGGGCGAGCCTACTCACCCACGTGACAGTGCTTCCCACCCCAGCCCCGGGCGCACTCGCACTGGTCCGGCCGAACGCAGACACCTCCATTCTGGCAGGGCTTGGCGCAGATGGCTGAGGGTGCAGGAAGTGGGGTTCAGAACCTAGCGGAAGGCCTGGCTCTCCGCCCAGCGGGGCACACCTCCCCCTAAGGCCCGGGAAGCCCTAGCCTCACCTTCATCACAGGTGAGTGCCCCAGGATGCCGCTTCTTCCAGCCCTGGCAGCACACGGCATGGGTCTGCCGCACCTCCCTCCGCACCTCCCTCCAGGCCACGCGGTACGTGGTCCTGGAACACAGCGCCGGGCTCTGGGTGTTAGCCTATGTATGGGTCCTTGTCCTGGCTTTGGGGGGTTCCTCTTGAGAGACCCCGGGGTCCTGGCTCCCCATCCTCACCTGTAGGTGCTGCAGACACGCCTTCCAGAGCACAGGGTCAGATAGGGCTTATATACAGGTTGGCTGTAGGACTCATTGTAACGGAGTGGGACCACCAGGGTCTGCTTGGAGCAGACCCCCTGACTGCACCCATGTGGGAGAAAGTGAGACACTGAGTGGGCCAGGCCCTGGGAGCCAGAGCCCCACTTCCCTTCACCCTCCCTAAACATGACAGCCTCATCCCCCCCTCAACTTTGTTTTGCCCCCTGTGAAGCCCCACCCCTGGCCCTGCCACCTCTGTTGTCACCTCTCTTTGAGGGCTCCACCCTTGGCCCCCTCGCCTGTCATCAGTAGCAGGAGGAACCAGAGTCCGCCTAAGACAGTGCACGGCTCAGCCCTGGACCCCATGATTCTCCTTGACTTCAGACTGCCAGCTGCAGGCAAGAAGAGGTTAATGGAGGCCCTGCCCCTCTGCTAGTAACTTCTCCAGCTCCAGCGCTCCCAAGAACAGTCTGCTGGTGCCCTGTAAGCCAGGCAGGACTTTCATTTGCACACTTGCACTAGCCACCAGGATTGTCAGCACCTGCACATATTTAACACCCACCATCCTTTAGCACATCATGGTCCATGCAGCACCATACAAGCTCACAGCCTGACCCACTCCCTCCACCTCCCCTCAGGCCCCTCCTATCTCTGATGTGCCCTCTTCCATCCTAATCTTCCTACCTTCAAAATCTCAGATATTCACCATTACACCCCTTTACACCTTGTATACAACCCACGCACCTGGAGGCACCACCTTAAGCACACTCATGCTACCCTCACAACCCCACCACCACATACACCCTGGACCCTTTACTCAAACAACACCTCCAACCCACACTCACTCTAAGACTCTTAGTGACCCCCACTCTTTCCCCATTGACATTCTCTCCCCACCTGTCTTTGCCTTTCTCCGGGAGACTTCAGGCCAACCAGCCTCAGCAGCAGCTGCTCAGACTGGTGGGCGGGCTGTAAAGGGGAGGAGGGGCTGGGCCAGACAGAGCCCTCCCATCCCTGCCCCCTCCCATAAGCCTCCTCCCATAGCTGGAGCTTGGTCAATTCAGTGGGGTCCAAATCCCCACTGACCTTCACCCCCACCCCCTGCAGCCAAATAAAGAGCCCCTAGAAGTTTCTTCTCAACCCTGAGGCCCCTTATTTGGAACTCCCCCAAGTCAACAGAGGCTACTGACTTTGAAACACCTGGCCTTTGCCCTCCACCCTTCAACCCAACACAGGCGGGAAGAACTGAGGGGCAGGGAGAGGCAGAGCTGGCAGAGAAGAAAGTGGGGTTAGGTCATGGGAGAAAAGGCAAGATCAGCTGAGGAAAGAAAGAAGGGCAAGATACCACAAAGGTGGGGGAGGTTGGGGAGGCTGCCCAGGGCACTGAGGGGAAAATTGCCCCCATCTCTTGATGACATTTATTAGGGCCTGGGGGGCGGAGAGGGGGCAGAATTGAGTCAGCCACCGCCCCCCATGCCAGAGCAGACAGGGCCTTATTGTCTCTACCAAGATTCCTTCTTTCAAGGAAGAGGAGGCTCATTGTCCAGCCCCTCACCCAGCTCTGGCCTACAAAGGTCGAAAAGGGGCACAACAAATGCCCACCCTGACCCTGCGTCCCCTCGTCTAGCCTGGGGGTGGCTGGTGCATTCCACCCATGAGGCTGGGGCCCAAACCATTAGAGCCCTGGGCTCAGCCCCCCAGTTGCAGGCTGGGACAGGAAGAGAATTGTCCTCAGCAGGAAAGAACCCACAGAGAATCAGGAACCCGCACAGAATGGGCATTGAGAGAGCGGAAACACCAAGGGGGTCCCACCCCAGACCAAGCATCCGGGCACCCAGGCCCCAGGCTCTCCATCCCCACCCTCCTGAGGGAGCCAGGTCCCCCTCACCTAGAAATGAGGCAAGCCACACTGAGTAAATGCAACTTTATTTTCATAAATACAGGGGTAGTAACACACCCATTCCAGGGTAGCTAAAAGAGGGGCTGGAGCCTCAAAGAAACTAGGCTCCCAGAGGGCACCCCAATACTGAACATAGGGACTGGGGGATCCCCAAACCTGAGATGGGCCTCACAGGCCACAGATATTCCCCAACACTGACACTTCAAGAACGAACTGTCCCCATAGTGGAACCTCAGAACCCCACTCTTATAGGTGGTCCTTCCTGAGGGGTTGGGAGGGCTCACAACAGGGGAGTTCAGAGGAAAAGGGAACGTGGGAAAAACAAGCTAAAAATGTCCTGAGTGGCTTGGAAGGAGACCCTGTGGTGGGCAGGGGCTGGGTTCTCCTTGTGTAGAGCCAGAGACAGAGGAGCAGCAGCAACAGGAGCAGCCACAAGTTAATCTTGTTTCCCACTTCCCAGCCTTGGCCTTGGGGGGCATGGGAGAGCGTGGAGCAACCCCCAAAAGGGAGGACACGAGATGGAGGAGACCAGGATGTGTCATTCACAGAGCAGGGGTCCTGGAGCCCTGGTTGGTGGGGGCAGTGTGGGACCAGTGAGGTGGTCACAGGCACACCAAGGCCTGACATCCAAGGCTCCACTCAGTCTCTGGGCGGGGAGTTCCTGAGGGGTCCCTCAGGAGAGCCAAGGTTCAATGCAGGTCTCATAAAGGGTACGGTTGGAGTGCCAGGCCGTGTGGGAGATCCCAGCCATTGGACACCTCACTATGGCCCCCCGGGCAAGCAGAGTCTTCAACCCAAAAGAGTCCCGCAGATAAACCTTCAAGGTGGGTCAACGGGCATGGAAGAAAGACATAGGGAGAGACAAAGTAAGTTCCCACTGGCGTCCCAGAACCCCTCCCCACAGGGTAGACCCTTCAGCTTCCGTGTCAGGGGCAGAGAGAACCACAGTGTGTGCAGAAAGGGAAAGTAATTCCAGGGGACTCACCAGTTGCTTCTCCATCTCCAAGACTGTCTCATTTGCATCATAGAAACCAAAGAAGCTGCAAAGAGATTGGGGCATACGAGGGAGGTTATTAGAGTGGGAGAAAATCAAGGGCGGGTAGGGACCTTCAGGAACTCATGGCCTATTGGGGACACAAGCAGCAAGGGGAATACTCAAAATATTTAACTGGGTATCATGTACCTCACAGGTGGCACTAGGGATAAAGAACCCACCTGCCAATGCAGGAGACATAAGAGATGTGGGTTCAATCCCTAGGTCGGGAAGATCCCTTGGAGGAGGTATGGCAACCCACTCCAGTATTCTTCCCTGGAGAATCCCATGGACAGAGGAGCCTGGAAGGTTATAGTCCATGGGGTCAAAAAGAGTCAGACACGACTAAGCGACTTAGCACACACGTATCATGTACCTCAGGAGGTAATGGATTAAGGATACAGTATCACTTATGCACTGCTGCTGCTGCTGCTAAGTCGCTTCAGTCATGTCCGACTCTGCAACCCCATAGACGGCAGCCCACCAGGCTCCCCCGTCCCTGGGATTCTCCAGGCAAGAACACTGGAGTGGGTTGCCATTTCCTTCTCCAATGCATGAAAGTGAAAAGTGAAAGTGAAGTTGCTCAGTCATGTCCGACTCTTAGCGACCCCATGGACTGCAGCCTACCAGGCTCCTCCGTCCGTGGGATGTTCCAGGCAAGAGTACTGGAATGGGGTGCCATTGCCTTCTCCATCACTTCTGCACAGTTCCCATCAAAAATGCATAACCTGAATCTAATCATGAGGAAATAGCCAACAAACCCAAACTGAGGGCCATTCTATAAGATAGCTGGCTTGTTATGTTTCAAAAAATATCAATGTCAGACTTCCTGGTGGTCCAGTTGTTAAGACTCCACACTCCCAATGCAGGGGGGTTCAGTCCCTGGTGGGGAAGTTCCGCATGCCGGGGCCAAAAAAAAAAAATCAGTGTTGCAGGATTACTCCAAGGAATTATTCCAGATTAAAACTAAAGAGACATGAGAACCAAATGCAACATGGGATCCTGAATTGAATCTTTCACTGGATTTTTTTTTCCTATATGGAAGATTTTAGGAAAATTTGAATAAGGTCTACAGAGAATTGTATCAATGTTAATTTCCTGCTTTTGATAATCGTAGATACATAAAAGAATGTCCTATATTTAGAAAATAGACACTGACATACTGAAGTCTTAAGGGTTCATACATACACATACTCCACATATATATATGGATATACAGAGGGAGAGACAGAGGACACTAATATAAACTTGGTAAAATGTTAACATTTGGGAAATCTAGGTGAAGAATATACAAGATTGCTTTGTACGACTTTGGTAATTTCTTGAGTATGAAATTATTTCCAAAGAAAAAGTTAAAACAAATTTTTTTTAATTAGGAATATTTAACTGTTATGGGCACTGAGTGGACACAGGCCAAGAATAACTGAACAAAGGCTAATAGTACTAAGTCCAATGGGCTATGGGAGCAAAGAGGAGAGGTTACTACTCTAGTTTTAGAGCGTCAACAAAGGCTTCCCAGCGATTAGCCTGAACTAGGAAAAGCTGTCTCAGGCAAATGCAACAACAAGAGCACCACAGAGGTATGGCACAACTGGGTGGGTTGGGGGCCTGGAGGCCACGCTGAAGGACAAGATTTCTTAAGCCATAGGAAAGCAGTAGGGGCACAAAGACCTGGATTGGAACTCCAGCTCTGCCACACACTCCCCACTGTGTGTGGTTGATCATGTTGCTGATTTTCTTTGTCCTATACAAGAATACCTCCTTTGTAGAGAGGAAATAAAACATTGTGGTTAAGTCAGACAGCCTGACTTCACCACTTACTAACTCTATGAATGTAGGCAAATTATTTAATCTCTTTGTACTTAAGTTTCCTTACATGCCACAAGAGGATAATAGTAATTACCCTATAGGGTTGTTGTGAGGATTAAATGAGCTTTATTTGCAAAGTACTTAGAGCTACTACTTATCTTCATAGGGTTGTAGTAGGTGTGAAATGAGATAAAAATAAATCCCACCTTTAACTACTATAAGGCATGTTACTCCTTCATTTATAACCCTCCAATGTGTTCCCATCTCACTCAGAATTAAAAAAAAAAAAATCAAGGGTCATGGTTGCCAGGGGCCTGCGAGTAGCAGGGATAAGGAAGTTACCATTCTTTAAAGAGTTATGGGGTTTCAGTTTGGCAAGAAAAAAGTTCTGGAGATAGATGGTGGTGAGCTTACAAAAGAATTTGAATGAACTTGAAGCCACCAAACTTACCCTTAAAAACGGTAACTTTTGTGTGGCATATATTTTAGAAAAAACAGTGACCTTACTTTGCCCCACAAAGGCTTTCTGTATCTGGCCCCTTCTACCTCTTTCACTTTCACCCCAGCTGACTGCCCTCTAGCCGCATGGACCTCCTTATTCCCAATGCCTGCCCTAGTGACTCTGCAGGTGCTACTCCTCTTCCCTAGAAGAACAAACCTAGACATTCCAAGCATATTACAAAGCAGAGACATCACTTTGCCCACAAAGGTCCATACAGTCAAAGCTATGGTTTTTCCAGTAGTCACGTATGGATGTGAGAGTTGGACCATAAAGAAAGCTGAGTGCCGAATAATTGATGCTTTTGAACTGTGGTGTTGGAGAAGACGCTTGAGAGTCCCTTGGACTGCAAGGAGATCAAACCAGTCAATCCTAAAGGAAATCAACCTTGAATATTCATGGGAAGGACTGATGCTAAAGCTGAAGCTCCAATACTTTGGCCACCTGATGCGAAGAGCCAACTCACTGGAAAAGACCCTGATGCTGGGAAAGATAGAGGGCAAAAGGAAAAGGGGGCAGCAGAGGATGAAACAGATAGCATCACTGACTCAAAGACATGAATTTGAGCAAACTCCGGGAGACAGTGGAGGACAGAGGAGCCTGGCATGCTGCACTCCATGGGGTCGCAAAAAGTCGGATACAACTCAGTCTCAAATGGCAGCTCTTCCAGAAGGACTTCTCTGGCCACTATCTAAAATAGGCCCCAGCCATCCTCTAATCCTTTCCCTGCCTTATTTTATCACTGTCTGATATATATATATATTTACATTTATTATCTGTCTCCCCCACTAGAATGTGAGCTACATAATAGCATAGACTTCTCTTTCATTTACTACTGCATCCCTAGGGTCCAGAACAGTGCCTGGGCACACAGTGCTTGATGAGTATTTGTTGAATGACTAGAAAGTAGATCAGGTGACATTTCAGATCACTCATGATGATCAGAGGCAGACACATAGTGCCATGAAGCCATGGGTTTTCCTGAGGAATAGGATAGAGGGGACAAGGTTGGAGCAATTACCTTTTACTTCCAGGTAAGTAAAAGAGCTGGTAGGAAATGTGATTACATGGCATGGAACTATAGACATGCGTTGTAGCGATTTGTCAATTTCCTGGTTTCACTATTGTGCTGTCATTACATAGGATTTAGGCATTGGGGGAAACTGGGCAAAAGATACACAGGACTTCTCTAAACTATCTTTGCAACATGCTAAGAATCTGTAAATAGTTCAGAGTTCAAAGTTTTCACAAAGCGGGGCTGGTAGGGATGGAAAGGAAGCAGAGTGAGCAAGGCTTAGTGACTGGCTAGATATAAGAGGTTGGGACATGACTCCCAGGTTTTCGTCTTGGGTGACGATGAATGGAGGGTGGGGGGATTAACTGAACAGTGGAAGAAGCAGGCCAGTTTTAGAAATGAGATAAAGATTGGCTGGGATTGGGGTGTCCTTAGCCAACCTTCAGGCCACACAGTCCCTTATTACCTGGACTGCCAGGGAGTAATGACACCATCATCAGGGCCCCCAATCAGCACCAGGCGGCCCAAACGCAGAAAGTTCTTCCGCCAAGCTACAGGGTGGGAATAAGAGAGCCTGAGTTAGTCACAGGGGTCAGGCCAGGTTGGAAAGGGGAATATACAAGGTCAGAGAAGCAGAAAATGGGACCAAGGTAGGAGCCTGGGGTCATTACCAGTGGCATTGGGATGGTCTCTTTCCCCATTGATCAGGGCCAGGAAGCTGCTGGCATTGAGGTACAAGTCATCATGGTGAGGGTCTGGGTACAAACAGCAGTTAGATCGTCAGAGAAGCAGGGAGAAGAGGCAAGACCAGATGCTGGAAGACCAATCAGAAGGCTACAGTAACAGACAAGGCGCACAGTAATATGATAGTAGCAGTAATAACTGCAAACATGATAACAAACACCTTTTTCCAGCACCTGCTGTGAGCCAGATACTGTTCAAAGCACATGACATTCATTATTTAATCCTCATAAACACAATAAAAGGTACATACTATACTTTACAGATGAGGAAAACTGAGTCACAGAAAGGTTGAGCAACTTGCCCAAAGTCATGCAGCAGAACTAGGCTTCAAACCCAAGTAGTCTGGATCCAGCATCCATGATCTTAAAAACTATAACCAGGCATTTGCAAACTATGATTCATTAGTCAAATCCAGTTCACTGTTCTGTAAATAAAATTTTATTGCAACACAGACACATTCATTTACATATGGTATATGGCTGCTTTCACATGACTATGGCAGAATTGAGTGGTTGTGACAGAGACTATATGCCTGCAAAACCAAAAAAAATTTACTGTCTGGCCCTTTAAGGATAAAGTTTGCCAACCCCTGCAGCAAACTGTATTCTCTAAGGCAACAAAGTGAAACACATAAAGCATTTTGAACAGTGCCCGTTCACATAGTAAGTGCTCGATAAATGTAAGTTATCATCATCACTGCTGTTAGTTATGGTAGAGGTGGGAGCAGCAGGCCCCACCCTCCAGGATGCCCTTAGCATGGAGGCCCCAGTTTGGCATGTCCTACTCACCATGCCAGTAGTTGCAGATGGAGAATTCCTGGCCCCACGGGCTGTAGCAGATCCGGTAGAGGTTAGACCTCATGGAGGTGGGGAACAGCCACTTCAAATAGTTTGTGTCTGGCAAAAGAACAGCAGTGCCAAGTGGCCCCGAACTTTGTGCCCTCAAGACTCAGGGCCCCCCTATGGAGCCCACAGTGCCCACTCACCTCCATACTGTCCCATCTGTGGAGAGGAGAGAGAGATGAAAGAATCCACATTGTGTTCATCCATCACAGACAGGAGTGCCCGGCACACCAGGCCCCCTGCAGGCAAAACACCACGTTGGGCAGGACTTAGGGAGAGCCAGGCCAGCAGTCTCCCCAACTCCGCACCCCCGCACACACACCATGTACCTCACGGAAGCTGAGACCCTGAGAAGGCACACGCCCTGTGTCAAAACGCCCCACGTCAAGTAAGTGACAGAGCCAGAATTCGATCTGGGTCTTCCGACGAACCCTAGGGTGCTTTTTCCTGTCCCCCGCCTCCCATCCCTTATGTCCAGGAGCCATGGGTGACGGGAAAGAAAGGGGCAGCAGTGCAGGGAGCGGCCCTCCCACTCAGGACACGCACACAGGTAAGACCCAGGTGCTGAGGGAAGTCAGAAAAGGAAGCAATGCGGTTCAAAAAAGGGAACACTAGGCAGTGTCCCTCAGATAAGGATCAAGCTTCAGATAGGGCTTAGAGGCGGGGAAGCGGGGAGGGTGCCTACCCTGGGAGTAGCAGATGAGGTGCACCCCTTGAAGAGCCTTTGCCATGATGGGGGCCACAGCCTCTCGGAACCCTTGCACCTGTTCCCACAGGGGTCGCAAACTCTCTCTCCCATCGAAGAGATCGAGCACTGTCACCGCAGTCCCAGGGTGTGTCTGTGGGAAGGGGGCGATGCCGCAGCCGGAATGGACTTATAAAGACCCCCCTCCAGGCCGCCCCCGAGCCGGCGCCCACATGCCTATTGTGCCCTCCTAGAAGCAAGGATCTCTCGTCCCCCAACTTTCCCCAGCAGAGCACCAGCTCTGCGAGGAACTGGGCAGGCCCAGCATTCAGTTCCCCATTCTCCCTCCCCAGCCTCTGTAGCCGCCACCAAGGCCCCACAACCGGGGCGTCCCCTGCCAGACCTCATTGATGTATTCCAGCAGGTGGCGGAAGCTGTACGAACTGTCAAAGAGCCCGTGCACCACTATGACCGGCTTGTAGGCAGCCCGATGGGGCGCGGGGGCGGCGGGCAGCAGCAGCAGCAGCAGCAGCAGGAATGGCAACAGGAGCAGGAACTCCGCCGAAGGGAGCCGCCGTTCCGGGAGCCCCAGCATGCTTCCGCCTGAGAAGGGGACGATGAGGACCTGTGAGAGAGATGACAACACCCTCCCTTCGGAACAGACGCCGGCAATCAAGCCTCCCCGACCCGTTCCCACACCAGGTCCTTGTCATAAAACATCCTACTTTTTACTCCAGTCCTCTCCACAAACACACACCCCCACCACGCTGCAGACGCACTGACGCGCAACCAAGCCCCGCCCCCAACGCAACGGGGACTCGGTCCCGAGGCCAGGAGCTTCCTAATGGATCATCCCAGTCATGCAAGACTGAAGATTTGCAAGAAGGACCTCAGAGCAGCAGCGTAGGACCCTGGGGGAGTGCAAACTCCCACCTGGCCTGGATACGCGAGCCCCGCTCCGCCTGCTGTTTACTTCTCCCCAGCTTGGAACCCACGTGGGGGAGGGCAAGGGTGTAAGGAGAACGCGCGCAGGGGAATGACGGACGGGAGAGGGGAGGCTGCTCAGGGTCGCATTTAGCCGTCACGTCCGGGGCTTTCCCTAGCAACCGTGCCAGCGTCCCCCGCAACGCCGGCCGGAGACTGGAGGGGCAATGGAACAATCCATTGCGCCCTAAGAGCGGGGGGGGGGGGGGGGGGGGCGGGGCGGGGGGCGAGGGGCGGGGGAGAGGGAATAGGCGGAGTGATCCATTTAGATCGGCGGGGAGAGGGAGAAGCCGCAGATGTGTCCTGGGAATTGAGAGAAGGCCTCTTCAGGCCCTGCGGCAGCCGCGACCTAAGAGTCCCATTTCCCTGCCTTGATTTGCCCTACTTCCCAATGCAGGCGTCAGGCTCCGCAAGGGAACACGGAGTTCTCTTTCCCCAGGGAGGCGCGCTGGAGGAACAGACCCGGGAATGGCAGTCCTTGGTATTTCGTCCTCCGCCGGCTAGGGGCTGAAGGTAGCCCAGGCGGACCCTGCTCCTAACCCCTTCCCTCCCGCCCGTGCCAGGTCTGAGCCTTACAACTCTTCATCTTGAAGTGCTTGTAGTGCCCTTGTCTCCAGAGACGCGGAGAGTCCTCGAGGCCCCTCGAGGTAAAAGTGCGGCTTGGCCCAGTTTCTTCTGCCCTTCTCTAGAACGGAACCTATCTACGACCCACCCCCCAAGGGGAGGAGAGCCCCTTGGGCAGCGCTGACTCACGCTCCGCCTAGTTTCTGACAAGTCTCATTACCTGAGCGACCCCACACCCCCGCCCTGATCCTGGAGCTCCTTGTGGGCGGCTCCTTACTCAGACCTTCCCACCGGGGCTGGACTTCTAACTCCAGGCGTCTCCCACCTCTCTCTCTATGATCCCTATCGGTACCCAGGTGCCCGTGTTAGGGCTTTTACTGAACATTTAAAGACGTTTGCCTTGATTTAAAAAAAAAAAAAAAATTGCAGCTCATCAGAATTCCTCTATGTTCACCAGGCCTTTGACAGTCTTAAGTCTCTCCCAATAAAACCAACTTGCGCCCCGAATTGTGTACAGGATGGTGTGGCGGAAGGGGGTTAGGGGCTCACGCGAACACCTCAGAAGCCAGAATGAGAGGTGTGGGGCCGTGATCTCGATCTCTGGAGCCTGGGACTGGCCCTGACGCGCGCCGCTGTTACAGCTCGGTAGTCTCCGCCTGAAGTCGGATGGGGAAGGATACAGCGTTGGAGAGCGACTGCCTCAAGAAGGGGCTGGGAAGCACTGGTCTAAAGGGGGAGGGTGGTATCTCGGCTCTGCTTTTGCAAATGGCCCGATTCTGGTTAAATCTCGGCTGACTACTGATTTTCACCTCCCCTCCCCATGTACAAACTCCCAAGATGCAATAAGCAAAATAAAAAGACTGCAATTACCGCCAGGCCCCCGGGTCGACTCAGGCGATGGCGCTGCGTCTTGGCGGGGGTGGTGGGTGGGTGGGATTTCAGGAATGGATCTGAACACTGCGGGCCCTGGAAACTCTTTAAGAAGCCTAGTAAGCAAAGCGGGGGAAGGGGGACCAAGCAGGTACTGCCAAACTGAGCTGCCGGCAATGAGCAGTTGATTCGTCCTCTCCTCCCAACGTGCTACAGCTCCTACATACTGAAGGTAAGAGGTAACTAAGTATCCCCCAAGCTTCCTCTTCGTCCTACTCCTGCCCCCCAACACACCACAAGCCCTACTACCTCCCAACGACTATAGACTGGGGCCTCTCACTTTACCTCCGGATTCCTCCCAAGCCAGAGCGGCAGGTCAAGATCATAACCCTGGGAACTTTTGTTGTTGTTTTTATGGTTCTCTCTCACACAGGCATCTCTGGTACAGATAGGGAAACTAGAGCCAAGGATTTGAGAGAAGATCCCCAGATCTTACAGGGACTCTGAGGGAGGCTGAGTTGGGGGGAGGGCGGGGGGGAGGCCTGACTGGGGTGAAAAAGATTCAGAGGGAACCGGGGTACTGAATCCACTGAGCACCTGCTCGCTTCCTCCTACAGTATAATCACTACAGCCAGTCTTGAAGGGGAAGACTCCAGAGGGTTCTTTCTCCCTCCTTCCTTCCCTTAGTACCACCCGCCTTGCCTGGTCTTGCTTGCCTCCCAGTTTCCATGACAACTCCAAAGGAACCCAAACTGGGGGCTTGAATGCCGGGGTTAGAGGAGGCGAGACATAGTCCAAAAGCGGAGAGAGACCAAGTGGGGGTATCTCTGAAGGGTTCCCCCTCCCTCGCCTCGGTCCCTTTAAGCTCCCCCCTCTCAGCTTTCCCTCCGCCCCCCGCCGCCACAGTCTTCATCTCTCCATCTCTGCGCTGCTGCCGGCTGCGCAATCTGCGCACCCAGACTCCGGTGCTAGCCAGGGACCCCGACTCCGGACTCCGGCTGCACGGATCTTGTCCCAGGGAGAGCGCAAGCATGTCATCCGAAAAGTCAGGTAGAAAACAACAACAAAACCCCTCGCCCTCTCCACTGCCTCCTGACTACCCCCCCTCCCTTACCCCTCCCTAGCGGGTGGTTCTGTTTCATTCCCCTTCTATCCAGCTCTCCATATCCCTCCCCCCAAGCCCCCTTCTCTTTCTATATCCTTCCCTTTTCTTCCTTTCCTCTGGCCAGTCTCAGGCTCGGTCCCTTGCCAACAACACTGGGGGGGAGGGGGGCAGGTTAAGAGGGTGAGGGAAGTACAAGACTGGCTTAGCATCAGCCAGGTACTGCACGGATAGCATCATTGGGAGTGACAGATGGACAGATAACGCTGGCCCGCATGGAGACATCCAGCGGGGTAATATGGAGAGATGATCAGATGGGGATTGCCAGGGGAGTAAAATCCAGAGGACCCTTCTTAATCTGCCCTAAAAGAGGTTCGGAGATTCCAAGAGAGACTAGGGGACCCCCTCCCCACTAAAGGAATGGCAGAGTGGAACATGTTATCCTACATGTGTTTATACAACTGTTGGACTGAGCACATGTTCACACAAGTGTTGCATGTCTATACATGTGCACACGCAGGACTAGCTCAGATAGGCAAACCCCAAAGCAGCCATAAGCCAAGAGGGTTAGGAGTTTGGGTCTGCAGGTTAAAGCTGTGTGCCCACTGCTGAAGCAGGGAGAGGAGCAGAGAAGAGAGTTATGACCTCAAAACTAGATTAAAGTGGGGGCGGGGGGAAAGGGCTGTTGGCCTAGATACCACCCCTCTCCTCCCCCAAGAATGAGAGACGGCTTCTCACTCATCTCCTCTCTGTCTCTCCCATTATCTTTCTCCGTCCCTGACCCTCTGTGTCTCCCCCTCTCCCTCATCTCATCTATCTTATCTCTCCCCATACTGGCTCCTCTGCTTACCGCCCCCAGGTCTCCCTGACTCAGTCCCTCACACCTCTCCACCACCCTACAATGCCCCTCAGCCCCCCGCCGAACCTCCTGCCCCGCCCCCACAGACAGCCCCTTCCTCGCACCATCACCACCACCACCACTACCACCAGTCCGGCACTGCCACCCTCCCGCGCTTAGGGGCAGGGGGCCTGGCTTCTGGGGCCGCCGCTCAGCGCGGTCCCTCGTCCTCCGCTACCTTGCCAAGGCCCCCACACCATGCCCCTCCTGGCCCGGCCGCTGGGGCGCCCCCACCCGGCTGCGCTACCTTGCCCCGCATGCCACCCGACCCTTACCTGCAGGAGACTCGCTTCGAGGGCCCACTGCCCCCACCGCCGCCCGCCGCCGCCGCCCCGCCCCCGCCGGCGACCTCTCATACTGCCCAGGCCCCGGGCTTCGTGGTGCCCACGCACACGGGAGCGGTAGGCACGCTGCCGCTGGGTGGCTACGTAGCCCCGGGTTACCCTTTACAGCTGCAGCCTTGCACTGCCTACGTGCCGGTCTACCCGGTGGGCACGGTGAGTACAGGGCGGACAGGGGACTGGAAGGAGGGGGCTGGGAGAAGGATGGAACAGGACATGGAATTGGAGGCACAGTGGGGACTGGTGGGAAAGAGGAACAGAACCAGGGGACCAGGAGGCGATCTGGGGCCAAGGGAGAGGAGAGACTAGAGAAAGATCTGGGAATGGGGTGGGTGGTCTGTTGGAGTCAAAGATCAAGATCTGGCAGGAGAAACAGCCTTGAAGTCCAGAGGAGGTTTAAAAGAGGAAAGCAACCTTCTTTCTCTGCTAGACGTGGAAAGCTGGTGGGCTCAAAGAGGGTTTAAGAATGATAGACGTCCCCTCCCTACAACCTTCTTTCCTTTCACAGCCCTATGCAGGCGCGACCCCGGGGGGAACAGGAGTAACCTCCACGCTCCCCCCGCCACCCCAGGGCCCAGGGCTGGCCCTGCTGGAGCCAAGGCGCCCGCCCCACGACTACATGCCCATCGCGGTGCTGACCACCATCTGCTGCTTCTGGCCTACAGGCATCATTGCCATCTTCAAGGCAGTGCAGGTGTGTGGGGGGTGAGGGGAGGGGAGGGGACGGAGGCGGAGTATGGAGAGGAGGACTCAAGAGGTTCTTATTCCCAGGGAGTGCTGGACGTTTGAGGGAGCATCTTAGAGGGAGGCTGAGGCGTGCGGCCGAGGTAGCGGCTCTCTGATCTTCTTTCCCTCCCTGTCCCCCGCAGGTGCGCACGGCCTTGGCCCGCGGAGACATGGTGTCAGCTGAAATCGCTTCACGCGAGGCCCGGAACTTCTCCTTTATTTCCCTGGCGGTGGGCATTGCAGCCATGGTGCTCTGTACCATCCTAACCGTAGTCATCATCATTGCAGCGCAGCACCACGAGAACTATTGGGATCCGTAAGGACAACCACGGCCCGGCCCCACCCTGCGCCCCTCGACGTCCCAAGCACGTTTTGCCGTCAAGCCGGGGATCCACAGTGGGCGCCCCGCACACCCGCTTCTGGGGCTACTGGACTTGGTTACATCCTAAACTAGGCCTCCACGGAAACTCTCGCCTTGCGAGCACGCTCGGAATCCAGTTCCTCAGGAACCTCGCCAAAACCCACACTAATAGGGACGCCACTTCCCGGCCGGGCCCTCAGTCGCTCCAGGCCCCCACCCCCTCTAAATACAGCACCCCCAGCCGAACTCTCTCGGTCAAGGCTCCCCAGACTGAAAACTGGTCCCTAAAGCCCCGCCTCCTCCATAGGTTCCGCCCCGGCTCTGATAAAACCCCGCCTCCAGGTCGGCAGGCTCCGCCTTCTTTTCTTCCCTGCGGGGTGATTCAGTCCGGTGATTGGGTTTGTGGCGCCAGGCCTTGCCCGGATAGTTGTCAGTATACTTGTCACTCCACACCTTCTCCCGGCGTGAGAGCCGAGCCCCAGGTTAGCCAGAACCCTCACCCTCACTTCCACTTCTGTCTCTACTCCACTCCATCCCCGTCTATTTTCATGTTAATCCCAGGACCTCTATAACTTTTGGGTTTTGGCGGGATGGGGGGCGGTGAGGGGGGTTTGGAATGAGATTTAGGAGGTTACCGGTTTCGGAACCTTCTCCCTGGAAGAAGATTAAGTCCCCGTTCTCTGTAAATACTCCCTTCCTCCTACCCCAACTGGGCAAGCGAGCAGAAAGAACCGAGGGTACAAATCTTCCACTATCTGGAAGGAGCCAGCCCAATCCCTGTTCCTCATTAGTCCTCACCTTGTTCTGATCTGTGTGTGAGTGTGTGTGTGAACTTCTGAAAGACAATATTAAATAGATTAAGTGGATTTATCACCCGCAATCCCGAAGACTAGCAAAGACCCGGCTCCTTTGGTTTCGCCTTTCACTTATCTCCCCTTCTGGGGACGTGGGGGAGGAGCGGACAAAAACTTACAGAGACAATAGTGAATGGACACAGATTCCCGCACACCAGAGAGACAAACACAAAGATGGGAAAGAGAGGCTTCCCTGGGGATCCTACTGGCGAAGACCTGGGGATCCATTCTTCTTAGACATTTCTTTACCCAGCACACCTTTTCCATTCCCTACCAGACTCGACCTAAGACTTTGGAGGAAGATTTACGAGCAGATCCAGGAATCTATCCCCAGAATTCCAGGAAGGCAGGAGGAAAGTAGGCAGGGTATTCTGAAAAAGTTGGCCCAGGATAGGATGGCATGGGGCAGGGAAACATGCCCAGCTGCCCACAGCTGTTCCTGCTCACAGGCTGGAGGGTGGCAGACAACTCCGGGTCGAGCCCTACTTGTGCTGTACCAGTGTAGGTAGGCAAGGCAAAGGGAGCACGGAGCTGCGGGGGTCGGGCTGCTGTGACAAAAATACCGTCACTGGGTGGCTTATAAAGAACAGAACTTTCCTGGAAGTCTAAGATTAGGTGCCAGGACGGTCAGGTATAGGCCCTCTTCTGAGTTGTAGATCTCTAAATGTACACCGATCCCTGTCTCCTCTCTAACTGTATCCTCTCTTGGCAGAAAGGGCTAGGGAGCTCTGTGAGATTTATTTCCTTATGTATTTATTTGGCCACGGGACTTGTGGGATCGTATTTCACCCCTGTTCAGCCATCGAACCACACCCCTTGCCTTGGAAGCACAGAGCCTTAACCACTGGATCACCAGGGAAGTCCTTGTAGGGTCCCTTTTACAAGGGTACTAATCCCATTCATGAGGGTGCTACTCTCAGGACCTAAGTGCATTCCAAAGGCCTCACCTCCTAATACCATTGTATTGCACATTAGAATTTCAACATATGTATTGGTGCAGGGATCACAAATATTCTGACTAAAGCAGAATGCCAGGGAGAAAGTCAGTAGCCTCACACGTCTACCTGGGCTAGTTACCCTCAACCAGGAGACCTCTTGGGGAGGGAGAGGTGGCACAAGCAGTGGACTTGGTGTCTTCAGCTGTGCACCTGCAGGACAGGGTCCTATCCTGAATTCCATGCAGGATGCTGGTGAGACATCATCTCCGACAGCAGGTGTAAACCCTGAAACTCATGAAGTTTATAATCTAAAACGGAAGCCATGCACTGTGATAGGAGACATGGGAAGAGGATGGGATCATGGGTTTTCCTTTGGATGGTTCAGGTTTGCTGTGCTTTCCTTACCCGACTTCATGAAAAAAGAACTTACATTTGCAGTTCGCACTTCCTCACTACCTACTCACCACCTCCAACCCCACCGTCCCCTCTCCCACCTCCGTTCAATAGGGCGTACTGTTGTCAGAAATGTCTTTCCTTCATACCCACTGCTTCTTAACCCTTTGGAATATGCGTCCAATCCAAACTTTACTGAAACTGTTTTTTTCAAATAGTATTCAATGACCCAAAGTTACCAGGAGCCAGAACCCATGGTATTTTCATAGTACACTGCCTCTCTGAACCCTTCCATGTTTGTCCCTTCATCCTGGATTCCCCACTTTCCCAGGTTCAGGGACATATTACCTCCTTCCCCTCTGCTGCTGCTGCTGCTAAGTTGCTTCAGTCGTGTCTGACTCTGTGCACACACAAACCTCACTTTATCCTTCTTCCTCTCTCCCCGCCTGTTTTTTGTTTTTTCTTTTTTTTCTTTTTTTACCTTCTGTGCCTTAAGCAACTATATATGGACTTTTTTTTTTTTTCCTTCTCTGAGAATTTCCCTTGAAAAATCTCATCCACTCCAAACTCAGACCTCATTTGTAACCAAATGCTCCTTTGCTACAGACTGAATGTTTGTGTTTCCTTAAAATTCATCTGTTGAACCCTAATCCCCAGTGTGATAGTGTGGCATTTGGGAGATGATTAGGTTTTGAGGGTAGGCCCTAATGGATGGGATTAATGCTCTTATAAAAGAGACCCCAGAGGAACTTCCGTGGTGGTCGGGTGGTTAAGTCGCCACACTTCCAAGGCAGGGGTCATGAGTTTGATCCCTGCCTGGGAACTAAGACCCCACATGCCCCGTGGCATGGTCAAAAGATTTTTTTTTAATTGTTTTAATTAATAAAAGATCCCCAGAGAGTTCCCTTACCATTCCACCATGTGAGGACATAGCTAGAAGGTATTCTGTGAACCAAAAGAAGCTCTCACTAGACACTGAATCTGCCAACACCTTGATCTTGGAATTTCCAGCCTTCAGGACTTGAGAAATTGACTTCTGCTGTTTATAAGATAGCCAGTTTATGGTATTCTGTTAACAGTCCAAATTGAGTAGAACATTCTCCAAACTCTGTATTTATAAGCATTCCTCTGGTGTCTGTGGAACATGTGGACAATGCTAGGTGTGAAAGTCTCTCAGTCTGACTCTTTGCGACCTGGAATTCTCCAGGCAACAATACTGGAGTGGGTTGCCATTTCCTTCTCCAGGGGAGCTTCCCAACCCAGGGGTTGAACCTAGGTCTCCCGCATTACAGGAGGATTCTTTACAGTCTGAGCTACCAGGGAAGCAATGCGGCCTGTCCTCTAAAGTCAGCTGGTTCAAAACCAAATAGATAAAATGCCACTGAAAACCAGCTCCCCTCCCTCTGTAGACAGCACCAATTCCCCAGTGCCCTTCCTTATTTGAAAACTTGATGCCTCTTCCACCTCCTTCCTGCCTTTACTTGTGGTGAGCTGTTAAGCCCAGTCAATTCTGCCATCATGATGTCTTTTGAATCTGTAACTTTTCCCCACTTCTTGCTGGGAAATGACCTCATCTAGGATTATTACAACAGTTTCCCTAATAGGTTTCCCTCTTTCCCACCCCTTCCTACTCCAGGTCTCCCTTAACACTGCTGTCGGGTTACCCTCCCTAAACATGCTTTTATAAACTCTTAACATGCTACTCAAAAGCCCTTCAAGATTCCCTATTGCTTACTCAACTGTTCACAAAGTTTTAATCTGGCCTTTGACCTCTCCCATAATTTGACATCATCCAGCTTTCTGTGGAACCAAACTGTATTATTCATGCCCACCTCCAGATCTTTATTTACCGAGCTGTCCTCAAATCTAAGAGCTCTTTCTCTAATATTTGCCTGTTGCAAACCAAATTGTTTGCTGCTTGCCATGTGTTTCAGACCACATCTAAGCTTATGCTCATGATATTTTCCCTCCTTTCACATCGGCTTCTCCACTTGGCCAAAATATACCAATCCTTCAAAGCTCAGATCAATCTCCTTCACTGAAGCAAGAAGGAATCTCTCGGCACTTCCCTGATGGTCCAGTGGTTAAGAATCCACTTGCCAATGCAGGGGACACCGGTTCAACCCCCGGTCTGGGAAGATTCCATATGCCACAGAACAACTGAAGCCCATGCACCATGACTGCTGAGCCTGCGTGCTACAACTACTGCAGCCACTGTGCCTAGAGCCTGTGTTCAGCAACGAGAAGCCACCTCAATGAGAAGCCTGCGCACCTCAATGAAGGGTAGCCCTGCTCACTGCAACTAGAGAAATTCCTCAAGCAGCAACAAAGACCCAGCCCAACCAAAAATAAATAAAATTTTAAAAACTGGGTATAAGTTGCCTTTTAAAAAATAAATAAAGCAGTGGGTTTCTAAACACAGCTCCAGGCATTCCTTGGAGTCAGGATTCTTGCCTCTGGCAATACATTATAGTCATCTGGGGAGCATTTAAAAAGCCCAAAGCCCAGGTCACATTCTAAACCAATTAAATCACCATCTCTTGGGACTCAGGCATCAATATTTTTAAAGACATCCCCAGGTGATTCCAAATCCAACTCTGTCTGCACCATACCTGCACCTAAGTGCTGAATATGTCTGGGGAAAAATGCACAGTCATACCAGCTAGTCTTACTTCCTTTGAGCGCTCAGGGTGGCCTGCAAGCCTGCATTTTCCCACATTCCGCAAATCTGAGATCACAGTTTCACAAGATGAAGACCTTCTTTCCTATCTCAGTGAGAAAATAGAAACTCTCAAAAGAGAACCTCCTCTGGTCCCAGCTCCAAATCTACCAGGCCACGTGCATCTCTGTTGAATTCAGTGCCTTCCCCTTGTTACTGCAGAGAAGCTGACCTGTTCCCCAGTCCCCACCCTATGTGGGCACTGGGATCCCACCCTTCTCACCTACACAGAAATGGAACTCTTGAAATGATCCCTATCCCTCTCACATAATCAGTTTTCCCCTCATTACTGAAACATTCCATCACCATACAAACATGCTATAATAATATAGCTCATCTTTGAGAAGAAGGGGGAAATAAATTCTTTTGCTACTAACCTATGTAGTAAAAACACAAAATTCAGAATAGTGGTTAGCCCATGAGAAGAGGAGAATTCTTTTTTTTTTTTAATTTTTTAAATTGAAATGTAGTTGATTTACAATGTTGTGTTAATTTCTGCTGTGCTGCAAAGTGATTTAGTTACACGTATATGTATGCTTAGTTGCTCAGTCATGTCTGACTCTTTGCAACCCCATGGACTAGGACCTGCCAGACTCCTCTGTCCATGGGGATTCTCCAGGCAAGAATATTGGCAGGGGTTGTCATGTCCTCCTCCCGATCCAGAGATCAAACTCAGGTCTCCCCCATTGTAGGTGGATTCTTTACCATCTGAGCTACCAGGGAAGCCCTACACACACACACACACACACACACACACACACACACACACATCATTCTTAATATTCTTTTCCATTATGGTTTGTCATAGAATATTGAATATAGTTCCCTATGCTATACAGTAGATCTTCACGACCCAGATAATCACGATGGTGTGATCACTGACCTAGAGCCAGACATCCTGGAATGTGAAGTCAAGTGGGCCTTAGAAAGCATCACTACAAACAAAGCTAGTGGAGGTGATAGAATTCCAGTTGAGCTATTTCAAATCCTGAAAGATGATGCTGTGAAAGTGCTGCACTCAATATGCCAGCAAATTTGGAAAACTCAGCAGTAGCCACAGGACTGGAAAAGGTCAGTTTTCATTCCAATCCCAAAGAAAGGCAATGTCAAAGAATGCTCAAACTACAGCACGATTGCACTCATCTCACACACTAGTAAAATAATGCTTAAAATTCTCCAAGCCAGGCTTCAGCAATATGTGAACCATGAACTTCCTGATGTTCAAGCTGGTTTTAGAAAAGGCAGAGGAACCAGAGATCAAATTGCCAACATCCACTGGATCATGGAAAAAGCAAGAGAGTTCCAGAAAAACATCTATTTCTGCTTTATTGACTATGCCAAAGCCTTTGACTGTGTGGATCACAATAAACTGTGGAAAATTCTGAAAGAGATGGGAATTCCAGACCACCTGACCTGCCTCTTGAGAAATCTGTATGCAGGTCAGGAAGCAACAGTTAGAACTGGACATGGAACAACAGACTTGTTCCAAATAGGAAAAGGAGTATGTCAAGGCTGTATATTGTCACCCTGTTTATTTAACTTATATGCAGAGTACATCATGAGAAACGCTGGACTGGAAGAAACACAAACTGGAATCAAGGTTGCTGGGAGAAATATCAATAACCTCAAATATGCAGATGACACTACCCTTATGGCAGAAAGTGAAGAGGAACTAAAAAGCCTCTTGATGAAAGTGAAAGAGGAGAGTGAAAAAGTTGGCTTAAAGCTCAACATTCAGAAAACGAAGATCATGGCATCTGGTCCCATCACTTCATGGGAAATAGATGGGGAAACAGTGGAAACAGTGTCAGACTTTATTTTTCTGGGCTCCAAAATCACTGCAGATGGTGACTGCAGCCATGAAATTAAAAGACGCTTACTCCTTGGAAGGAAAGTTATGACCATATTCATATAGCATATTCAAAAGCAGAGATATTACTTTGCCAACAAAGGTTCATCCAGTCAAGGCTATGGTTTTTCCTGTGGTCATGTATGGATGTGAGAGTTGGACTGTGAAGAAGGCTGAGTGCCGAAGAATTGTTGCTTTTGAACTGTGGTGTTGGAGAAGACTTCTGAAAGTCCCTTGGACTGCAAGGAGATCCAACCAGTCCATTCTGAAGGAAATCAGCCCTGGGATTTCTTTGGAAGGAATGATGCTAAAGCTGAAACTCCAGTACTTTGGCCACCTCATGCGAAGAGTTGACTCATTGGAAAAGACTCTGATGCTGGGAGGGATTGGGGGCAGGAGGAGAAGGGGACGACAGAGGATGAGATGGCTGGATGGCATCACTGACTCGATGGACATGAGTCTGGGTGAACTCCGGGAGTTGGTGATGGACAGGGAGGCCTGGCGTGCTGCGGTTCATGGGGTCACAAAGAGTCAGACACAACTGAGCGACTGATCTGATCTGATCTGATCTGATGCTATACAGTAGGATCTTGTTTATCTATTCTATATATAATAGTTTGCACCTGCTAATCCCAAATTCCCACTCCATCCCTCTCCCATCCACCCATCCCAGCCAGGAGAATTCTAATTGGAGAGAGATACATAGGGAGCTTCAACAATAGCCAGATTTAGTCCTTAAGCTGAAAGATGTTTAATTACTTTAGAATATATATGTGCCATGGTTGAGAAAGTCTGCTCTAGAACCATTAGCAACATTTGACACAGTTGATCACTTCCTCCTTGAAGTGTTTTCTTCACTTTGAATACTCTTTCTGGATCCAATTTAAGAAAGTATACACTAGTTCCTTATTTGCTACTTCTCAGTCTTCATTGACTCTTCAAACTTCTAAATAATAGAAGGCTCAGGCCTCTGTCCTTGGCCCTGTCCTCTACCTTAATCCAAGCTCCTGTGCTGCTGTTGTTTCTTGGCTAGCCCTTTAATTGGACTTTTTGCTTTTATTTTTGACTTACATAGTCCTTCCTTCATGCTGAAACCAGAGTGATCTTTTAAATTACCAGATAATATCACTCACCTTGCTCAAACCCTCTGATGGCTCCCAATCACACTCAGAACAAAACCTGTACCTTGACCTACCAGACCTGGCTTCTCCCCGCCTCTCTGATTTCATCCCCTCCTACTCTTTTCCTCACTTACTCTGATTCATCCACTCTGGACCCATTATTCTTCTTCTAGGAGCTATGATTTAATATAAAAATATAATTCCTTCTTGCCTCAGGGTCTCTGCATTTGTGTCTTTCTCACCCTGGATACTATTTCTTCAGATATCTGCATGCCTGCTCCCTGACATCATTTATATCTTTGAACAAATGTCATCTTTACAAGGAGGCTTTCCCTCATCATTTGATTAAAAACAGCACCATCTAGACTTCCCTGATGGTCCAGTGGTTAAGATTCCTCACTGCACTGCAAGAGATGCAGTTTTGATTCCTGGTCAGGGACTGAATAAGTAGCTCATGGAATTGTGTGAGAAGAAAGGAGGTAATACACAAAAGACACGTAGAGCAATATCTGGTAGCATTGTGATCATAATGCATGGTCACACATTGGTACACATACACAGCATCTTTCATAATTTAATATTTTATTATGGAAAGGCTGCCCTTCACTGCCTCATCTTGCCTGAAAACCCTACTTATAAGGGAAGCACAAGCCAAATAGTTTGGAAGCAGAGAGGAGAGAGGAACTATTTTGACATAAATCCCAGCAGAACTAAAAAACCACAGAACCCACCAAAGCTAAACAGAAGGGAAAATTTATTTAGCCTTTGGAAAACTAGAATTTTTGTCTCTTATTCTGATGATAAATGACAGAGAATAAGTGTAGCATATGGTTCCATGTGATGAGTATGGAATGCAGGGGAATGTGAGGGTGTAAAAACTTCCAGTCAGCTTGATGCCTGATGACAGTATAAAGAGATGCTGAAACGGGTATAAAGAGATGCTGAAATTGACAAGCTGGAAATGAATAACATGGATGTAAAGCAGCTTTTCTTTTCTTTTACCTCCTATCTTGTGCAGCTTCCTCCACCTGCAGTAAATCAATCTCTGCATGTCAAAATTATGGCCATCTTCCCTGGTCGCTCGGATGGTAAAAGAAATCTGCCTGTAGTGCAGGAGACCTGAGTTTGATCCCTGGGTCAGAAAGATTCTATAGAGAAGGGAATGGCAATCTACTCCAGTATTCTTGCCTGGTGAATTCCATGGGCAGAGGAGCCTAGTCCATGCAGTCGCAAAGAGTTGGATACAACTAACACTTTCCAAGGCTCAACCCTTTGAAGTCCTTTTCAGATCACCTCCAGTTGGAAATAAGTTCCCTGCCACTTGTCACTTTTTGCCTTTCATCTGGAGCTTTTGTCAACTATAACTCTCTACCTCTTTCAGATGGGGAGTTTTGTATTTATCTCCATGGCTCACTGACTAATCCTAAGTACTCAGTAAAGATAAAAATTACTGAATAGATAAAAGAATTGTTACCCCAAAACTGGGTTCATCTCTTGGTGGGTGTTGATCCAAAAGCCACAACCAAGCCAAGGACTGGTAGGAGGAAGAATTTACTACTTATAGCAGGTAAGGAGAACACTGAGGATCTTTCCCAAAGTTGTGTCTTCTTGAACAGCAAAACTGAGGAAGTTTTCAGATAAGGGTACATGCATACTCATGAAGGGACTTGGGCATAGTATGCATATTCTTTCCTTTAAAAAAAAAGTTTTTTTATTTCTTAATTTATTTTTGGCTGTGCTGGATCTTCATTGCTGCGTGGGCTTTTCTTTAATTGTGGCAAGTGGCAGCTACTCTCTAGTTACAATGCATAGGCTTCTCATTGCAGTGTTTTCCCTTGTCGCAGAGCACAGGCTGTAGGGCACATGGACTTCAGTAGTCGAGGCTCCTTGGCTCCAGAGCACTGCTGCCGCTGCTGCTAAGTCGCTTCAGTCATGTCCAACTCTGTGCAACTCCACAGACAGCAGCCTACCAGGCTCCTCCATCCCTGGGATTCTCTAGGCAAGAACACTGGAGTGGGTTGCCATTGCCTTCTCCAATGCATGAAAGTGAAAAGTGAAAGTGAAGTCACTCAGTCGTGTCGGACTCTTCGAGACCCCATGGACTGCAGCCTACCAGGCTCCTCCATCCATGGGATTTTCCAAGCAAGAGTACTGGAGTGGGTTGTCATTGCCTTCTCCGCTCCAGAGCACAGGCTCGGTAATTGTGGCACATGGCTTACTTGCTCTGAAGCATGTGGGATCTCCCCAGATCAGGGATCAAACTTGTGTTTCCTGCATTGGCAGGCAGATTCTTTACCACTGAGCCACCAGGGAAGCCCTATTATTCATATTCTTGAAGGGATTTGAACAGAGGAGAATTCAGTATAGAATTGGGGCAAAGGTCAACAGCTTTAGTTGACTGAAGCCATGAGGGTCAGAAGCATCAGCATCCTTCAGGTGCTAGTTGATCTGGTGGTTGAGCACTTGTGAGGGGTGTTGAATTACGAAAAGCAGCTCAAGAAAGTGCTTCTGGCTAATTCATATCATTGAAACAGAACTGGAAGTCTTTATGATTGATTTATTCTTTGCTATTGTTACTTCTCTTGCCTGGTAATGAGGTAGGCTCGTGATGGGTTCCTGGGCTGGCGTCTGTCAAGTGGAGTAAAATTCAAGCTCTGTTCTCACCCAGACACTCAGTACAAAACTGGTGAAAAAAAGTTGAGCCCTGCTAAAGAGATAAGGTGCCCACTCTTGAGGTCAAGGAAGACTTTCCTTTCTGCACATGCACAGGAAGGCTTCTTGGGGGTCGAAAAGGGAGGAGGCCCCATCCCATAATTAGTGTGGAAATGCACCCACAGACCTCTGTGGTGGGAGCTATCTTAGCAAAAAGCTGTACATGTATCTTGATAAGTGTCCAAGGACCAGTTAGGTGTGAGGAAAGAGACAAGACAATTGGCCAAATGTAAACAGAGAGCCAGAAGGACTATCCTATATAAGTAATTAATTCACCTCTTTCCTGCTTGTTCCTCACTCAGGACCCCAGCATTCCTCTTTGAATATGTATTTCTGCCTCCCTTCAGTCTTAAACAGACTGCTTCCCTCTGTGTGCTCTCCCCCTTGTTGTGCTTTCTCTTTGACTTTGTATCTGTTTTTACAGTTTTTGCCTCCTTGAAACATTCTTGCTTTCAAAGGGGGATAAAGAGCCAGGGTCACTTTGCTTCTAATCTCTAGCCTGTGCTGGTCTGGTGGCTAGGATTCTTTCTCATCTAGATTACCCAGGTTCAATTCCTGGGCAGGGAACTAAGATCTGTCTTTAGGACCACTCACTGCTGTCTCTCAGAGATCACTAACAGTCATTGTTCTCGTAAGATCATTATTACTGAGACTTGTTCAAGGGCAAGCATTATGGCCAGGCTTAGATCACAAAATGGCTTGGGGCTAAAATGGCTTCTCTTATGTTAAAAAGCTGTTATCTGGTTCTTTTCTTCTGGGAACCACCCCTATTCTATCTGCTTACAGAATGGAACTTCACCTATTAAAGGGCTCTGTGTGTTAAGACAACATGTAACAACAATCAGCTCACAAATTACTTTGCACCAGCTCCTGAACCTTTCTTTGCATTCTCCCATCAGATCAGGTCTTTCTTTATTTATTGACTGCACCAGAGCAGCATGTGGAATCTTATTTTCCCAGGGATTGAACCTGTGACCCCTGCAGTGGGAGTCTTAACCACTGGACCACCAGTGAATTCCCAGGATTAGTCTCTAATGAAGGGGAAACAATGCCTTTATGGGGTCAGGCAAGGAGAGCAGTAGAATAAGGCCAGATCTTCTGAGATCCAATGATCTCTAGACAGGCCTGGGGATATAATCCTCCAGGCTTCTCTTCTTTCATTCCTTAGTGACTATCTCCAGAGAACTGAGCCCTAGAATACAGGATGCAAGGGTAGGGAAACTGAGAGAGCAAGCAGTGTGTCCATCAACATTCCATGTTGTAACGCTTTAGGGGGACAGCAGATACTATTTCCCATTTCTGAGTCTTCATATCTTGACCCCTTCCTAGGCCTGTGCTTCTCAAGCTGAGAACAGGGGGCGTTTATAGCATGAATGCAGACTTTTCAGTCTTCTTTTAAAACTTAAATTTTTCATTTTCATTTTAATGGGTCATCTTTTTAAAAATAAAAATATTTTCTTCCTGGGTGATTTTGATTACTATCTTTAGTGGTCTGGGGCCTTTGTTAACGTATTTGCTTGTTTTCAACATTTTTTTTTTTTTCTTTTTGGTGAAGTCGCACAGCTCTTAGTTCCCTCACCAGGAAACGAGCCCATGACCCCTGCACTGGGAGCTTGGAGTCTTAACCACGGAAACACTAGGGAAGTCCCTTATGTTTGTTTTTTACATATAGTCACAATGATGACAAGGGACCACCCAAAGAGACAAAGTTAAACATTTAATTCAGTGTTTCTGAGTATGTGGTCTATTGTGTTCTCAGAGGTTCAGTTCTAACTCATTCTTTAGATGGTAACAAAAGTGTCTCATCCTTGGGACTTCCTAGCAGTGAGGTAGTTAAGACTCTGCACTTCCAATGCAAAGGTGTGAGTTCAGCTCCTGGTTGGGGAACTAGGATCCCAAAATACTCCGAGGCTCAACCAAAAGTAAAAAAGTCTCATCCTCAAGGGATATTCCCTCACCCCTCGTCCACTCTCATAGCATCTCTCACTTCTTCATACAACTTATTCTCCATGCCCCAACTATAAGCTCCATGAGAATAGGGACTGTCTCTGTCTCATTCATTTATGTATCCCTAGTTCCCAGCATCCTGTCTAGAACATAGGAGGTGCTCAATAAATATTTGTTGAATGAATGAATGGAGAAGGAGATGAAACGCAAAAGAAATAGAGGCACTTTATTCAGCTCACAGAGAGACGGTCTGACCCAGTCCACCTGTCAATGGCTGCAAAAAAGAAGAAATTAACACATTCCCTCCTATTTTAAAGAAAAATGGGCTTGTTACTTTACTTCCTCATCTCCTCTCCCTCTTTGTTCTATAAAACAAACTGGCATCTAGACCTTGACAAGATGGTTATTTTGAGACATTAGTCTGCCATCTTCTTGGTCTGCTGCTTTCCAACTAAGGTTGCTTTCCTTGCCTCAAAAAAAGAAAAGAAATAGAGGCAAGACCCATGGCTTGTGGAATCTGTTGGAACTGAAACATATACACACAAAACAGTAAGAGACCATTACAAAGCAATACATTTGTAGCAGAGTAGTTTTTTTTTTTTAAATTGAGAGAAGCTAATCTCTGAAGGGTCATTGGAGTGGACCTCTCAATTAAGGCACCCATAATACAAATTAGCAATCTTTGTCCAGGGATCAGGATGTAATCAAATCTTCTGTGACTCATTCTAGACTTTCTGTCTTTCCTAGAAATCCGTGAAATGGAGCAGGGAGGGAGAAAAGGTAGATCAGTTTTCAACAAGAACATAAGGATTCCAAGAATCAGAATATTTAGCCTTAGTTGAAGTGGACTCCAGTACTCTTGCCTGGAAAATCTCATGGACGGAGGAGCCTGGTAGGCTGCAGTCCATGGGGTCGCTAAGAGTCGGACACAACTGAGTGACTTCACTTTCACTTTTCACTTTCATGCATTGGAAAAGGAAATGGCAACCCACTCCAGTGTTCTTGCCTGGAGAATCCCAGGGACGGGGGAGCCTGGTGGGCTGCCGTCTATGGGGTCGCACAGAGTCGGACACGACTGCTGAAGTCGGTCGCCTAGCAGCAGCAGCACAGAACCTAGAAATAAAGCTTGAAGGGAAAAAAGGTCTAATTTAGTGATCTGAGACTCAACACAAAATGGAGAGGGCTGTTTTGACACAAGTCTGTGGCTAATGATGACATTACCTCCCCTCCTGGCTGTCCTGGCACGGTCCTTTAGTCTGGGACACAATTGTGAACTGAACAATTGCAAACTGAAGAGGGAGCCAAAGTGAGGACTAAGAGTGGAATTCTCCTTCCCTGAAGAGCTGTCATAGCCTGCCTGTGCAGGGAGCTGGACGAGCAAGCCTGAATCACAATAGGGACCTACATATTTTATTAGGAAGAGGAGGACCGGTTTTTCCACTGGTACGTCCAGTGGATCAGGTTATACCAGTTATACATGTAAAACGTAGGAGTAGGAAATGGCAACCCACTCTAGTATTCTTGGCTGTAAATTTCCATGGACAGAGGAGCCTGGCTGGCTGCAGTCCATGGGGTCACAAAAGAGTGGGACACAACTGAGGACATATGCATATGCAAAATACTTGAAAAACTAAAAGGACACAGACTAAAAGGTCAAAAGAACAGGATGAGATTATTCTAGAGTCACACTATTCAATGTGTGTGGTCCATGGACCACCGGCAGCAGCATCCAAGAGCTTGTTAGAAATGCAGAGTAGCAGGTCCCACCTTAGACTTCCTAAGTCAGAACATGCACTTTAACAAGTTCCCCAGATAATGTGTAGGGTCATCAAAGTTTGAAAAGCACTGTCTATAAGATTCTTTGAGGAAGAAGAGCTCAAAAGGCATTAACGAACATGAGGCAAAGGTAAGGCAAGCCTCATCTGGATGGAACCCCAGCCCCCTGCAGAGGAAGCTCAGCATTCTAACCATTGGACTGTTAGGGAATTCCTCCAGGGTTTATTTTGAAGGACCGTGGACAGGATGGGCCACTCTGACCAGCTGTCCCAAATGTAGTGAAAGTCACTCAGTCCTGTCTGACCCTTTGTGATACCATGGACTGTAACATGCCAGGCTCCTCTGTCCATGGAATTTTCCAGGCAAGCATACTTGAGTGGGTTTCCATTTTCTTCTCTAGGGGATCTTCATGACCCAGGGATTGAACCCTGGTCTCTTGCATTGCAGGCAGATTCTTTACTGTCTAAGCTAAATGTAGGGGCAAGTATTAATAGAATAGCACACGTGGGTTTTAGGTGGCCAGACAAAAGGACTGGTCACAGCCGCGATCAGCCACCCCAGCTCCAGCATTCCCCATTATATCCTCTATGGGCCCAATCTCCCATTCCAGACCTTCTCCAGACTTTGACGCAGTCGTACCTCGCCTAGCTCGGTATGATTTGGCCTAGTCTGGTCGCAAAGGCCTGGAGCTTCTCGTTTGCTGGGGTGTGGCGGTGAGTCAGTGGGGGAAATGATGTAACGTCCAAAAGGCGGGCTTAATCAGACTTCTCCCTCCTCCCGATTGGCTGCCAGGAATTTGACTAGATTCTCTTGTCTCTCGGGCTCCAGGGTTAGCTGTCAGTGTCTCTGTCCAGCTGTCCCCTGGCTCCCCTTTCCATCTTCTCCACCTGGGGAAAGACTCCAACGACAGTACTCAGTAGCACTTGGCTTCGGAAGAAGAGGTGATTTGAATGGTCTGGCTATTGCCATCAGGCGAGGCGCTTCGGCCCCCCCCCAGGTATTTTTTGACTCGATCGGGTGTCCGTAGTTGGGAATGGCTACCCAAGCCGCAGGGAATTGTGGAACTTGTAGTTCGGGGTTGGAGGGGAGACTGGACCCGACAGAGATTCGGGAAAGAAAAAAAAAAAAAAAAGAGGACTTTGAGGACCACGGTCCGGAGTCCCAAAAGGACGGAAAAGGAGTCTAAATAAAATTTCTGCCAATAGCATTGCTTTGATTTTTTTTTTTTTCAAATCAGGTGCTGACCTGGACTCGGTCCATCCCTTTCTATCCAAAACTGTTTACCCACGGTGGAAGGGGCCAGGCACCCAAATGGATACATCACCAATCAATTCAATGGGAGAGAAGGACAGCTGTCAACCGCAACAACAAGGGGAAAAGAACCTTGAATTACCTACTCAGATTAGGCAGCATCGGGGAGAATCTCCTACGGAAATCCTTGAGCTGAAAGTGAGCCCAGATCCAGCTAGCCAAATTCTAGAGAATCCTCAGGAAATTGAAAAACTGCCTGCTGAACTTGAAAGAGACTCTGCTAAGTCTCATGGATCAGCCAGTGCGATGTCAGAGCCCCTTCAAGCTTCTGATCTCTGGTACTGTCCTGATGGCAGCTTTGTCAAGAAGATTGTAGTCCGTGGTCACGGCTTGGACAAACCCAAGCTGGGCTCCCGCTGCACGGTACAGGCTTCTGGATTTCCTTTGGGGTCAGGGCTGCCAGAGGGCTGGACAGAACTAACTGTGGGGTTAGGCCCATGGAGGGAGGAAACTTGGGGGGAGCTCATAGAGAAATGCTTGGAGTCCATGTGTCAAGGCGAGGAGGCAGAGCTTCAGCTCCCTGGGCGCTCTGGACTTCCTGTCAGGCTCACACTGGCCTCCTTCACTCAGGGTCGAGACTCTTGGGAGCTGGAGGACACCGAGAAGGAGGCCTTGGCCAGAGAAGAACGTGCAAGGGGCACAGAATTATTTCGAGCGGGGAATCCGGAAGGAGCTGCCCGATGCTATGCACGGGCTCTTCGGCTGCTGCTGACCTTACCCCCACCTGGCCCTCCGGAACGAACTGTACTTCACGCCAACCTGGCTGCCTGTCAGTTGCTGCTAGGGCAGCCCCATTTGGCGGCCCAAAGTTGTGACCGGGTGCTGGAGCGGGAGCCTGGCCATATAAAAGCATTGTACCGAAGGGGTGTTGCCCAGGCTGCTCTTGGAAACCTAGAAAAAGCAATGACTGACCTTAAGAAGGTGTTGGCCGTAGACCCCAAAAACCGGGCAGCCCAGGAGGAGCTGGGAAAGGTGATCATTCAGGGGAAGAAACAGGATGCAGGGCTGGCTCAAGGACTGCGCAAGATGTTTGGCTGATTAAAAGTTAAACCTTAAAAGAGACAGGAACCTGTGAAGTGTGGTCTATGCTGTGAGATTTGGTGGGGACCAAGGGAGAGTTGCACCATATCCCACTCCAAGCTTCTGCCTTCCTAAGGGAGGTAGCTGTGGTCTCAGCATCCCTTTTTACCATTAAAAAGCTATATAGTCACGTGTGCTATGTTTTGGGGGGGCTTGTCCATCTCCGAAGATGAATCGATGAGCTAAACTTCTAAATTTAGGACACTCTGGGGCAGAGGGCGTAACTCCAAAGACCGAAGGCCACACTTCCTAGGCGCTTTCAGGCGGAGATCTGTTTGGCGCATGCGCAAACCTCACTGTCCAGTACTGTTGAAGTGTTAGCGTCCTGCCGCGCTCCCATTGGCCCAGCCTGTACGACCGGCTCTTCTATTGACGCATGTGCTCAGTACCCAGGCCTCTTACTGGTCGGAAGGACTTCCGGGACGCCCCCCTCCCTTTTTAGGAGTCGATTGATTCGTTGATGATGCGGAAGAGGCGGGCCTTGGGGGACCGTCTAATGGTTGGGGGGTGGGGGGAAAGATGGCGGAGCTGATGCTTCTCAGCGAGATTGCGGACCCGACACGCTTTTTCACCGACAACTTGCTGAGCCCGGAGGACTGGGGTGCGCAGAGTGAGGCGCCTCGGGGAAGGGATAGGGCTGTGGCCTGCTGTGCCCCTGAGGCACGTAGGAAGAAGCGGAGGCTCAAAGAGGAAGGCTGGGCAAATACGGAATCGATCGTCTGAAGAAGGGTGGAACAGAGGAGCTAGTTGGGCTTTGGGGGATGCGGGAGTCGGGGAAGACCTCCGCTCCCGCGGAAACGTGGAATCGTTCCGGGATTGGGGAAGGAGGGACTGAAGTTCTTCGGCTATATCACTTTTCAAGTGGGCGGGCGGTGGGTCTGGCCGAGCCGAGCCAATGAGGGATGGGGCGAGGCTCTGTGAGGATCTGAAGGTTGCGCTACCGGCCGACCCCCGACCCTCCGCACCTCTTGCAGACAGCACTTTGTACGCCGGCTTGGATGAAGTGGCCGAGGAGCAGACGGAGCTCTTCCGTTGTCCGGAGCAAGATGTCCCGGTATCGCTCCCCAAGCCTTGTCTCTCACCGTTGGTGGGTGCGAGTGGTCGCAGAACCTGGGACTCATCCCCAAGCCAGCGCTCAGCTGGAGCACCCCTTCATCCTCACACTTCTGCCTTCTAATACCCGGCCCCCTTGTTCAGTTTGGCAGCAGCTCTCTGGACCTGGGAATGGACGTCAGCCCTCCTGAACCCCCCTGGGACTCTCTGCCTATCTTCCCAGGTAAGATACCCTTTGTGATTCCCTCATCCTTTGAGAAACCCTCACCGTCCCATTGTTTCCCAGAAACTGTGCAGTTCCTCTTATCCTCAAGCCTCCTCCACCTGAGTGCCTGTGTACTCCTCTCCCCCTTTGACCCCTGATATGTGCTCCTTCTCCCTTGCCCAGTGAGGGGTTTTTACCCCATGTCCTTGGGCGCTTTTTGGGCTCTTGTCAGGCTCCGCTTCGTGGTTATTTTCTAGCCCGTTTTCCTCCAGATCTCCAGGTGAAGTCTGAGCCATCCTCCCCCTGCTCTTCCTCCTCCCTCAGCTCTGAATCATCGCATCTTTCCACAGAGCCCTCCAACCAGGTGAGAGAGTCATCTCCCTCCTACTCTCTGTGGCAGGGACTCAGTTCCCTTGCCTTCCCCTGTTGATGCTAAGGAAATGATTTGTGGGCTGCAGGTCATGGGGTGCAGGGGGGAAGTTCTTTTCTACCTTTGCCATTTCTTTTATATCTTCATTTTTCACATTTCCACGTGATTCTCTAGAATCGAAGATGGAGTTTTTTAATATAGAGAGAAATGTGGCAGCCATTGTGGGGTGGGGGAACAGGGAAGAAGAGAGTTGTTAACCACTGAGAATTCTGGAACTATTCTTGTCCAGGTTGTCTACTGCAATATTTGAGATCATGAGACTTTATCCACCTTCCTAGGAATAAAATAGAAAGAGAACAAGGGGCCAGACACAGTTTAGCAAGATGCTGACTACCATTCAAACCAGAATGTCAAGTAACTGGTGGTTTGTAAGCTATAAGGCTTCTGTCCTGGCTTTTACTCTCAACATGTCCTTTTTGTTTTCTTTCTTGTTCTGTCTCCCCTGCTTCACCCTCACTGTTACCCAGGCCCCTGGTGTAGGGGAGATGCTGGTTGTGAAGTCAGAGTCCTTGGCACCCCCACTCTGCCTCCTGGGAGATGATCCAACATCCCCATTTGAAACCATCCAGATCAATGTCAGCACCACCTCTGATGATCCTTCAGGTAATAATAGCCTGCATCATCCCCAGGCTTTACCAAGAGAGAGAGAGAGAGAGAGAGAGAGTGTGTGTGTGTGTGTGTGTGTGTGTGTGTGTGTGTGTGTGTGTGTGTAAAGAGGGAGTCCGGTCAGCAGGACAAGGAGGAGAGGTGGGGAGGGGAGATGGCAGATAACCAGGAGGAAGGCCAGGAGCAGGAGGGAGGATTTCAGGAAATCACAGTAAGGGCAGCACTGAAGAGATGGGAATAATTTTTCTTTCTTTTCTTGTTTCTGTTGCTTTTCATTTTTAAAAACTTGCAGACAGTTTAGGGCATATTTATATATGTGACTTTCCCTCCAAAGGTTTTATTGTAAAAATTTTCAAGCAGACAGAAAACTTGGAATACCATATACCTGCTCCTGCATTCTACAAGTAACATTATTTGTGCTTTTTTAGAAGTGTTATTGAGTCTATTTACTCTTGCATGTTTATTCAGCATCTACATTTCTTGAGCATCTACTCCATGCCAGATACTGGACAGGGTTCTGAGTTGCAAAGATGAAGAACACCTTACCACCTCACTGACTTAAGGATCCCATGCTATGGTGTGGGAGAAAGACAACTAAAGTATGGTAATTCTAGGGTAGAGATTATCACAGGGTGCCATGGAGGCTCATAAGAGGGGGAATCTCACCCAGCTGGGGCTAGATCAAGGATGTACTCATGCAGGAGGGGTTTCCTGAGCTGAGTTTTGAAAGATAGATTGGAATTAGCCAGAAGAAGACTGTAGGGACTAGTGTGGAACCTGAGGAACCTGCATCTCTTTAGAGTGGATGTAAGGAGGGGGAGTAGGGAAGGGCCTGGAAATTCAGAGGCTTCAGGGCCAGGTAGAAACCTTGTTTAGGGACTCTTAGCTTTTTTCCTGTGGGCAGTTTTGTGCCTTTGAAGAGTCAGGCAGGAGAAGAGTGTGATTAGGAAGATGACTCTGGTGGCAAAGTAGACACTGGATTGCAGAAACTCAGGACTGGAGGCAGAAGGAGGACCAAGAAAGAGGTCCATGTGGTTAGTCAGGTAAGATACTCAGATGCTGAGAAGAAGGCAGATTTGAGAAAGAGTGAATTAGAACGGATGAGTGCAGTGACCTCCTGGGCATTAAAGATGAGCAGAGGTGAAAGAACGTGCCTGGGTTTCTAACAAGGGCAGCCACCCGGTGGGTGAGGGTACCAATCGCTGGAGAACGACTGCAGGAGCAGGAGCCTCCTGGCAGGAAGCATGATGAATTCAATGTGGGACTTGTTGATTGTTGATTTCAAGGTGACTTCAGGGTTTCTTAGCCTACCTTCCCTTGGTTGAAGTTCAGCCAGAAGCTTGAAGACAAGAGAGCCACACGTGTTTTCCTCCTGGGCCTCAGAGCAGGGCAGGGGAGGGTGGGGAGAGATTTGGAGGGACAAACAGCTCATATCCAGCATATGATTAAGTATTACAAAGAGGAGAAACAAAATAAGGATTGAAAAGTTTATATTAGTGAAAAAATTGTTGACGATTTTGCAAAGGATAGAGTTCTTGGAGTCAGAGTCTCCTCTAATATATAGGTATTTTTTTGAGGGCCTGTACTTTACCTGGGCTCCCTAGGTAGCACTAGTGGTAACGAACCTGCCTGCCAAATGCAGGAGACATAAGAGATGTGGGTTCAATCCTTGGGTCAGGAAGATCCCCTGGGGGAGGGCATAGCAACTCACTCCAGTATTCTTGCCTGGAGAATCCCATGGACAGAGGAGCCTGGTGGGCTACAGTCTGTGGGATCACAAAGAGTCTGACATGACTGAAATGACTTACCACACAGGCACCCATGCACTTTACCCATCCCTTTGATAGACATGAAGCACAAGACCTAGGCATTGCTTTTGGAGAGTCTCATGAAGGTTAATATATGGTTACATAGCTCAGACAGTGGTCACCTCTGTGGAGAGGTTCTGGATGGCTGGTGGACAAGGAAGGAAAGGAGATTCACTTCTCACTGAATTTCCCTTTGTTCTTTGGGATCTTGTATTATATGAGTGTATTACCTATTGAAATACATAAATAGACTTGAGATTTTAAAATAGCAGTATTGGTAATCTTATAATTAAGTATCAAAATCCAAGCTATGAACCAGAGGTAGTAGTGGATCATTGACCTTGGAGCTGAATCTGGCCTTCAGCTAGGTTAACCTCCATGGGGCAATCAACAAGTCTTACAGATAGATTTAACAGAGGCTGTGAAGGCTCAGAGGTGACTTGAGCTTTGAAGGCTGACGGTAGGAAGGAGATCTGTATAAAGGGACAAGCAGTGAGCCCTGTGTTAAGGCCGGTTGAATTTGGGTGAATGGAGGGGCGTGAGAATGGAAGTGACCAGCAGGCAGCTTGAGAGTCAGAATCCGGGCGCAGGGGAGCAGTCAAGGGTAGAGATGCAGGCCAGGCAGTTGTCAGAGTTGTGATGCATGATTGCATTGGGCCAGGATGAGGTGGAAATCCAGCCAGACAGGAATTTGGGCCCATGAAAATGCAGCCGAATCTCCCTGTGTGGGCCTTCACCATGCGAATGAACAAGGTGTGTGAAGAAGAAAGGGACAGCTGACACGCAAGGGCAGGCTTGAGGGTTTGGCAGTGGTAGAACCAGCTGAGAGGGGCCAAGGAAGGAGAAGGGAGTCCTTTCTGAGAAAAGAGGTTGGAGGAGAGGCAGCAGGTTAGCAGCTCCAGTCCCCCTCCTCTGGATTGCCCTCCTGAGCCAGAAATAGTTTTACTTCCAGGTACAAGGGGAAGTGACTGTGTCTCCCATTTCCGCATCTTAGCCCTGTTCTCCTTCAGTGTTTATCTGACACCCAGCTCTTTGTCTCATCCTGCCATCCCACAGATGTTCAGATTAAGATAGAGCCTGCCTCTCCATCTTCCTCCATCAACTCGGAGGCTCCCCTGCTCTCTGCAGAGTCCCCCAGCCAGGTGAGCATGCACTCCGCTCCTCCCTCCAGCATGCGTGTGAGTTCCTCCTGACTCTCAGAGGTGTGAGGGCTTTCTCTTCTTCAGCTCCTCCTCCTCCGAGCTCTTCCTGACTCGCATGTCTTCTGGAATGCCCCATGTAGGCTTTCATAGGAGAGGAGGTCCTGGAAGTGAAGACAGAGTCCCCGTCCCCTCAGGGGTGTCTCCTGCGGGATGTCCCCGGCCCCCCTCCTGGAGCTGTCCAGATCAGCATGGGCCTGTCCTCTGACGGCTCCTCAGGTAATGCATCTCCTGACAGCTGGGGCCCCTGGCTGGAGGCCTGTTGTCCTGACATCCCTTCCTTCTTTCCTTTCACCTTCCTTCAGGCAAAGCCCTGCCCGCCCGGAAGCCACCACTGCAGCCCAAACCCATGCTGATAACCACTGTCCCGATACCCCCGAGAGCTGTGCCTGCCAGCACCACCGTCCTCTTGCAGCCCCTTGTCCAGCCACCCCCAGGTACTGAAGGAGAGAAGGAGGCAGCTCACAGCCTTCCAGCGCCCTGACCCTTGGGTGCTCAGCTGTGGGTGTGGGCACAAGGACACCACCTGACTCCCAGCTCTCAGACCTCCCTCTTCTGCCCACTTGCCCCAGTGTCCCCAGTTGTCCTCATCCAAGGTACTGTTCGAGTCCAGCCTGAGGGACCGACCCCTCCTCCTCCACGGCCTGAGAGGAAGAGCATTGTTCCAGCCCCTATGCCTGGGAACTCCTGCCCTCCTGAGGTGGATGTAAGTTATTTACTGGGGAGAGGAGGAGGAAGGCTTAGTAATGGGGAGGGGAGAGAACTGTGGAGTGAGAAGGAAGCAAAAAAGTGAGCAAGCAGGCCCATCAGATGATCCTCAGGTCAGAGTGGACCCCTTTTATCAACCCCATGTAGTTTTAGGATCCTCAGGTTTGCTGTCCCTGCAGATGGAGAAGTGGGAGTGGTCTTAGTAAATCAAAGCCAGAGGAGTCATCCTGTGTTATAGAAGAGGGAGGCTGCTTCCTTGGGGAAAGCCAGGTAAACTGTTCTCTTACGATAGCAAGCTTAAACTTTGGGTCCTAAAAAAGGAGAATTGCAAAGAAGGAAGACCACTCATCAAGGAAAAGAACTGAGGTTCTACCAAGAACCTGGGTGGGGAAGTTCCTCCTATAGTCCGACTTCTCGAAGCTCTGAGGCACAGGAGTAGGAAGTGGTGGAGAGAAGGGCCCCTTCCCTAAAATGTTTCAGCGGAGAGGAAGAACCCCTCTCTGACTCTGCATGTAGAGGTGAAGAAGGCAGGAGAGAGGCCCACGTGAATTTTGGGTAGTCAGTCCCTGGGGTGGTGGGATGCACTTCCCCTTCCCCGCCCTGCTTTCACTCTCCCTCTGACCCTCTGGTGCCCAGGCCAAGCTGCTGAAGCGGCAGCAGCGGATGATCAAGAACCGGGAGTCAGCCTGCCAGTCCCGCAGGAAGAAGAAAGAGTACCTGCAGGGGCTGGAAGCCCGGCTGCAAGCCGTGCTGGCCGACAACCAGCAGCTCCGGCGGGAGAATGCTGCCCTCCGCCGGCGGCTGGAGGCCCTGCTGACTGAGGTGAGACCCGGGAGGCCTGGGGAGACGAGTGGGAGTGCGGGCTCCCTGGGATGACTCACCCTCTCCGGCCTCTCTCTTCCTCTGCATCTTAGAACAGCGAGCTCAAGTTAGGGTCTGGAAACAGGAAGGTGGTCTGCGTCATGGTCTTCCTTCTCTTCATCGCTTTCAACTTTGGGCCTGTGAGGTGAGACCTTCCTCGTCTCCCCAGAACCGTCTGGGTGGAGCCTGCCTGTCGGCCGCTTGATTACCTCTTAGGCACAATCCCTTTCGTTACTTGCACACAGACAGCTCTGGTGTCCTTGGTACTGATGGTGTAGCCAGCTAGTCCCTAGTCCCTTCATGTTCCATCATCTCTGTCATAAATGGTACGTCCCGGAGGAGATGGTCATGAGAACACTGATAAACATAGTGACTATATTAAGTGCTTACTGAGTTCTGGGCCCTCGGTTAAGCACGCTCCTTTTCTAGTGTTTTCTGGCTCTGTGCGTAGGGACTGTTCTCAGTCCATCTTGCAGATGAAGAGAATCAGTCTTGCAGCACAAATTGGAACCAGGCATGCTATCTGCAGAGCCCTCCCTCTTACCCAGGCCCTCAGTTAAGCTGGAATTCTTCCTCGTGCTCCATCCTTTTCTATCCACAGCATCAGTGAGCCTCCTCCGGCTTCCATCTCTCCTCGGATGAGCAGAGGGGAGTCTCGACCCCGGAGACACTTGCTGGAGTTCTCGGCACAAGAGCCAGTTCATGGAGCCGAGCCCCGCCAGCATCCCTTCCAGGACCCTGAGGAGCCCCAGCCCAGCCCCGCTGGCCACCCAAGTTTCAGGTGAGGAGCGGGCCCTCTCTGTTTTAGAGGTGCTGAGTGTGTCTTCTCCCCTAAAGTTACCTTTCCTTTTTGAGGGGGAGCCAGGTTTCCCAGTTGAATCCGCGTGCCAGTGCAGGAGACCCAAGAGACACGCGTTTGATCCCTGGGTTGGGGAAGATCCCCTGGAGAAGGAAATGGCAACCCACTCCAATATTCTTGGCCTGGAAAACTCCATGGATAGAGGAGCCTGGAGGGCTACGGCCTGTAGGTTCACACAGGGTCAGACATGACTGAGCACATACACAGCAACAGAGCTGTTCTCATGCCAACATGGCCTTTCCTATTGACAGGGCAGTGTTGGGCACCCTGGGTCATGCCCCCTCTCTGCCTCACTCCAGGAACCTGACAGCCTTCCCTGGGGACACCAGGGAGCTGCTGCTGAGAGACCTGGACCAGCTCTTCCTCTCCTCGGATTGCCGGCACTTTAACCGAACCGAGTCCCTGAGGTAGGGGGGTTCATGACTGGGGCGTCCTCCCTGTGTCCCGAGGCCCCTCCCCGAAGGCCTGGCTAACCTTGTGTGCTGAAGCGCCAGCTCCCCGTGCCCTCTCCCCTTCCCTCTGATGTGCGGGACAGAAGAGTGGGCGTCTTGGCCCGGCATGGAGGTGTCCCCCTCCTCTGCCTCCCCAGGCTTGCTGACGAGCTGAGTGGCTGGGTCCAGCGCCACCAGAGAGGCCGGCGGAAGACACCTCAGAGAGCCCAGGAGAAACAGGTAGGAGGGGGTGGGCCGGTTCAGGGAAGGCCACTTGAAAATGAGGGCTAAACATCCTAGGGGTTGTAAGTGGTTTGGGGTGGTGGGAAGGAGGGTGGGTGTGAGGTGGCGTCAGTTTGTAGGGGCCGTCTCTCTTTTCCCTTTTCCCTTCATCCTCTTCAAATCCTTAGATACTTCTCCTTCCAGAAGTCTCAGTTTCGGAAGAAGTCTCCTCCAGTTCAGGCAGTCCCCACCCGCCCCCCTGGGCCCCCGGAAGGGTGAGTCTTGAAGGGGCACTTACTTATTAAGCGAGGCTCCTCTAAAGGAGCCGTCCTGCGTGCGTCGTCACTGCCCCCAGGGCCTCATGCTTCCCTCCTCCCCTGGGGGTCTCCTGTCTCCCTCTCACCCTCTCCCCTCTTCCCTAGTGGGAACTGGTCCCTGGGCTTGCTTCCTCACCAATCCCATTTTCCTACCTGTCCAGGGATTCCGTGGGCCAGCTGCAGCTGTACCGCCAACCAGACCGTTCGCAGCCCGAGTTCCTGGATGCAATTGACCGACGGGAAGACACATTTTACGTTGTCTCCTTCCGAAGGGTGAGTTTCTCCTGCGGGCCCCATCCCCTCACCCTGGGTTCCCCGGCAATCTCTCTGCAGGTCAAGGCTGGAGAGCAGGGCCAGGGAGCCTGTCAGCACCTTTTCCTCCACCCTCCTGGCCTGGCCCCTCTGTCCCCAGGACCACTTGCTGCTCCCAGCCATCAGCCACAACAAGACCTCCCGGCCCAAGATGTCTCTGGTGATGCCTGCTATGGCCCCCAATGGTAATTCTTTCCCTGCCCAGTGTGGAGACAGGTCCTGAGATTGAGAAATAAGGAAGTTCCAATGGGGAGATCCAGCATGAAGAGTTGAGGGGGGAAATGACAGAAGCAGGGATTCCAGAGTGATGCTAGATACATGGGTGAGAGCAAGCCAGAAATCGTTTGAGAAAAACAAAATGCAGGAGACTGATGGGAGGAAGATGAGACGTGGGTCCTCCCTAGGTGAAGGTGCTTAGGGCTGTGGACCGGGGTGGGCTGGGAACCTGCCAGAGTCTTACTTCTTTTTTTTCTCTTGATATCCTCTCCTCTGCGACTTTACATTCATCACTGTCATCCACCCCCACCCCGCCCCTGCCACTTCTTTCTTCTCCCCGCACCAACTCCATCCCTACCTTCTCACTGAACACCCCCTGGATCTGCCTGCCCATCACTGCCCGTTCCCCCCTGTCCACCTCTGCTTTTCTGACCTCTCTGCCTTCCCCTTCTCCTCTCCCTTAACTCTGCCCCTCTCACAGAGACCCTGTCAGGCCGGGGACCCCCTGGGGACTATGAGGAGATGATGCAGATCGAGTGTGAGGTCATGGATACCAGGGTGATTCACATCAAGACCTCCACAGTGCCCCCCTCGCTACGAAAACAGCCGTCCTCAACCCCGGGCAATGCCACAGGTGGCCCCTTGCCAGCTTCTGCAGCAGCCAGCCAGGCTCACCAGGCTGCCCATCAGCCCTCTACCTCAATCATCTCTGACCTCTATGACTCACACTGACTTAGAACCGGGGGGTAAGGGTGGAAGCAACCAAGTGGGACTGTTTTGAATTGTCCTGATCCCTGGGCTTGCGGCAATTTGTAAAGGGAAGACAGGATGTGGGGGTTAAGCACTTATTTGGAGGTGGGTGGGAGTTTTCCTCTCTTCTCACCCCTTTTTTGGAATATAGAGCTCCTCTCATTTCTATGAACCCCCAATCCCTGCTTCTTTCCTTGAGGGTGCTGAGTGAAGTTAAGTTTTGGGGTGAGTGGGCCCCAGTACACTCTTTATTCTTATGTTTCTGTTTTGGGGGGTGGAGGTGGGAATTTAGTCCCCAGGCGGGACAAGGGAAGTTTTTACATTTTGGAGCTAGTTCCTGGGAGTCAACGAGGCATGGCAGAGGGAGGTCAGGTGGATGTATGGGCATATCTTCTTTTTTATTATTAAATAAACAACTTGGAGGGAGTTGAAGGTATGGTGCCTGCCTTCCTGGCTTGTGATGGGTCATTTGGGGGAACTTGGCTGCTGTAGGGCCGGTGTGTCAGAGAGCCGAGCACTGAGGACACGGCTAGCTCTGGGGTGGAGTGGGTGTGTGATCACAGACCTCACGTCATCCCCTTCTCCCCAGCCCTGTAACGCGCGAGGGATATGTCTGGTATCTGGTGGGGAGCGGGGGAGGGATGTCCCATGGTGTGACAGGCTAGAGAGTGCAGATTCTGGAATGTGTCTGAGTAAACAGGAAGGACAGGGGGCCCCACGCCCTTCAGGGTGAATGGGCTGCCTCCCTGGGTCCCCTGCATTCTAGCAGGTTCTTCCCCCTAGCTTTCCAGGAGGAGCAGCTTGAACAAACAATGGAGCTGGGGCCAGGGGCTGTGAGCCCAGAAAGGAGGAGCCACAGTGGAGAAGGAGGCAGTGTTTGGAGGGAAGAGGGACGCTGAGAAGCATCTCCTTAGCCCCAAACTGGAGGAAACTGAGACTTGAGAGTCCAATTGAAAGAAAAGGACACTTGCGGGGCCAGCAGGAAAGGCTGTGCTTTCTAATTAGGAGGAAGGAGAATAGGACAACAGGCAAGGGGCCAAGACTCCCTCAACCTGGGGGTTCCCCGTCAGGGGCGCCTGTCCAGCAGCACCTCGGACCTGGCCCTGCAGGAGTGTCCTGGGTCAGCGGGAGGGCGTGGGCTGGGCCTGGGCTCCACGCCCAGATGACTGGACAGGGGCCGCCCGGGCCACAAGCCCAGGCCTGAAAGCGGGAGAAGAACCTCACGTGTTCAGCCAGGCTCCCCTGCTTCCCATTACTGTGTTTGGGGTGAAAACAGACCAAGTAACTATGGCAACCTGGAACCTAGGGCCCCCAGGAACTAGGCCTTTCCTCCCTCCAGAGGGCAGCCCTGGCTCTTCTACCATCACTTCCTGTCCCAAGGTCCCCGGAGCCCTTCCCAGCCTGATCCAGACAGTGCGTGCAAGGAGAACAAGGATTCTGCGGGCAGAGCACCTGAGTTGGATTTCCTGTTTTGCCTTTTATTAGTGGGTATCTTGGGCTTCCCTGGTGGCTCACATGGTAAAAAAATACACCTGCAGTGCAGGAGACCTGGGTTCAATCCCTGGGTCTGGAAGATCTGGAGAAGGGATGGCAACCCACTCCAGTACTCTTGCTGGGTATATCCCATGGACAGAGGAACTGGTGGGATACAGTCCATGTGGTCGCAGAGTCAGACGCAACGAAGTGACTAACACTGGTAGGTTGCTTGCACACACTGAGCCTTAGTTGCCTACCTGCACAACGGGGTGTTCCTGCCTACTCCTTGGGTTGATGTGCGGAGGAAAGATGATGTGCAGGATGCCTGGTCTACAGTGGACACAGCTTTCTCTCCTCACCTGCTCCATTCACCTGGTCCTTTTCTCCTCGATTCCACTTTTATCCCATCTGGATCCATCACTGTTTCATTGTCCTGTCACTTTCTCTCTTTCCTGACGCCAGCTCAGGAGTGTGCTTAAAGTACTGGCTTCTCAGAAGGGGGCTTTGGGGTGTGGCATGCAGCTCCTCTGGCTGGTTTGCAGGGCACAGCTGGCACTGTGGTTAGAGCCAGGACTCTGTCTTGGCAAGGGCCTGGGTGGTGGGAAGGAAGGCTCAGGAGAGGTGTGGAGAGTGGGTGTGCCATGGGGGGTGAAAGCAGGTCAGTCTGGCTGCCTCCCTGCAGGCCCGTGCTGATCTCTAGCTGCGGCCCCATTGAAGGCCACCTCCACGTGCTGTCACTCCTGCGCGTCCTGTTGACCCCTTTCTGGTCAGACCCTCTGTATCTTTCTGTTCTGTTACTTTGCTTCCTCAGAATCGCCTTTCGTCCACTGTCTCTCCCTCTTCTCTTTTCTCTAGACTGGTTTGCTGCCTTTCTCTGCCCTCTACCCAGCCCCAAGTTATCACCTTCTCATTCACACCCTTTATCCTTTGTTCATCTGCTGGTTTCTCAAGGTTTTTGTGTTTTTCCCTTCCTCCCCCTCCGCTTCACAGTCTGCTCCCTTTCTTCTGGGTCCTCTCCTCTCCCCCCGCTGCTTCCACTCCTTCGTCCACATTCCTTGCCCCCTTCCATAACTTCCTCTCTTCTCCCCTGCTCCAGCCCTCTCCTCCTTCCGCCCCCGTGCCCCCCTCTCCCTTCACCTCCCCCAGTGCTCGGTCCTCTCCCAGCTGTGGGGCCAGGACTGGAGAGCCTCACACTGTTGCCTCATCGTTCTGCTATGGCTTCTGGATACAGCACATCTGGATTCCGGGGCCCAGATGTGTGGTTGCTACAGCGACCCCGGTCCCTCTGGTAAATACGGGCGCCCACCCGCCCCACAGCAGAGAACAAAATAATTGTGTGACTTTCTTTTGTCACGAGATAGAAATGTCCTCCCTCCTCCCTTTTCCCCACACCCATGTCTCCAGGCAAAGGAAGTTTTAAGGGTCCAAACTGTTCCTCCTGTGGCTCTCTTGCCCTGTTTTTCAGCCCAGGCTCTTAATTCTCCCCCCTCTTTCATCTCAGGATCAGTTTTTTCTCTCCACGTTCCTCATCACCTCCCACCTCGCCCCATCCCCCAGTCTCAGTAATGAAGTGTTGACCCCCTGACTTAAACTTGGCAGTTTCTTCCCACTGAATCTACATCATAACTGGATGCAGAAAGAAGTTTCAGAAATCGAGAGCACCCACCTTTCCCCAACAAATCCTGCCTGAAGCCCTTCATTTGTTTCTGCCCTAAGTCTTCGATCTTTCTAGGGCTCTTCTTGGGGGAGGGGGAGCCATACAGGCTTTGGAATCTGAAAATGGCCTGAGGCCCACCTTCACCACCACTAGCAAAGTCACCCGGCCAAGTCCATTAATGTCTACAAGCCCCCGCTTCCTCAGCATAAAGTGGGATTAATAAAGTGCTGCGGTGTGGGAAAGGGCTTTGTAAACGGAAGCCCAGCACAACTGCTTTCTATCTTCCCCTCTCTGGGACTGCTTCTTTGGATCACAGCCCCTGGCCTCTTCACTCCCTCTCTATCCTTCAGGCCCTTGCCCTCAATTGCCCTTACTCTTGTTTTCCTCGGCTTCTCCTTTCCTTCCTTGCTGTATACCTTTTATCTCTCATCCTCCTGAGGGTAGGACAAGAACTTGGAGGTTCATTCAAGGATGGAGGCCCACAGCTGAAGACACCTAGACCGAGGATTTGGAGAACAGCCAGAGCACACAAACGGGTCTCAGTAAGACCCCAGCCTTTCTGTCCACCACCTGGGACACCTCGGTGAAGGCGACCCCACTGACCACTGGACTCCCTGCCTTCACTCTGAGGCTCCCTGCCAGACACTCTTGCCACTTCTCTCACAGTCCTTTGGCAACTCAGTGTTGACAGGCATTTATGAAGCACCTGCTTTATGCAAGGCCCAGTGCTTTTCTGATAAAAGGCAAACATATATATATATATATAAGACATAAGCTCCTCCAGGAGCCTGAAATCCAGGGTGTGGATCACATTTTAGATAATGATTATCTCAGAAGCTGGAATTGTGTCTGTCAGGCCTCCAGTGGCTTCGGCTTCTTTGAATGCCTTCTGAGCTTGTGAATGTCTGGAATCTCGAACCCTTTTCTGACTCCAGCATCCTGTCTCCCCTGAGAAGTGGACTTCCAGAACACCCCAAGGCCATCATTTCAGTCCTCCTTTCTCTCCAGGCTCTTCTGGCCACTCTTGGACCAAGTATACCTACAGTGACCATACTTCCACTATACTTCCACACTGTGGTCCAGTGGTTAAGGCTCCACGCTTCCACTTCAGAGGGTGCAAGTCTGATCCCTGGTGGGGGAACTAGGATCCCACATGCCTAGTGGTGCAGTGGAAAAATACATGAATCTGATAAAAATAAAACCAACATATAGGGTACAGGATCAAAAAAAAGGGAGCAGGGCAGGATATGACCATTAGAATTACTAGAATCTGGCAGTATCAGAGAAAATCTGTTCTCTCAAGTTTTCTCTTGCCAGGTAATGCCATTTTAGACCCTCCACCCTTTCAAGTGCTTTCCCCCAAGCCCTGCATGGAAAGCTGAGGGAAACTGTTACCTATTTCAGGCTCTGGGGGCTTCGGGCCAAGGCAGAGGAAGGAAGCTGAACCCAACTCTATCCAAGATGCTGACTTCATCTTTCCTATCAAAGCCAGGAAAAAAAAAAACAGACACATGCACACCCAGACACACGGGCACACACGGTGACACCCATGCGAGCACCCACGCAAGCCTTCGCCCTCGGCCACCAGGAGCTCACGGGGCATTCCGCAGAGCCACATGCTGGGCCAGTGCGCCCTGCCCCCCAGAAACAACACACCCGAGACCCTGGGGACCTGTGGACACCTCTGCCCCAACGATGTACAGAGTCAAGAAACGGGTTCCCGCACTCCCTGTCACCCTCGAGCTGTCACTTGGCCAAGCCTCCATGGTGAGGATTGTGAAAAGTGGAGTCTCAGTCATGTCCCACTCTTTGTGACCCCATGGACAGTAGCAGGCTCCGAGATCCATGGGATTTTCCAGGCAAGAGTACTGGAGTGGGCCGCCATTTTGTGGTTGGGTGGAAAGCACTTTATCCGCGTGAAACCTCCCTCTGGTTGGATGGAAAGAACTTTATCTGCGTGAAACCTCCCTCAGCCTGGATATTTCTTATCCAGAAAAAGTCTCTTCTTCAGCCCCTCATCAGGGGAGCAAAGCACATGGGGAAATGAGACCAGAGAGAGAGCCCGGCAGCCTGATGTGCGCATCTGCCACTCTGCCCTCTGGCCAGTCTTCCTATCTCTACCCAAGATCGAAATGACCTCTTCCTCAAGCCCACAACTCCCTCCCTACCCCTGCTTCTCCGCTGCAGCACAGAATTAGTCCCCTTCCTCTTTCCAGAACATCAGCATGCCATGTGCCCCCCACCCTCATGTCTGCCCCTGGCTCTCACTCTTTCTCCGTCCCCAAACCTTTCTCCTAACTTTCAGGCTTCCCTTCCCTGTCTCCTGTGAACCCCACCTTTCCCAAGTCGTCTATGTCTCGGTGTTCAGGCCACACTCTTGTCCAGCCAGTGCCCAAGCCTCATCTGCCATTTCTCTAGGAAGCTGCTCAGGTGAAAGAATGAAAAGGGGGCACTGATCCCTGAGCTGAGAACCAGAGATTGAACAGTACAGACAGGGAGAGGCAGCACAGAGACGGGGCGAGAAGAGGACACAGTGCAGGTGGGAGCAGTGGGGCCAGGCAGGGACCGAGGTGGGACAAGAAGGCTCCTCGTGGAGAGCAGTCTAGACTGGGGAGGGAGGCTTCCTCCTGCCACCCACCCTCTCTGCTGCCTGCCCCTGCCAGGAGATAAATGGTAAGGGGATGAAGGACCGGGTGCTGGGCAAGACCCCAGCTGGAGGAATGTGGCAGCTGGGAAGAGGTGGAGGAGGTTCCGAGGAGGGAGAGGGGCTGGCCGTGGGAAGGGGTGCTGGAAGAGGGGGAAACAGGTTAGAGAGCAGGAGCAAGAGGTGGAGAAATGGTGGGGAAAAGGAGAAATGATATGAGGGATGGGGGTGTCAAGTTGGGACACAAATTAGGGTGAGGAGGAAGAATAAAAGTGGGATAAGGAAAGGATGGGGGAGGTTGGATGAGGGCTGGAGGGGGTGAGATGAGGGTATTGTGGGACTCAGTGATCCCAGACAGGGAGGTGGGTGGGATGACGGAGGGAGGAGAGGAGGGGTGACATATGATGACGTTGGGAGGGCCTGGCAGGGGCGGATGGGTGGGAGGACCTGCCCTATCTCCGCTCCCCTCCCTGACCTCATGCTGGTCCTCCCCTTCTCCTCCCCCGGCTGGCTTCAGTCTCCCTCCTCCTCACTGTCGCTGCCCAGATCGACAGTCGGGTCGCGGCTCAGTGAGCCCCTGCTGCAGGGAACGAGCAAGGGGATATACCAGGAGCTCAGGGCTGCCAAGGGGCATCCACCCACCCTTCCCTGAGAACCCCCCTTCCCAAGTTCGGGACAGAGCAGGTACAGACACATTGAAGCTGCTGGTTACTCAGGTAAGGAAGTAACCTCCGTCTCTGGGAGACAGGAAAAGAGACGGGAGAGGTGGGGACCTCTACCCCCAAACCCCAGGTGAAGGTTGGCAGGAGAGCAGGGACTTTGTGCGGGGGCAGAGGAAATAAGACCATGCACCCAGGACCGGACTCCCCGTGGAGGGTGTGTCTGGGAGAGTCAGTGCAGGTGTGTGTGAGTTGGGCACGGAGGATGGATGCTGGGGTTTGGATAGGACCGGGGGCGGCACCAAGGTGGAGGCGGTTATCGGTGCGGTGTTGGGGCTGGGAGAAACCAGAAGCCAGGATGAGCTGGTGGCCGGCTGAACCTCAGGATGGGAGTGCTGGTGGAACCCCAAGTGATCTGGCTGGAGCGGCTGAGCCAGAACTCTAGGAACGTGCCCGAGGGAACTTTTTTGAGCATCCAGATGGGGACTCCCCGGGTGGCAGCAGGTGGATTGCAAGGCCCCAGGAGGGAGTTTTGGGGGTCTCCAGCCTTTAGGAAATGCAGCAATGGAGCAGAGTTAGGACTCCCAGGTCTGGGAAGGGCACGGAGTCTGTGGAGAGAATCCTAAAATTTATTCTTGGCAGAGAGCTTTGCACCCGTGACTCACGGTTCAGTGCGGCTGGGATGACTGCGCGATGCCTCCAGAGGGGCACAGGGGCTCCGTCTTCGCTCCAATCCCCCTTCCAGGCTCTTCTGCTCTGTCCATCTGAACCTCCCCCCTACACGTGACACACCCTGGGTGGGACGGGCGGGACCCTTATCTCGCCTGGAAAGAATTTAATGGCTTGGAAACAACTGGAAATGGAACTGAGAGGAACTACTGGGAAGCAACTCGGAAACACGGAAACACCGCAGCTGCCGTCCGTCTGCTTCCAATCCCCGCCCACTTCCCAGATCCTTAACCCCCCTCCCCTCTTTCCCTGGCCCTGCCTCCAGACTCCCGGGGACCCAGCACCTTAATTTCTCAACTTTATTTCCCTTGAGTCCTGGTCACTCAGTGCTCCTCCCCAGAACTCTTTGCCACTGAGGGTCCGGAAATCCTTTAATTTTCCCACGTCTCTGGCCCATGAACTTCCCAGAATAAGGGGTGTCTTAGATCCTCCAACTGCCCCATCTCCCGGTTACCTCCTTGCCACCTGCTTCAACCCAGTGTCTGCAGCCCGCCCTCACCTCCCTCCTTGATCTCTCAGTGCTAGAATCCTTCTACCTTCGCTCTTCTTGTGGTACGAGGGACAGAGAAAAGCATGGGGGTGGGGCCAAAATCCCCCACCTCTGGAACATCCCTGCAGGAGGCCAGCCCCTCTCCCCAGCTCCTGGGACCTACAGTCCCTGATGAGCGAAGTGTCAAACTTGGCTACCACATGAATACCCTGCGCGCTGAGTCATCGCTTGGGACGATGCCCCATCCCTGCCAGCCCTCCGACTATGGGGAGGGTGCCAAGAGGGGGAGGCCCGTGCTCCCCTCCTTTCTCGCTGCGCACAGGCACCCCTAATGCCGCGGGAGGGCGGGCGATGAGAGGAAACATAAGGGACAACCAAGTATCCTGCTTTCCTGGTGCTGAGAGAAGACCGCGATTCTTTCAAGAAACGGGAATAGGGAGCTAGGCTGGCGGTGGAGACTCGAGGGGAGAGGGGCTTGGGAGGGAGGTTCTGGGGGTGTGGCCCGTGGGGGCCTCTCCTCTCGTGCCTCTCCTCTCAGACCAGCTTCACTACTTTCCTGCTTCTTCCTGCTGCAGAGACCCTCCCCCTGCTCCCACTAAGTGGGGAAGAGGTGCAGGATTCGATTGTTGAGGGAGGGGGACTGGCAGCTCCCCCCAACCCCCAGGGATGTGGAGCACCCTGTAACCTCTGCCTCCTCTGGAGAAGGGTCTCCTCTGTGGTTCCCCTCACTCCAACTAAGTTCTTTGACTCACACAACTGCCCTCTGAGCCAATGAGAAATCAGCTTTTTTAGACATCGCTCAATGACTGGATGTGGAGGAAATGTGAAGAGGAGTTTGTGTGTGTATGGCCTTGTTGTTGTTGTTGTTTAGTAGTTAAGTCGTGTCTCTTTTGTGACCCCATGGACTGTAGCCCACCAGGCTTCTCTCCATCGGATTTCCCAGGCAAGAATACTGGAGTGGGTTACCATTTCCTACTCCAGGGGCTCTTCTCAACCCAGGCAGGGGTCAAACCCAAGTTTCCTGCATTGGCAGATGGGTTCTTTACTGCTGGGAAACCCCTGCACATACTCAAATATGTGTGCCTGCAAAGATGCAAGCTTCTTTGGGTGAGTATAAGTATATGTATAGTTCCCAGGTGGTGCTAGTGGTAAAAAAACCCCATCTGCCAATGTAAGAGATGTAAGAGACACGGGTTCAATCCCTGGGTTGGGAAGATCCCCTGGAGGAGAGCATGGCAACCCACTCCAGTATTCTTGCCTGGAGAATCCCAAAGACAGAGGAGCCTGACAGGCCACAATACATAGGGTTGCAAAGAGTTGGACAGGACTGAAGCGACTTAGGATGGACAGATACAAGAAATGTGTTCATATTTGTGTTTGTGGATAAGCACATGTGAGTACATTTGTATGTGTATGTGTATTTGTGTGTGTGTGCACCTGGAGATGTGCGCAACCTTAGACACAGGGCAACAGAATTTGAAGGTAAGTCAGAGCCCAGTTCACACCCAGGGCTACACTCCAAGCTGAGAGAGGGGCTGAGGGAAGGGCAGCTCTCTGCTTGCCAGGCTTTCTGCTGGGCTTTGTGGGGCAGGGTGCCTCTCAGTGTGGAAATGCTCTGCTCCTGTTGCCCGCTCCTCTTCCATCTCTGGTGGGATGGTGGTGGAGTGTGATGGCTGGTAGCCCTGGAAACTCCTTTTTCTCAGACTCAGAGGAGAATTTTAAGCATAGGAAGCCAGGAAATGTGTGTGTGTTGTGGGAGGCACTGGTCACAGCCCCTAATCCTCCTCCTCAGTCAGCATTCCCATCACTCACCCTACTCTCCTTCCCTCTCCAGCCTCTCTGGTCTGGAAGAACTGGGCACCTGCTAACACTGCTCCTTAACCCTTCACCTGAACCCTCCACGCATCTCTGTTACCGAGGCCCCCTCTCCTGGTTCCTCCCATCACCCCACTACCTTTCTTCTCTAATCCTCGTCTCCCTGTGCCCCCCAGTTCTTGCCTCAGTGGATTCCACGAATACAACTGGGTAACCAGCACTCAGATCAATAAACAGGGCGTTCTTAGCACCCCAGAATTTCCCCACCATGCCCTTTCTTGGTCCCCATTCCCCCGAGAGTGCCACATTTCTGATTTGCAACTCTACTGATTGACAGTTCACATGGTCTAGACTCAAATGTCACAAACAGAATGTTTATGAAACAATGTTTCAGCAAGTTCTTCTTTGTGACTTCTTTTGCTCCACCCTATATTAGCGAGACCCATTCGTGTTATTGCATATAGTTATACTTTATTCTCTTTGCTTTATTATATTCCACTGTGTGAACAAACCACGTGTTATTTAATCCATTCTACTCATGTGAGACATGTGGGTAGTTCCCAGTCTGCGGCTATTACGAGAAGTACTGCTGTAGTGGGTAGACCCCTCAGAGTGGAGCTGCCAGGTCATAGGGCTTGCACACAGCTCTAGTGGATTTGGTCAGTTGTGCCAAATGGTTTTCCAATGGGCTTGTTCTATGCAGTCCTGCCAGGATCTACACATGGCCTGCTCCCTGGTGAACAGCTGCCCCAGATAGCTGTCCGTGGTCCTAGCCCTGACCTTGGTCCTGTCCTTGGCTCCAGCCCTGTGCTAGCCCTGGGCTTAACTTGAACTATGTAAATTGACTAAATATTTATATAGTCAGTAAATATTTTTTGAGCACTTACTATGTGCCAGATGTAAGGATATAGCAGCCAAAGCAAAACAAAAAACCAGGTGCTATGTCTGCCTCCATGGACCTTACAGTCTAGCGAGCAATGTTGAGTGTGGGCAAGAAAGTAATAAAATAATCCCACAAATAAATATGTGAATATAAATTATTATAAATGCTGCAAATGGGAGTTACATGATCCTGTAATATCATATGATAAGGGAGCTGACCTGGACAGGAAAGATTTCCTGAGGAGGAGATGTGGGGTTGAGACCTGAATGATGAGGAAGCCAAGAGAAAAGGGAAGAACATTCCATAGAGGGAACCACAGATACAAAGGTCTGGGGCTGGGAAGAATGTGGGAGACATAAGGCTGGTGGGACTGGAATGGAGAGAGGGAGGGAAGTCTTACGGGGGATGAGGTGGGAGAGGTCAGCAGGGGCCGGATGGTGCAGGACTGTCTCTCAGTATTTGAAGACTATTCAGAAGGGAGCCACTGAAAAGTTTTTTGGGGTCGAGGGACATTCTATTTGCCTTTGCAAGATTTTTAAGAAGCAAGAATAGAAGCAGAGGGACTGGCTAGGAGGCAATCACAGTTGTTAAGCAAAAGGTAGATAGTAGCTTGGACTATAATGATGCGTAGAGGGAGAAACATACGCAAATTAAAAAGACATTTACAATAAAATATGGGTTGATATGATGAAATATGGTGGTGTTGAGTGAGCTGTTGGGTTTCTGGCTTGTGAAGCTGAGTAACTATGGGACCATGAGCTGCAGTAGAGAACACTGAAAAGGGATAGGGTTCAGGAGGGATGAACGTTGAGTTCTGTTTTAGATGTGTTGAGTCTGAGGTGCCCAAGAGGAGATGCCAAATAGAAGGATAGCTATATTGCTTGGAGTTAAGAGGAGATAGTTTATACTTTGGGATATAGTTTGGAAATTAAAGTCTTGGATCTGGATGAGGTACCTAAGTGGATGACTACCCCAAGTAGGTCACAGTTCTGGCTACACACTGCAATCCCCTGGGGAGCTGTTAAAAATACTAAAGAAAGTTTGGTGCTTCAGTCCCTCTAGCCACATTTTAAGTGTTAAGACCCAGTGATCTCTCCTATCTACCTTATTGCCAGCACAGATACAGAATGCTCTAAAATGGAAGACGTGGTCATCAGTGTCCAGTGATTTTGAGAGAGATCAAGGTGAAGACAAATGTCTTTTAGATTTTGTGACACAGATCATTGGGAGACCTCAGGGAGGGCTATTTGGTAGACTGAAAGAAGTCAGATGGGAGCTGGTTGAGACATGCATGGGATATGTGAGATAGGAACAACAAGTCCAGATAACTCTTTTGACAACTATGGCCATGAAGTAGAGAAGAGAAATATGTGGTGGCTGGAGGGAGTGTGAGGTTGGGGAATTTTTTTTAAGGTATATTTTTGTATATTAAGTATATTTTGTGCATATAGTGAAATGCACATAAGTGTATAGCTCAATTAATTTTTGATTATACGTACCTTTGTTTAACCACCCAGTTAAAGGTGCAAAATATTTCTAGTAATTCTATCCTGTCTTCTATTAGTTCTGTTTATTTTTGAACTTCATATGAATAGCATCATTTACAATGTTCTTTTTTGGTGTCTTGTTTCTTTTGCTTAGCATTATGTGTGTCAAATTTTGTCCATGTTGCTGTGTGTAACAAGAATGTTTTGTGTGTTTTTTTTGGCGGGGTGGGGGTGGGGAGTTTGTTTGCTTTTTGGCTATACTGCACAGCTTGCAGATCTTCCCCTACCAGGGCTTGAACCCAGGGCCTGGCATTGAATCCAGTCCTGAGCACTGGATCACCCAGCAAGTCCCAGAAGGATGTTTTTTCATTGCTGGGGAGTATCCCATTGTATGACTATGCCCCAATTTATTTATCCATTCTACTATTAATGGACATTGAGGTGCTTCCAGTTCAGGCTCATATGAAAAAAATCCCATGAACATTCCTGTACTCATCTTTTAGAGGATACATGCAGTCATGTCTTTTGGAGGATACGTGCAGTCGTTTCTGTTGGGTATTTACCAAGAAGTGTAACTGCCAAGTTATAGGCTGTATGCCTTAGTAGCAACTGCCTATCAGTTTTCCAAAGTGGCTGCACTAATTTCTGCCCCTGCTTGCAATAAAAGAGAGTCCCAGTAGCCTCACTTTCTTGCCAATATTGAGCATCAACAGCCCTTTTAGTTTTAGCCATTCTGGTGGATATTTGATGGCATCCGCTTGTTTTAATTTTCATTTCCCTGATTACTGGTTTTGTTCTACACATGCATATGTTTATTTTTCATATATTTATTGGACCTTTGGATATATTCTTTGCTAGAGAGACTTTTTTTTTTTTTGCAAATTAAAAAACTGGCACCTGCCTTTTGTTTGTTTTTGTTCTGAAGGAATTCTTTAGATTTTTATCCTCTCTCAACTATTAAGCACTGTCTCCCAATCTCCCCACCATATATAATACATACATACATATATATATATATTTATATATATCCTGACATTTCTCACATATTTTCTCCCATTCTGTGGCTTGCCTTCTTTTTCTCTTCACTGTATAATTTTTATAATTATATTTATTTGGGGGAGTGCTGGGTCTTCGTTGCTGTGTGGGCTTTTCTCTGGTTGCAGCGAGTGGGGGCTACTCTCCGGTTGTGGTGTGTGCGTTTCTCATTTCGGTAGCTTCTCTTGTTGTAGAACATGGGCTCTAGGGTGCAGGCTCAGTAGTTGTGATGCAGGAGCTTAGATGCTCTGAGGCATGTGGGATCTTCCTGGACCAGGGCGCGAAGTCATGTCTCCTGCATTGGCAGGTGGATTCTTTACTACTGAGCCACCAAGGAAGCCCTTAGTGGTGTCCTTTGATGACCAGAAGTTATCGATTTAATGTGGTCCAAGATGTTGAAGCTGAAACTCTAATACTTTGGCCACCTGATGAGAAGAGCTGACTCATTGGAAAAGATCCTGATGCTGGGAAAGATTGAGGGCAGGAGGAGAAGGGGACGACAGAGGATGAGATGGTTGGATAGCATCACCAACTCGATGGACATGGGTTTGGGTAGACTCCAGGAGTTGGTGATGGACAGGGAGGCCTGGCGTGCTGCGGTTCATGGGGTCGCAAAGAGTCGGACACGACTGAGCGACTGAACTGAACTGAATGTATCAATATCTTTTTTGTGGTTGTTTTGTGTGAAATTTTTTATGGTAAATTTTGTGGTTAGGTTTTAAGAAATCTTTGTTTATTTCATGGTCATAAAGGTTTTCTCCTATAGTTTTTTCCTCTAAGACATTTTGTGAAAGATATTGCTTTACCTTTCACGATTAGATCTATATACTCATTCCATATTAATTTCTGTATGTGGACGTAGGGTAGAGATAGATTTTTTCCCATGTGGATCTTCAACTGATCCAAGACCATTTATCACAATTTATTCTCCTTTTAATTGTAGGGGGCCTCTTTTTCATTAATCAGGTGACCACATATGTGTGGGTCTGTTTCTGTTCTGTGCTCTATGCTTGCACCTTCATAATAAATTTTGATATTTGGTAATGTAAGTCCTGAGGAAGAGGATTTTTTTTTTTTTAAAGAAAACGAGCTTTTTGAGCTTATATGAAAAGATGATGGGAAGAATCTAGTTGAGAGTGAGGGGCTGAATGAAAGAAGGAGAGGATAATCTATACCTTCAGGTTTCTAAAATGATACTAGGAGCTGGGATCCAGTTGCTTATGGAAGGATTAGTCTTTTATATTCATCTGCTGACCCATTCAACAAAAATGTGTTGGATAGGGAATTCCTGGTGGTTCAGTGTTAGGACTCTGCACTTTCACTGCTGAGGGCCTGGGTTCAATCCCTGACCAGGGAATTAAAATCCCGTAAGTTGTGCAGAATGGCCACACACACACACACAAAAACACCAAAAACTGTGTTGTATAGTGCCCATCCCGTGTGCCAGGGACAAGCATGCAGCAATACCAGGACAGATGAAGTCCCTGTTCTTATGGAATTCACATTCTGGTGGTGAGGGAAAGATAACAAACAAGTAGCTCACAAACAGATAATTCAGGCAGCCGTAAATGGCATGAAGAACATAAGCAGGACACTGATGAAGTGTGATGAAAGACTGCTCCAATCGGGCACCAAGGAAGACTTCTGGGAGTTGATGACATGTGAGTTAAGATTTGAACAGGAAGGAGCCAACCTCTAAGAGCTGAGTGAAGAGCACCCCAGACAGAGAAAACATGTAGTGCAAAGGCCCTTAGGCTAATGTAAGCTTGTAGTGTCTGTGGAACAAACAAAGAAGACCAGTGTGGATGGAACAGTAAAAAAATAAATAAAATGAGTGGGGGAGCAGGGTGACCAAATGACATAAGAAAGCAAGGTAGAGACAGATCTGCCCAGGGAGGGTGTGTGATTGGATTGAGCTGAATGTGGAATTTTGCAAATATGTGAGTCGGGTAGATGAGTTGTGGGTGGTGGGACTGTGGGTGTGTGTGTTGGGGAAGGAGATATTCATCTTGTCTGCTCTGTGAGTCTGCTCTCATATGTGCCCTCTCTCCCCACAGCCTCCGGAAAGATGCCCACCCAATGTTCCCTAACCTCCAACCTGGCCCTTCTGATGCTGCTGGGCACTGTCACAGCAGGCCCTTTCTCTCCACGTTCCAACATGACACTCCCAGCCCCACGGCCCCCTCCCCAGCCCGGGGGCCGTACAGTGCAGCCAGAAGGGGGAGGCCCTTCTTCTCGGCTCTACGAGCACACCGTGGAAGGAGGGGAGAAGCAGGTGGTGTTCACCCATCGCATTAACCTGCCCCCTTCAGCTGGCTGTGGCTGTCCCCCAGGCACTGAGCCCCCTGTCCCTGCTTCAGAGGTGCAGGCCCTGAGGGTCCGATTGGAGATCCTGGAGGAGCTGGTGAAGGGGCTCAAGGAACAGTGCACTGGTGGGTGTTGTCCTCCGGCTGCCCAGGCTGGCACAGGTGAGCCGAAGATCACAGGGAGGAGCATGGAAAAGAAGGGAAGTGGTTAGGATTGGGTGGGCATCACTAGAGGACCTTGGTGTGAATTAGAAAAAGGCACCCCGCCTCCTCTTTGCAAGTGGTGAGTGCAGCCCAGCGCACGGCTCTGAGAGAGGAGCCATGTGACTAGATGTCAGCCCTCCCCAGTGAATGTTAGGGCCCTGGGTGATAAGTTGCAGCTGGAAACTGAGATGGCCTTAGGAAATGAGGCTTCCCTGATGGAGAAGCTGACTCAGGGCAGCACTACACAGGCTAACCCTCTCCTCCCCAGAGAGACTGAGACCCAACTCTCACTCCTACTCCAGGCCAGACTGACATTCGAAGCCTCTGCAGTCTCCATGGCGTGTTTGACCTGAGCCGCTGTGCCTGCTCTTGCGAGCCAGGCTGGGGTGGGCCCACCTGCTCAGATCCCGAAGGTGCAGAGGGACCCCCCTCCTCACCACCCTCTGCCCCTGGTTCCTGCCCAGATGACTGCAATGATCAGGGTCGCTGCGTCCGTGGTCGCTGCGTGTGCTTCCCTGGCTACACAGGGCCCAGTTGTAGCTGGCCCTCCTGCCCCGGGGACTGCCACGGCCGCGGGCGCTGCGTGCAGGGTGTGTGCGTGTGCCGCTCGGGCTTCTCTGGGGACGACTGCAGTGTGCGCTCCTGCCCTCGCGGCTGCAGCCAAAGGGGACGCTGCGAGGACGGGCGCTGCGTGTGCAATCCAGGCTACAGTGGCGAGGACTGTGGGGTGAGGAGCTGTCCCCGAGACTGTAGCCAGAGAGGACGCTGCGAGAATGGGCGCTGCGTGTGCAACCCCGGTTACACTGGCGACGACTGTGGGGTGAGGAGCTGTCCCCGAGGCTGCAGCCAGAAGGGGCGCTGCGAGGACGGGCGCTGCGTCTGTGACCCGGGCTACACTGGCGACGACTGCGGCTCGCGGACCTGCCCGTGGGACTGTGGCGAGGGCGGGCGCTGTGTGGACGGCCGCTGCGTGTGCTGGCCCGGGTACGCGGGCGAGGACTGCAGCACGCGGACCTGTCCCCGCGACTGTCGGGGCCGAGGGCGTTGCGAGGATGGCGAATGCATCTGCGACCCAGGGTACAGCGGGGACGACTGCGGCGTGCGCAGCTGCCCGAGCGACTGCAACCAAAGGGGCCGCTGCGAGGACGGCCGCTGCGTGTGCTGGCCCGGGTACTCGGGGCCCGACTGCGGCGCGCGCGCCTGCCCGCGCGACTGTCGGGGCCGCGGGCGCTGCGAGAACGGCGTATGCGTGTGCCACGCGGGCTACAGTGGCGAGGACTGCGGCGTGCGCAGCTGTCCCGGGGACTGTCGCGGCCGGGGCCGTTGCGAGAGTGGCCGCTGCGTGTGTTGGCCCGGGTACACAGGCCGGGACTGCGGTACGCGTGCCTGCCCTGGCGACTGTCGCGGGCGCGGGCGCTGCGTAGACGGCCGCTGTGTGTGCAACCCGGGCTTCGCAGGAGAGGACTGCGGGAGCCGTCGGTGTCCCGGGGACTGTCGCGGTCGCGGCCGCTGCGAAGATGGCGTGTGCTCGTGCGACGTGGGCTACGAGGGCGAAGACTGCGGCAAGCGCAGCTGCCCCAGGGGTTGCCAAGGCCGCGGCCAGTGCCTGGAGGGGCGCTGCGTGTGCGACGACGGCTACGAGGGTGAGGACTGCGGTGTGAGACGGTGCCCGCGCGACTGCAACCAGCGCGGCGTGTGCCAGGACGGTGTGTGCACCTGTTGGGAGGGCTTCGCGGGCGAGGACTGCGGCCTCCGTGTCTGCCCCTCCAACTGTCACCGGCGCGGCCGCTGCGAGAACGGGCGCTGCGTGTGCGACTCGGGCTACACAGGCCCCTCCTGCGCCACCCGCACCTGCCCGGCCGACTGCCGGGGCCGTGGTCGCTGTGTGCAGGGTGTGTGCGTGTGCCACGTGGGCTACAGCGGCGAGGACTGTGGGCAGGAAGAGCCTCCTGCCAGCGCCTGCCCCGGGGGCTGCGGGCCACGGGAACTGTGCAGCGCAGGCCAGTGTGTCTGCGTCGAGGGCTTCCGGGGGCCCGACTGTGCCATCCAGACGTGCCCTGGGGACTGCCGCGGCCGGGGAGAGTGTCGTGAGGGCAGCTGCGTCTGCCAAGACGGCTATGCAGGGGAGGACTGCGGGGAAGGTGAGCCGACAGCCTGCCTCAGTATGCTGGGTCTGGGGCTGGAAAACTGGAGCCCCATGAGAAAGCCTGAGTCTGAGGCGGAGGAGCCCCCGGACTTGGAGGCAGGGTGATGGGGGTGGTCATATATTGGGGTGGGCGGTGGGGCAGTCAGAGGAGCCAGAGGGCCAGGGTCCACCAGGGCTGCAGAACCACAGCGGGTGGAGTGGGGGGTGGGGGGGATGCCTGCAGGCGGGACCTGCTGTAAGATCTCTGATGAGCAGATCCAGGGGCCCTCTTCAGGTACTTTTTGGGAGATTTTGGTTCCTGGAGATGGAGGGCAGTGAAGCAAACCAAGGCTTGTTCAGGCCACTGCTGGCTTTTCCTCACCACCCCGCTCTCCCCCCAGAGAGGACTGGGAACTTGGCTGGATCTCTTAATGTGACCCTGAGTACAAAGAGCCTGTGAGAGTTGGGGTAGGGATGGGGAGCTCCCTTGGGCTAAGCAGCTTCTCACATCCCACTCTCCTGAGCAGAGGTGCCGGCCATCGAGGGCATGAGGATGCACCTGCTGGAGGAGACGACGGTTCGGACAGAGTGGACCCGGGCTCCTGGCAATGTGGATGCCTATGAAATCCAGTTCATCCCAACGGTGAGAGCCAAGCTCCAAGAGGGGGCTGAGTGAGTGGGGCTGGTGGTGGGGGCGCTCACCTCAAAAGGAGTTCCAGGTAATCAGTGGTTGAGTCCGGGTAGCTGATTCCTGAAGCTGTGCTAAAGACCTTCTCATTCTGCCCACACTGGGTGCAGAAGGCCTTTGCATCATAGGCCCACTGCTGCTGGAACTCTTCTGGTGACCTTGAGCCCAGTACTTCCTAAGGCTGCCTGCTGACTCCATTTTTGCTCATTACTGAAGTCACTTCTTTCTGTTGTTGCTGAATCCAAAGTTGCCCCATTCATACATCCATTCAGTGGCCCCAGCTGGGCCTTCACCAGCATTGGAATGTGTTTTTTCTTTCCCTTCGTCTTACACCACGGACTTGCAGATATTTGGAGACATCAGCCATCACTTTGGGCTTGTCTGGTGGCTCAGTAGTAAAGAAAACGCCTGCCAATGCAGGAGATGCGGGTTTCATCTCTGGGTCAGGAAGATCCCTTGGAGAAGGGCGTGGCAACCCACTCCAGAATTCTTGCCTGGAAAATTCCATGGACAGAAGAGCCTGGCGGTCTATGGTCCATGAGGTCGCAGAGAGTCGGACAGCACTGAAGCAAATGAACACACCATCACATCACCATTCATTCCCTCCAGGCCAAACCCACTGGTTTCTTCTCCCTATTTCCTTGAGGCTTTGTTCTCTGAATCCTTCATTTCTTGTTTTCTTCCTCTAATGCCTCCTCCTTTTTGCATGTGCCTCTTCCCCCCAGTTACAGGGGCAGAAAGGAATCCAGTCACTCACCTGGCTGACTCTGGATATCCAGCTACTTTTCTCAGAGTTGACATATATGAACGTGTGGTCACACAAACTGTCAGTTATTTTGATCACATTTGATTTTTAAAGTAACTTTTTATTATAAAAGTCATATAAGCTCAGTGTAGATACTTTAGAAGATATAAACAAGGAAAAAAGACATTCAACTACATACCCCCTTTTAAATCTAAATATAAGCCTTTGTATTTGGCTCTGTTCAGTGTTATCATTTTTTGGTTTGGGCCAAGCTGTCTAGGCTGTTGTAATAATTTGATTCTGTGAACTAGTTCCCTAGCCTCCAAGTCATCAGTACATTGCAAAGCCTCATTTCTCTATCTCCTTCCAACTCACTCTTAAAATATTTGGGGGCACCCTAAGGACAAAGTTTGTGGCCTCTCATTGGAGATCTCCCTTCATGCAGATTGGATTTTTATGGTGTGTTTGGTCTCCTAGTTGCAAATCATCTGACATTTCTCCCATTCAAATATGTTTTCCTGCATCATTCCACAAATGCCATAGGTGGGTAGGCCATGTTACTCTAATCTCTCCCCAGTCAGGACTCTGGAAAAATAAGTAAGTTCCAGGGCTTAAACTTAGGAAGCCTCCAGGACAGAAGGGATAGCTCTGAGGTGCTGGCTGTCATCCCCACCCCAACTGGCCTAGTCATTCTAAGTCTCCTTATCAATATTATCACCTCAAACCCAGGCCCCATCATGTTTTAATCTCTCCTTACCCTCTGGTAGAAGCAGAGGCAGAAATCCCTACTTTGCTGCACAACCAAGGGAGCCTGGATTTTTTTTTTCCATTAAAAATTTGTTTTTCAGTTATAAAAATAATTTAATCACAAGACAAGAATTTGGCGACTAGGGAAAAAAACAAATAATTCTTGGCTGTTTCACACTGAAACAAGTACTGTTAACATTTTAAAGTGTTTCTCCCACTCTCTTCTGCGTGTATATTATTTACATAGTTCCAATCTTGAGAGGGTTGGACTTTTAAGAGAAATTTCCCTAAGAAACTTTAGGGAAAGAATTGAAATAAACATTTGAGCTAGAAGGAGCTTAAAGGGCAACAGCATCTCCTGCTCTTAGTAAATATGACCTCATCCTTGGTGTTCTCCAGAGGCACAATCTCCCAGGAGGAGCCCTGGGCTTTCTCCCTCTTTGTGGGGCCCGGGGGGATCCAGCTAGCCTGTGTCCAGCTTGGCCATGCTCTCAGCTCATCTGCTTTGCACTGGGTATGGGCCTCCATCACATTTTAGGTTCTCCCTGATCCTGGGTGTGGAAAATGCTCCCGTAAAATTGGTCCCCAGACACCTCCCTTGGCCTCCACATCAGCCTGTGCCGCTGGCCCTCTGACTATGTTTTCTACGCTTTTTTGTGGCTGGCCTCTGGGATTGTGTCTCTTGCCTTTGGCCAGCACTCTGTATCCATTTCTGTTGGCACAGAGTGCGTTCAGTAGCTGGCTATCCCTCTGGCCACTGCCATCTTCCTAGAAGCCTCTCTCTCTACCTTATCCTTTTCCCTTTTCCAGAAACACTTTTCTCTCAAAACTCAAACTCTGCTATTCCTGGCCAAGGGACACACCTAGTTATTGGAATGATTTTCAAAACACAGAAGAGGAACATTCCTCTTTTCCCTGCATACGTGGCACGGCTACGCTCAGCGGTTCTGAAAGTGTGCTCCCTGGACCTGCAGTATTAGCATCACCTGGAGCATTAGCCATGCAAACTGTCAGACTCTGCCCCCCAATCTGCTGAATGAGAAGCTGTAGGGGGAAGAGCCCGGTAACCTGCATCATAACATACCCCCAGGTGATTCTCATGTACCCCAAGTCCAAGGACCACTGCTCTTTTGTTCAAGGAATGCTGCTGTTTTGCAAAAGGCAAGGTCTTCTATGAATGTGAGACAAAGCTTGAAGAAACTGAGGGAGGTGAACCCCCGAACAGAAAGACATCCAGGTGTTTCCAGTTTGAATGTATTCCACAGACTGGAAACTGGGGCTATGTCACATTTTCATTGGGACACAGGAACTTGCAGCCTCAGAAAAGTTTGTGTTCGGGTCTGGTCTGAAAAAGAGGATGAGGGTGAGGTGAGCTCCAGGGGCCAGCCAAGGTGGAGCCCTCCACGTGGGGCCATGAGGTTAATATCGAGAATAGAGTTAGAAACTTGCCAAGGACATCAGTGAAACAGCCAAACCATCATGAAGGGGCCGAATCAGCTGCCAGCCTCTGGTTAGAGAGCCAGCCTCAGACCAGACAGGTGGTGCTGAAAGATGTGGGTTAGACTGGCAGTATAACTTCTCAGGGGATTGTTCCCAGATGGATCTCAAAGTGTCTAAAAGGTTCATGTAGGTGACTTGAAGGGAGAAGGTACCCTAGGGATAGGCTTGTCTCCCTGGAAGGACCGGACATCATCAGGAAGCACTCAAGGGGTATGGGTGTGTGTGTTGGTGGTGGTGGGTTGGGGGAGTAAAGGGAGAGAGAGAGAAGGTTTGGGGAAGGATAAAGGCCTCATAAGGCCTTGAGTAGACACCCATCCAAGGCCTCCCAGGCTGGGATATTCTAGGGCAGTGAGTAAGAGAGAGATGAAGATCCTGCATGCCCAGAAAACCTTTTCAGCCAAGAAAACTCTAACAAAGCTTCACTTCATCCTCAACCCAGAAGTCTCTACGTGGCCCTTCATCTGGTTTTATACTTTAGTATTTACTGTGTTGATTTCCTCGCAGTTCTCTTGGTTTAGGAGAGTACCTTTTGAAATTTCCAATCCTACTTGGCTGAATGGAGGTGTCCCCATCACAGCCAACATAGCAAAGCAGAACAGAGCGTCCTTATTAGCTGTTCTAGCTAGATGGCCCAGCGAAATGCTGAGCTGTTCCCAGACGTCCATTCCTCCTGTTTCCCCAGAGGCTGGCACTCCAGGAGACCCTGCCTGGAGCAGGGGCTGGCAGATTTTCTGTGGGGTTCCTGCAAATAATCATAACACTTTACAGGTATACTTAAATGGGGTTTGTTCTCTCACAGGCATGGACTACACACAGAGATTTGGGTTAAGGATCTAATAAAATGTAAAACGTGGCCACACATTTAGCTACTAGAGCATGAGCTCTCTGAGGAGACAGGGATCATATCTCTTATTTCTGTGTCTCGAGGGCCCAGAATGATGCCAGGTACAAATTCAGGAAACATATTTGTGGAACTCTGAGCAGGTGGGCCTTGTTTTTGAGGGGCCTACAACCCTGCTGAAAAGACAAGGAAAATACCTCAAAGGAAATGTCACGATGTGGGTCACACCCAAGTTACACAGGCAGGAACAGGTGTCTCTAGGGGAAGGCTCAGGCTGGGGCAGCTGCCTCAAGGAGGAAGTGAGACTTGAAGTGGTATCCCTCATCTGCTTCACCTGTTATGACAGGAACGGATTTATGAGAAGCCTCCTCATGCCCAGAGGGTCAGCATTGCCGGAGGAAAGCCAGAAAGAGAGTCCTGGCATGTGTCAGGTAGAATTCTGACAGACAGCTGATGAACAGGCTCAAAAGGCAGTGCCCAGGGACTTCCCTGGTCGTCCAGTGATTAGGAATCTGCTTTCCAATGCAGGGGACTTGGGTTCAATCCCTGGTCAGGGAACTAAGATCCCACATGCCTCAAGGCCAGGTCCTCATTCCACAACTAAGAGCCAAAGCAGTCAAATAAGTAAATAAATATTTTTTTTAAAAAAGGTAGTCCCCATAAGAGGGGACTCTGAGGTCGCACTGCCTGGGTTTAAATCCCTGCCTCCTTGGGCAAACCACCAAATACTTTTGTACATCAGTTTCCTCATCTGTCCAATGGGAATAATCTGACCTACCTCATTAGATTCTCTAGAGAATTGAGTGAGTTCACATGTAAATTGCCTTGAACGGGAGCTGGCACGGAGTAGGTGTTCTAGATGTGTTTGCTGATACCATCCATGCTCCCCAGCTGTAAAGGGCCAAGTTCTACACAATCTCATGCTGACTCTGCCTAGACCTTGGGGAAAGAAGGGATCAGGGGCACTGAGCAGCAGGGGTGAGTGGCAGCTCTGATCCACCCAGAATTTTCTCTCTTGCAGACAGAGGGGGCGAGCCCCCCATTCACAGCACGGGTGCCCAGCTCTGCCTCAGCCTATGACCAGAGAGGATTAGCCCCTGGTCAGGAGTACCAGGTCACTGTCCGTGCCCTTCGAGGGACTAACTGGGGCCCTCCTGCCTCCAAGACCATCACCACCAGTGAGAGCTGGGGCTGTTGCAGGGTGGGGTGTCATGGGTGCAGAATGGATTTGAAAAGGGGGGGCTGGGATATGCCCTCCAAGAGGGCAGAGGGGAGGGACTGGCTGGGGGCAAGGCTCTTAGCAGGACAGCTGGTAACCGAGAACCAGACTCCCACCTGATACCTCCTCTCTCTGACCTGGCTAGTGATTGACGGCCCCCAGGACCTCCGCGTGGTGGCTGTGACACCAACCACACTGGAGCTCAACTGGCTGCGCCCCCAGGCTGAAGTGGACCGGTTTGTGGTGTCCTACGTCAGTGCTGGCAACCAGAGGGTGCGGCTGGAAGTGCCCTCTGAGGCAGACGGGACGCTGCTGACCGGCCTGATGCCAGGTGTAGAATACGTGGTGACCGTCACTGCCGAGCGGGGCCGGGCAGTAAGCTACCCAGCTTCCATCAGGGCCAACACAGGTACGGCTGGCCAAGGGCTGGGGAAGTTTCTGAGCCTAGGAGCCACTTCCTTGGGAAGCCGTGCACACAGGCTCCTCTGAATGCACTGCACAGGGTGTGTGGCAGTCCCAAAGTACCTTCTGGGGGCCTTCCTCTGTACCAGGGGCTCTGAGGAGACGGAGTTCTCAGGTGCCTGGAGTCCTGTAGGCAGGCGGTGGGTTGGAGTTTGGGAAGAGCAGCCTCATGGAGAGATGCAGTAAATAAAAGATGCTATCCGGCCCAACCAGATAGGGGTGGTTCTGATCTGACCTTGGGCACAGGGACTGCCCTGTGCTCCATCTCAGTGGTCAGGTCTCCTGGGACTGGAGCTGGGGGAGATTAGAGATCAAGGCGCCTGTTGACTTTAGAATTGGGGTTTGGGGGAGTTAGGTCTCAGCAGTAATTTTCCACTAACCCTCCAAGTCTCTTAACAGATGCCTGGATCTTTCTTTCCCTTTCCTGTGACAGAGGGACGCCCACCTCGCTGTCGCTCGCGTTCTCTCCTCCCACGCCCCTTTCTCTCCTTCAGACGCAGTGCCCCACCCGCTCATTTCTTCTTTCTAGGGCACCAACGGTGGCGGGCTTGGAGGGCGAAGCGGGAGGGCGTCCTGGGGCACTAACTTCTCTCGGTTCTCTTTGCAGGTGGGGCTGGGGCCCAGGAAAGAGGCCTCAGGCTCTGGTGGGAGGGACGCGGGCGGGGCTGCCGTGGGGGGAGTGCAGGGGTTGGTGATGGGGGGTGCTGCCACTGACCGGCTCTCTCCTCCCCCTTTTTCCGCCCGGCAGCACCAGGCCACTACAGTTACCCGGAGGCGCACCCCCCAGCCCCGCCCCCCAAGCCCCGGCCCCGGCCGGCCCCAGCCCCGCGGCCCCCGCGGCCCGCGCGCCCGGCGCCGCCCCCTCGGCCCTCGCGGCCCGCGGAGCAGGGTGAGGCGGAGTCTCCGCCGCGGCCGAGCCCGCCCCAGCCCCCTCGGCGGGCGTGGGGCAACCTCACCGCCGAGCTGGGCCGCTTCCGCGGCACGGTGCAGGACCTGGAGCGTCACCTGCGGGCTCACGGCTACCCACTGCGAGCCAACCAGACCTACACGTCGGTGGCGCACCACATTCACGAATACTTGCAGCGGCGTCGCTCCCCTGCACCCCCGCCCGGTCGCCCCCACCCCACCGCCAGCCCCGACTCGGGCACCTGGAAGCGGAACTCCAACCAGGGCATCTACGGCCTCTCGCCCGAAGGCGTCGACCGGGTGGCGACGCCCCGCCACCCCAAGCCCGAGGTGCTGGGCACTTCCGCCGACGGCGCGCTCCTCGTGTCGCTCGACGGGCTCCGCGGCCACTTCGAGCGCGTGGTGCTGCGCTGGCGGCCGCAGCCGCCCGCGGAGGGGCCCGCCGGGGAGCTGACCGTGCCGGGCACCGCGCGCACCGTCAGTCTGCCCGATCTCAAGCCCGGCACCACCTACCACGTGGAGGTCCACGGGGTGCGGGCAGGGCAGACCTCCAAGTCCTACGCCTTCATCACCACCACAGGTAGCGTGGGTGGGGCCGCGCGACCCCCCACCCCCTGCCCGGTCTCACCTGCCATCGGAGTCTATGAGTGCCTCCCACTGCCTCACTGCTCAGGCTGCCACTCCCCCACCTGTGCCCTTCTGCCTTCCAGCCCTCCCTGGTTCAGGCTCCGGGGGGTTCCCCACACCTTCCTGTGTCCCTGGAAACCCCCTCCACCCTCAGGGTCCTGGTGGATACCGGAGGCTGAGGCCTGGTCTTTGGAATTGTCTGATTTTCACTTGGGTTCCTAGGACACTTCTGCCAGGAATCCTGTTCTAGGCAATAGAAGGGTCATTTGATGGGAGGGACAGTGTCTGCAAAGATTCTCTGGAGCAGTTTGGGTGGGGTAGGGCGTGAAACCAGTGGTTTCCCACTCTGACTCACTGTGGTGAGGGTAGCTGACAACTGTGGTCAGTGGTTACTATTTTCCACACTTTGGCCCTAACCTCAAACAGACGCATCGGAACTGCTTGGGGGTGGCCTTGAAACCGTTAGGCAGCATGGGTAGGTGAGAGGTGAAGCCACTGCTTCTTGGGCTGGCTTTCCAGACCTCCTGGCTCAGTTCACACTTGTCTCTCCCACAGGAACGGCATCCTGGCTCAGGGAGGGGGCGCCCTGTGGCTGTTGGGGGGAGGGGTTATGGACCTCTTCTTCCCCACTAGGGCCCAGATGTCACCGGAGCTGGATGTCCACTCCTCTCTCTCTTCTGACTGCCCACTGTCTCTTGAGTCTTCCTTAACACCACCGTCTTCTTTCTTCCAGGCTTCTCACTGCAGCACTAATGGAAGCCAGGACCTCCACCCAGTGGGGAGGGTTTCCCATGGGAAGGGAGCTAGGAGCCTTGTGGGAGGAGGGATGGCAGACTTAGTTCTTCTATTTATGACCTGCAGGCCCGTCTGTGCAGGGCTATAGTGGATGTTTGGGACAATGAGGTGATCCAGGAGCGGCAAAGGGAAAGTCTGAAGACTCTTAGAAGCCAGAGAGCAGAACCTGGGAACTGCAGTCTCCTTTCTGGCTCTCATACTCGACTCTCCTGTTTTTCTCGCCCTGCCTCTTCCCAGGGTCCTCCCTCTCAGGCCTCTTGGGGGCCACTGATGAGCCTCCTCCCTCAGGCCCTTCAACGACTCAAGGGGCTCAGGCCCCTGTCCTGCAGCAGCGCCCCCAGGAGCTGGCCGAGTTGAGGGTGCTGGGCAAAGACAAGACAGGGCGCCTCCGAGTGGCCTGGACCGCCCAGCCTGACACCTTTACCCACTTCCAGCTGCGCCTACGGGTGCCCGAAGGGCCAGGGGCCCATGAGGAGCTACTGCCAGGGGATGTCCGTCAGGCTCTGGTGCCCTCACCCCCTCCCGAATCCCCCTACGAGCTGTCACTTCGTGGGATCCCTCCCAGTGGCGAGCCCTCTGCCCCTCTCATCTACCAAGGCATTATGGGTACATCCTGGACTCTGTTCAAGTCCAGTGTCCTGAGGCTGGGGGAGGGGCTGGGCCATTAGGACTTCAGGGGTGGGATGAAGACCGAAGGGCAGGGCTGGTGTTTGGGTCGAGAACGTAGGAGAAACAAGGAGAGAAAGGGAGTTGAGGGCTCAGAGGCAAGAGGGATGGGGAAAGTCTTAGTACAACGAAAGGGTGGATCGGAGAGGGGAGTCCTTCCAGATAAATAGATGAGAGGAGAAAAGTCAAAGCATGGGACAAAGATTCAGGGAAAGAGACTGTTGGCCCCTGCCTCTCCACTTGCAGCTTTCTTTGTGTAGAAGTGTCCCGCCCCCACTTCCTGGTCACTCCTCTGCCCCTTTCGCCCCCTGCGTCTCTCAGGGTGGGTGTGGGAAAGCCTCTGGCTCCGAGGATATTGATCCTCAGCCCCCTCCTCTTTCAGCCCCCTCCCTTTCCCTTCTCTCAAGCCCCTGCCATCCCCTCACTGGACAGACTAGGACACGTTGTCCCCCTACCCTGCAAGCCTGGTCTGCAGCACCCCATGGTCCCATCAGCCAGTTCTCCTAGGGGTGGAGGTTCCCTGGGGAGGGCACTCCACGGCCATCGGGACTTCGGAGATGGGTGAGGTTTGTGGAACCCAGGCAGGAGCCTGGGGCTCCTGGCATTCACAGTTTCTCCTGGTCCCCCTTTATGGGACTCGGGTAGCCAGCTCTCCCTGCAACTCCAGATCTCTCACCAGGAAGAGAGTGGCAAGGGAGAGAGACATTCAGGTGGACTAAGGCATCTCCAGGCTGCTCTGAAGCAGCAATGGTTCCAAACTCTCAGGAAGAACCCCAGGGGACCCGAAACTCCCTCAAAGTGTTCGTGTGTAGAGGGCCTGGGACCTTTGTGAGTGGGGAGGAAGTTATCACAGGGAAGAGCGGAAGCTCTGGCTCAAGAGTAGACGCTGGGGAGAAATGCCGCCCTTCTTAGAAAGGCTGGTCCCAGAGAACTGAGGGCGGGGAATGGAGGCATCAAGGGAAGGAGCCGTCCAGCATGGAGGGAGCCAGAGGGCAGAGGAGAGGGACGGAGAGCAGGGACGAGACAGTGCTCGAGCCCACGTGCTTTGTTTTTGCCCCCCTTCCTCCAACTCCAGACAAGGATGGGGAGAAACCTGGGAAACCCTTGGCCCCACCTCGCCTGGGCAAGCTGACAGTGACAGACGTGACCTCGGACTCCCTGCTTCTGCACTGGACAGTCCCTGAGGGCGAGTTCGATTCCTTTGTGATCCAGTACAAAGACAGGGACAGGCCCCAGGTGGTGCCTGTAGAAGGGCCCCAGCGCTCAGCCCTCATCTCCAACCTGGACGTCGGCCGCAAGTACAAATTTGTCCTATACGGGCTCGTGGGCAAGAAGAGGCACGGCCCCCTGGTGGCTGAAGCCAAAATCTGTGAGTGACAGGGGTCACCCAGGCCCCTGCCCCTGCCCTCTGCGCGGTCCTAATGGAGGTCTCCCCAGTGCTTTGGGAACTCCCAGAAGTCTTCCTGGAGGCGGTGGTCCCTGAGCTGAATCCTAAAGGGAAAATTGTGGTGGGTCAGGCAGGGAGGTTGAGGAGGGCAGTGCCAACAGAGGGAGCTGTGGAGAGTGAGGCAGGAGTGAGAGTGGCCCTGTAAGAGAATCAAAGTCTCTCCTCCGGATAGCAGGGTAGGGCACCTGGGGGCTGAGGACACTGGTCTCACTGATCTCCAGTGAGTGAGGCACTTAGGCCCCATTTGAGGACCCTAGGGGGCCTCTGAAGTGCTTTAAGTGGGAGAATGACCCGAATCAATATTTATCTTACAAATAGCTCTGAGGCTGCTTCAGAGGACAGCTGGAGAAGTGAGTTAGGAACCGGCAAACGAGGATGCTGGCCTGGCAGGGATGGTGGCAGTGAGGCTGGGATTGGGTGGGGTGAAGGAGAGCAAGGAGGCCCAGGCACCCCACGCTTCTGGATCCGGCAGTGCTGTTCCCTGAGGCAAGGAACAGCGGATGTGAGGAACAATGCAACAGGGCAGCAACACTTAGTCAGACATCTTTCGAGCGTTTAAGTGTCAGATGTGTTCAAGATGTTCTAAGAGAATGATCACACTTAATCCTCACAAGCAGCCTTGTGAGGCATGCTCATTTCACAAATGAGGAGAGGGGCGGCATAGAGAGGGCAAGGCCACTTGGGCAGAAAGTGAAGGGGCCATAGCTCTCTCCCGCCGCCCTCCTGGGACTGGAGAGCAGAGAAAAGGCCTGAGCATGGAGCATGTCCCAGTGGGCAGAAGCCAGGGTGGGGAGGCAGGGAGGAGAGACATGGCCCCTGGGACCCTGGAGGTGGCCATCACTCATGGCATGAACAGAGGATCAGGATCTGCAGGGCAGCCTGAGGGGGGAACTGGGGAGAGGAATGCCAAAATGAAGGGCGAGGTCAGACATGTCAGATTCCGTACGAGTGACTCAGGGCTGCAGAGTGTCCACAGGACTTAGCAACGGCGAGGTCACCACTGACCCTGGTGGGAGCTGCTGGTGGAGGGCAGGGCTGGGTTGGGAGGGCGATGAAGGTGAGGACATGAGTACAAGCATCTCTCTCTGGAATCTGGGCTGGAGTGGAGAGCGAAGAGGGAGGGTGGAGGCTGGAGGGCGATGCAGCTGAGCGGAGGAGTTTGCATAAATCCTGAGGGCACAGCTGATGGAGTGAGAGTGGGAGCGGATAAAGTGGGGCCCAGAGCACAGTTGTGGGGGGCTCTCCCACAAGAAAATGCTCCTAGGACCAAGCACCCCTCTCTTGGAGAGGAAATCAGCTAGTTGTTAGGTCTGGAAGCAGTGGAGGCTGTCCTGGAAGACTTCCCTGGCTGTGGAGATGTGGAAGGGGCTCACTGCACTTCCTTCTCTCTGAAGCCCCTCTCCAGTCTGCACAATAAGTGAGGGCCGCACTAGTCCATACAGCGGGCTTCCCTGGTGACTCAGCGGTAAAGAATCTCCCTGCCAATGCAGGAGGTTCAGGTTCGATTCCTGGGTTGGGAAGATCCCCTGGAGGAGGGCATGGCAACCCACTCCAGTATTCTTGCCTGGAGAATTCCATGGACAGGGGAGCCTGGCGGGCTACAGTCCAGGGGGTGGCAAAGAGTCAGACACGACTTAGCAACTAAACAACAGCAGTTAAGACAGTGCTTTCATGCCACGTCAAATGAGCTGCCTGTCCTTTTAGGTGGGCACAGCCGCTTGCCAGGGTGCACAGCTTGGCAAGCAGAGTGCTGGCTGGGTTTCAGTCTGTCCGCGCTGCCTTCACCACGCACCTTTGTGCAGTGAACAGCCTGCACAGTCTCACACAGCATTCCTAGGGGGGAGACGGATTTCTTCTTCTCTTTTGACCCGTGTCCCTCCCTTCTCTCCCACCTCCTCTTCCTAGTGTCTCAGACTGATCCCAGCCCAGTGACTCCACCCCGCCTGGGGAAGCTGTGGGTGACTGATCCCACCCCAGACTCACTGCACCTCTCCTGGACTGTCCCTGAGGGCCAGTTTGACTCCTTCATGGTCCAGTACAGGGACAGGGCCGGCCGGCCACAGGTGGTGCCCGTGGAAGGGCCCGAGCGCTCGGTCATTATCTCCCCGCTGGACCCTGACCACAAGTACAGATTCACTCTGTTTGGGATTGCCAACAAGAAGCGGCATGGCCCCCTCACGGCTGATGGCACCACCGGTGAGTGGCAGCCTCCTAAGCCCCCAGCCTTACAGGGGGCTGACCCCTCCCAGCCTTCCACATGCCTGCCCTCAGCCAGGAGCTGGCTGGGGCCTCCCAGCGAGATGGCTGACTCGGAATCCTGGCCCCGCTTTTGGGCTCAGGGCCAGCCAGCCTCCCCCGCACTGCTGGGCCCCTTTCATCCTGTTCAGCTGCTCCCCGAGGCCCAGAAGGTGTGTCATACTCTGGCTGTGCCAGGCTTCTCAGAGTTCAGTGCTCATGCTAATCGAGTAGAGACCCCCACAGGTGTGACAAGCCTTCCAAACCCCAGGCCCCAATCCTGGAGTTCTGCCAGTTCAGCCCTGCCTGGGCCTTCTTATTTACAGCCCCAGAGAAGAAAGAGGAGCCCCGCCACCCAGAGCCCCCAGAGCGGCCCCTGCTGGGGGAGCTGACAGTGGCTGGCGCCACTGCAGACTCTCTGCGCCTCTCCTGGACGGTGGCCCAGGGCTCTTTCGACTCCTTCGTGGTCCAGTACAAGGATGCCCAGGGGCGGCCCCAAGCAGTGCCCGTCACGGGTGATGAGAATGAGGTCGCCATCCCCGGCCTGGAGCCCGACCGGAAGTATAAGATGAACCTCTACGGGCTTCATGGCAGGCAGCGCGTGGGGCCCGTGTCCGTGGTGGCCACCACAGGTGAGTCAGGCCTCCCTTGCCCTCCAACCCCCAGCCCTCTGAGTGGGACCTGGCCCCAGACCCTTGGCGCCTCTCTCCACCTTTTCTTCCTCGGCTCCAGTTCTGCCAAAGCCTCCGCCGTCTCTTTCCCCACATCCCAGGATTTCACATCCAGCCGCCAGTCCCTGACATCTTTCTTGGCCCTGCCTCTCCATCTCCAACGACAGGCCCCTTTTCCGCCATTCTGAGCACCGAGAATCATCCGTCCCCGCTGGGCTGTGCTCCCCCTGGGTGTCCTCAGCCACTGTGTTCTTTCCTCGCGGCCTTTGCTGGCCGCCTTCTCCTGGCTGAGGCTGTGGTCTTTTCTGAGCTTCTGTTACCCGATGCCCACACCCTCCCTCCACCGATGCTTTGTTCAGAACTGGCAAATCCAAGGGCCATGAGCTCCACATTTCCCCAGCCCCCCTGACTCGCTGAGTCCCAGCCAGCTTGGAGCAGGGCAAAGGGCTCGCTTTCAGCCCCCAGCCCTGCAGTCCTCCTAGGGCCCAGCCTCCCCTCGTCCAGCACATTTCCCTGACTGTGTAGCATTGTGGTTGGGAGTATGGGCTCTAGGGCCAGCTGCCTGGATGTTAATCCTAGCTTTGGGATCTTGTGCAACTTAATGAGTCTCTCTGGGCCTCAGCTTTCTCACCTGTCAAATGAGAATAACAAGGGTAACGGCTTCACAGAGCTATTAGAATTAAATGAGTTGGTACACACATGGCACTTAGTGCCAAGCACGTCAAAACTGCTATTGAAGAGTAAGCCATCATTTCTCCCCGACTCTCTCCCTTCCCAGTATCCTCTTCTCTCCGCCTTTCCATCTTCCCCTTCCCTGTCTGGGTTATCATTCTTGCTTGCTGCTTCCTCGCTCTTCTGTGCCCAAAGTGGTCCCCCGTGGGCCGGGGAGTGGGTCACAGAAGGGCTGGCTTCCCTTGTGCCAGTTTCCCCAGCTCATGGAGCCTCAGCAGAGACCTGGCTACTGCAGACGGTGGGTGGATGCCCTCGTGGCTGTGATTCTAGCCCCAGCCAGGGAAGAGCACGGCTCTCCCCAGCCCCCAGCCCCATTCCCGTACCTTTTCTCCTACTCTTGTCTAAAGTGGAGGAAGAGACAGGGCTGCCTGGGGAGGTCTTAGCCAGAGCACATCCCGTTTTCTGTCCTGGTCAGTGGGGTGGGGGGAGCTGGGCAACCCTGGGGAGGGGCAGGAACTGACAGGGAGAAATGCAAGTGGGACAAGTCCCTGCTGCCCCTTCGCTTTCCTGTGGTCAGCACAGTCCAGGAAGAATTGCTCAGTTTCCTCTCACCCTGCCTCACCTCCTTTCTCAGACACGAGAGCACAGCCAGTGCAATTGGCCAGCAATACACAGTGGACTTTAAGGGCCTGTCTCAGCGCTGTCTCCTTCAATGAGTCACTGAACGGCTAATACAAAGGCTACAGGAACCCTTAAGCCAACAGCTTGAAGAGTATACTTGCCAAATGTACTTTATGTCATGATTAATGTCACCAGCAAAGCATGTCAACTGAGAGCCTAATCTCTTCTCTCAGCCCCCCAGGAAGTCCTGGATGAGACCCCCAGTGCCACAGAGATGGAGGAGACCCCCAGCCCCACAGAACCCAGCACAAAGGCCCCAGAGTCCCCCGAGAAGCCCCTCCTGGGGGAGCTGATGGTGACAGGATCCTCCCCGGACTCGCTGAGCCTCTCCTGGACCATCCCCCAGGGCCACTTTGACTCCTTCACTGTCCAGTACAGAGACGGGGATGGGCAACCCAGGGTGATGAGGGTGCCAGGGGACGAGGACGGGGTCACCATCTCGGGCCTGGAGCCAGACCACAAGTACAAGATGAACCTGTACGGCTTCCACGACCGCCAGCGCGTGGGCCCCATGTCTGTCACTGGGGTGACCAGTAAGTGGATGGTGGAAGCCCCAGGATGGGACCTAGTGGGGAGATCACCCCCTCAGGTGATGAGGGAGTGGAGTGTGGGAGGCCCCCCTCCTTGAGGCTGAGCCATGGTGACCTCTGTGGGGCTTCCTAGGCAGAGAAGGGCTTCCATGAGCTGTGCTGGTGGCAGCCCCAGTCCCCACAGCTGACACTGGGGGCTCCAGGTGTGTCTGTGAGGTGTGGACCGAGCAGGACCACCAGCCTCCTTAGGCTTCTCTGAACTGACCTCAGGGCACCCAATGGGGACCATGGCTTGGGAGGAGACCCAGGGACATCTCCCGGGGACCCTGCCTCACTCACTTTGTGTGTTCCTCCTTCTCAGCTGCAGAGGAGGAGACCCCCAGCCCCACAGAGATGGAGGAGACCCCCAGCCCCACAGAGGTGGAGGAGACCCCCAGCCCCATGGAACCCAGCACAGAGGCCCCAGAGCCCGCCGAGGAGCCCCTCCTGGGGGAGCTGACGGTGACAGGATCCTCCCCAGACTCGCTGAGCCTCTCCTGGACCGTCCCCCAGGGCCACTTTGACTCCTTCACCGTCCAGTACAAGGGCAGGGACGGGCCCCAGGTGGTGCGTGTCAGGGGCGAGGAGACTGAGGTGACCATTGGGGGCCTGGAACCCGGACGCAAGTACAAGATGAACCTGTACGGCCTGCACGGGGGGCAGCGCTCGGGCCCCGTGTCCACCGTAGGCGTGACCGGTGAGTGAGGGCGGGGCCCTTGTCTGTTTTCCTCACCTCAGGGACCCCCAGCCTCCCTGTGGCATCACCCTCCCTTGCTGCGATAGAACCCCCTGCTTGGGGACGACCTAGAAAGAACAGTTCATTGGGGACTGGGCTACAACCAGCTTCACCACCTTGAGCGAGTTTTCAGCTTACTGTGTTTGTTTCCTCAGCCATAAAATGGGGATAATAATGCCCACTTCACAGAACAGTTGTGAGGTTAAGTGCATTAGCGCAGGCCTGGCTCAGAGTAAACATGCTGCAGTGTTGGCCACTACGATGATTATGTCTGGCCTTACCCTGGGGTCTGCTCTGTCCCCTTTGGCTGGTTCGGCTTCTTAGAATGTGCATGAGATATCGGCCTCTTCACCAGGGCAGCTGGAAACTTCCTTTATGACTCATCCGGTGAGTGATGACAGCAAGGAAGACTGTCCCTCCACCCAGGTACAGGGCCCCTCAGCCACCACAGAGGACCCGCCTGGGCACCCACTCTGCAGAGCCCCAGGGCCAGGCCCAGGCCCCAGACAGGCCTCTGTGACCCTCCTTCTGGTCTGCCCAGCTTGGCCCCAGGGACAGGGCGTCTCTTTTCTCCTTTGTTCACTGAAACAAAGACATAGATTTTTCAAAAGCAACTTTTATTCTAAAGGGAAAGATTTTTAAAAGCGGAGAAACATGTTTCCGGAACGTGGTTTCTGTATTTCTCAAAGGGACTTGGTTGGCTTAGAGTCCAGAGTCTTCCACCCCTGATTTCTTTTCTTTCTTCAGTCAGCACAGAGAGTAGGGAGAGGGGAAAGCCTCAGTGGGTTACTGTCCTGCGGGCCTGAAGTAGAAAGGTGGAGGTTTGTGTCAGGCCTAGCACATGTGGCCGAGGTTTCTCCTGGGGTCACCCTAGGTCCATTTGTCTGTCTGGGGCAGCGACTCTGGTCCCTGGGCACATGCGTGCATGCTAAGTTGCTTCAGTTGTGTCTGACTCTTTGCAACCCTATGGACTATAGCCCACCAGGCTCCTCTGTCCATGGGATTCTCCAGACAAGAATATTAGAGTGGGTTGCCATGCCCTCCTTCAGGGGATCTTCTACACCCAGGGATCAAACCTGGGTCTCTTATGTCACCTGCATTGGCAGGCGGGTTCTTTACCACTAGCTCCACTTGGGAAGCCCGGTTCCCAGGTAAGGATGGACTATGTCAGGCGCTGACTGAGGCAGTAGAGGACAATTGAGTCTTGGAATTGAAGAAACTGCATTCCATTCTTGGCTTCTCAATTCTAAGCTGTGCGATGGAGCTCATTATCCAAGCAGGAAGGCGATGGGCAGCTGGAGCCCGCTGAGCTGACCGAGGGACTATGCCTGGCACACAGCACGTGCTGAGCCGTTGCTAGGAGAAGAATTAACATGCAGCTTTAGAAACATTGCTAAATTGGGAAAGGATTTTACCAAATGCAGCATGAGGACTGCAGTACTCATGGGTAGTTATCATTCCACCTTCCCCAGCTGAGCCAAAGCACCAACGATAAGGCTTGATGGTGAGGACAGTTTCTCTCTCGTGGAAAGAAGTGCAGAGAGGGTGAAAGCAAGCAGGAAATGGAAGCTACAGGAACAACAGGGTTGAAAGGCAAATTAAATGGAACACACACAACGCCTGGCCTGGCTCCTGGACCTGGAAGAAGCTCAGTACATGGTGGTTACTCCCTCCCGCCTTCAGCTGCCTCCATCCTTGCCCTTCCCACTTAGACTTACTTCTGTCCTCCTGAGACCTCATCACGAGCCCATTTTTACTTTTTACTTTAATTTAAAAAAAAATTTTTTTTTGGTCAAGCTGCATGGCTTGTAGGATTTTAGGACCAGGGATTGAACCCATGCCCCCTACAGTGGAAGCATCAAGCCCTAACCAAGAACCACCAGGGGATTCCCATGCCAGCCCCCCCTCCCCCTTTTAAGTCAGTGTCTCAGAGGTTAAAGCATCTGCCTGCAATGTGGGAGACCTGGGTTCTATCCCTGGGGCGGAAAGATCCCCTGGAGAAGGAAATGGCAACCCACTCCAGTATTCTTGCCTGGAGAATCCCATGGACGGAGGAGCCTGGTGGGCTGCAGTCCAAGGGGTTCGCAATGAGTCGGACACGACTGAGCAACTTCACTTTCACTTATTTTTAACTGTTCTGGGTCTTCACTGCTTCACAGGCTTTTCTATGGTTGTGGTGAGTGAGGGCTGCTCTCTAGTTGCTGTGCGCGGGCTGCCTATTGCAGTGGCTTCTCTTGTTGAGAAGCATAGGCTCTAGGCATGCCGGCTTCAGGAGCTGTGGCTCGAGGGCTCAGTGGTTGTGTCTCCCGGGCTCTAGACACAGCCTCCATACTTGTGGTGCATAGGCCTAGTTGCTCTGTGGCATGCAGGATCCTCCTGGATCAGGGGTTGGACCTGAGTCTCCAGCACTGGCAAGTGGATTCTTTACCACTGAGACACCAGGGAAGCACACCAGCCCATTTTGAAAGCAGGTTTTATGATACACAGCCTAATCTTATCCTCTGACAGGAACCTGAGAAACAGGATCTTGGGAACCCACCCACCTAGCCACCCCTCTGCTACTTGCCTCTTGGGACCACTTTCCAGGCTGGTCCTAATAAGCAGTGCCTCCCAGACTCAGCTCACTCTTGGGCAATGGGGACCAGCAGGTCCTGAGCTCAGCCTCTCCCAGATGTGCATACCACTCATTAATTTAACAGACATTTGCGGAGCACCCACTGGGTGCTGGTGCTGGGGACACAATAGTGAACAAGGCAAGGCTCCTCCCAGGAGCTCACATTCTATCAGAGGATGTCTGTAGGACTGTGTGTGAGACAGTGACAAGAGCTGGGGAGAAAAGCAAAGCCCAGTAGGCGAGATGGTGAGTGGGTGGGAAGCGGGCTAGAAAGGGACTCGCTGACGAAGGACCTGCCGGAAGGAGAGGACAAGCCACGTAGGCCTCTGGGGAAGAGCTTCCGGGCAGATGGAATGTCTGAGGACCAGTGAAGACTGTTTTGGAATGAGGAGGGTGGTGTGAGAGGTAGACATGTGGGGCCTCGGAGGGAGGTCATTGTAAGGACTTGGCTTTTTGCTCTGAGTGAGATGGAAGCCATGGCGGGAACAGGCTCTGACTAATGTGCTAACAGTGGGGAACACGGTGAAGAGGGGAGGGGGAGGGGGGATTTAGGAGACTGTGCTACAATCCAGTAAGAGCCGTGTGCTTAGAGGAGGTGAGTGGTAGTCGCTCAGTTCTGTCCGACTCTGCAACTCCATGGACTGTATCCTGCCAGGTTCCTCTGTCCATGAAATTCTCCAGGCAAGAATACTGGAGGAGGTTGCCATTTCCTTTTCCAACTTAGAGGGGGTGGTGGACTTTAGGAGTTAGGGGAGTCAGCTTCTGAAGGTGGTGCCGACAGGACTTACTCGAAGACCAGCCGTGGGGTGGGGGAGAGGACTCAGGGATGACTCTGACAGTGAAGCGGTGGTTTTGATGAGGTGGGAAGGCTGTGGAAGGAACAGGAGTTGTGGGGCAAAGCCCCTGAATTCAGCTTTGGACTGGAATTTGGGATCAGTTAGGCACCCAAGGAAGATGCTGAGCACACCCAAGTCTGGGGTTCAGCTGGGAGGTCTGGCTGGAGGACTTGGAGCCAGAGATGGGCAGATGGACCTTCAGCCACTTTCCCAGGGTCTCGGTGGTGACTGACACCCCTCCCCACCAAGCACAGCCCCAGATTCTGGCAGGCACTTACTGAAGGCTTGTCGGCCAGACAGATGTTGCCAATCAGTGTAGTCTTACATCAGAACCACCCCATGGGCACCACCACAACAACGCAGATAATTACTACCAAGGAGAAGAAGAGCTTTTCCTGACAGCCTCCCCCATTTCTGTCTCAGCTCCACAAGCAGAAGAGACTCCTCCAGCCACCGAGCCCCCCAAGGAACCACGCCTCGGGGAACTGACAGTAACAGATGTGACCCCCAACTCCGTGGGCCTCGAGTGGACAGTCTCTGAGGGCCAGTTTGACTCTTTCATGGTCCAGTACAAGGACAGGGACGGGCAGTCCCACGTGGTCCCTGTGGCCGCAGACCAGCGAGAGGCCACTGTCTCCGGGCTGGAGCCTGAGCGCAAATACAGGATGAACGTGTATGGGCTACATGGTGGGCAGCGCGTGGGCCCCCTCTCCGTGGTGGCCCTGACCGGTGAGTGAGGGCAGGTCAAGGCAGTCCCCATCCCTGGTCACCCGGGGCCACCCCACCTCCCCAGCCTCTCACTCAGATCCTCCCCAGTCACAGGCATGTGTTCTGTTCCCTGACCCCAGGGATCCTCTTGTAAGCTGGAACCTTCCCTGTCTTCCAGTCTCTATCTCTGCTCCGCCTCCTCCCCCAGGCAGGGTTGTCTTCCTCCCCTCCAACCAGGTCCAGCCAGATACTATCTCTCTGATCATCCACAGCTGTTTCCTCCCCTCTCTTCACAACCCCGCTGTGACTTGGACTGGCTACCACCTCCCCCTGCTGCCCTTTTTCACTGGGGTTAAACAACACACATCCCTCGAATCTTTTCTCAGAGGCCCTCGGCCCCCCTGGCCTGAGCTGTGTTCCTTTCTGGCCAACCCAGAGTCTTCCTTCCTCAGGGAGATGGCCCTTGCTCTCCGCTCCCGGCATCTCCCGTTCCTGGCGTGTCCCTCTCCTCATGCCTTCTGGGGACAGGCCACCACCATTTCTGTGCTGTGGTGTCTATGAAACCAGTGAACCCCTTTCAGAGCAATGTCTTAAAATCTATAAAGTAAAATGCATAGGATTTTACCATACCATACCTATTCTATTGATATCCAAATATCAAAGGTATTTTAAAATTTGAATTTATGATTTAGTAATATAGGAACTTCACTATTAGTTCATTAAATAGCAAGAAACTTGTGGCCTGTTTTATTTAGAAGCAGTGATGAGTGTAAAGAGTGTTTTGAAGTTTCTGCAGTAATTCTAAGCTGATGTGACAGCATCCATGATTCCTGTTGGTGACAGTTACGAGCACTGCTGGTACCACCGTGTTGGTTTCCTATATGCATCACTGAAGCAAATGCTAGAGGCCAGTGAAAATAGAGATGTAACTGCTCCCTGTCTCAGTTCAACACCCCCTGGAGGCCCTCGGAGCCCAGGAGCCCTGAGAAGGGGGAGTTCTGACGCCGGAGTTCTCAGCCATGTTCTCTGTCTCCCTGGATCCTAGCTCCCGTCCCCCCAGACCCCGTCACAGAGCCCCCCGTGGAGCCACGCCTGGGGGAGCTGACGGTGACGGATGTGACCCCGGACTCCGTGGGCCTCTCCTGGACCGTCGCCGAGGGCGAATTTGACTCCTTCTTGGTCCAGTACAAGGACAGGGACGGGCAGCCCCAGGTGGTGCCTGTGGCCACTGACCAGCGCGAGGTCACCATACCCGGCCTGGAGCCCAGTAGGAAATACAAGTTCCTGCTCTTTGGGATCCAAGATGGGAAACGCCGCAGCACAGTCTCTGTGGAGGCAAAGACAGGTGAGCGGGACCCCCACGAAGCTGAGGTCCCAGCCCCACCGTCCTTCTTCCCGCTGCCTGAACACCTCTCCTTTCCACCTGTCTCCCTTTCATTCACCTCTTCCTTTTTATTTGAAAAGCCCTGCTGCCTTTTCCCTTCCCAGTCAGATGGGAACCAAGAATATGGACTGGGTTCCTGGATCAGTTCCCCCTGCTGACTTTCACCTCTTCTCGTAATTCCTACTTCTGTTCAATGGGGAAGGCTCCTCCAGGACCCTTCCTGGAAGGTGGAAGTGCGAGACACAGCAGGACTGGGAAGCAAGGGCGGGAGGCCAGAGCTGTTCCACATCCAAGTCTCAGCCTTGTGTAGCCATCACCTCCCGAGAGAGAGCTTTCCACTGACCCTCACCCTGGTTTCCCGCCCTACTGGCCCAGGCACTCTGGGTCCCTTATCTGCCTCTCCAGAGGAACCGCTTTCCTCCCCTGCCCTCTTCCTGGAGCTCAGAAACACCAGAAGAGCCCAAGACTGGCTGCCCAGTCCAGCCCAGTCGGGCCCAGCCCAGCTATGCCCCTTTCCTGGATTTTGATCCAGGCCCTCCCCTGCCCCTGGGGGTTCCCAGTTGCCAGAGAACTCTCACAATAACAATGCCGTCAGCGTCCTCGCTGTCCAGGAAGGCAGAAGGCCAGCTCCTTCTCAGGCCCCGGGATGGCTTCTTGGGCAGACACCAGATCCTTCTCCTGTCTGAGCATCCTTCTTCTCCTTGTACCCCTCCTCACACAAAAGCAGTCCCCACTCCTCCACCAGGTCCTAGGAGGGTCACCATCATCATAATATCCTACCTCCCCACCAGCTGTCTGCCCCCAGGGACCTGTACCCCCTCTGATGTCCCCAGGACCCTTGGATTTTCCCAAAGAACAGTCAAATCACAAACAGTGGATTCCTTGGTCAAAGGAAATAAGCAGATGAAGCCTGTGATAAGCTGCACCCTGCCAAGGAAATGGTCTCTATCCGGTGGCTAGAGTCTGGATAACAAGTGGAATAAGATAAATAGGAAACCAGGGGATCACCTCTCCCAGGACGGAAGGCTGCTCCCTGCGCTGGTTAATGGACAGAGGCATGGCCTGATGAGGATGCTGGCGGGCATGTGATGGTGATGGAAATATCTGGGGGAAGCACTGATGATTTGGGCAGTTCTAGATTTTTCCAGCTCCAGAGGGAGGCAGTCAAGGAGTCATTTTGGAAAAAAAAATAAACACAAGAAACTTTCCTTTCTGTCAGTTGGCCGAGGTGACGCCAGCCCAGGAGCCCCACCCCGCCTTGGGGAGCTGTGGGTGACAGACGCCACCCCAGACTCACTGCGCCTCTCCTGGACGGTCCCTGAAGGCCACTTCGACTCCTTTGTGGTCCAGTTCAAGGACAGGGATGGGCCCCGCGTGGTGTCCGTGGAGGGCCATGAGCGCTCGGTCACCATTAGCCCTCTGGACTCCGGCCGCAAGTACAGATTCCTAGTCTACGGCCTCCTGGGCAAGAGGCGCCATGGCCCCCTCACCACCGAGGGCACCACAGGTGAGGGCAGCCCCTGCGGGGGGCGTCTGATCTGGAGGGCCCCCTGGGGAGAGTCACTGTGGTCACTTGTGGTGGCTGTCAACATGGTTGCTGTTTGGCTCTGGTTGTCTGGCTGGAATCCGACCCATCTCCTTGCACAAGCCCGAAGACCCAGCCCTGCAGGACGCAGCCACAGCTCAGTCCCGTCTTTAGACCTCTCAGTCCTTCCTTTCAGGGTCACCCAGCCTTCCAGAAACAACCATTTACTCTCTGTGTTTCCATCTCAGAGACCCGCAGAGCTGTGGATGAGGCTGGAACAAAGCGTCCCTCAAAACCACGTCTGGGGGAGGAGCTGCAGGTGACCGGTGTGACATCAGACTCCGTGGGCCTCTCGTGGACGGTCCCTGAGGGCCACTTTGACTCCTTTGTGATCCAGTACAGGGACAGAGACGGGCAACCACAGGTGGTGCCCGTGGAGGGCAGCCGCAGGGAGGTCAGTGTCTCGGGCCTGGACCCTGCCCGCAGGTACAAGCTGCTGCTCTACGGGCTGTCCAGGGACAAGCGAGTGGGTCCCATCTCTGCCATCGCCGTGACCGGTGAGTGCAGCCGGGGGAATTCGCTGTCCCTCCTTCCCACCTGGCTCTCCTGGTCTGATGGAGTCAGGATTTCTGAGCTTCCTGTACCCCTTCTTTTGGGGGAAGAGGTCAGCTTCATAGAAGCATAATTTACGTACGATAAAATTCACCCATTTTAAGAGCATAATTGAGTGAGTTTGGGTGAATGGTCATGACCATTGGTCTATGTCATGACCGTTACCACAACAAAGATAGAAAACATTGACTCTAGAGGTTTCCCCATGCTCCTTGGCTGTCAGTTTCCCTGATCCCAGCTTCTGGCAACCCCTAATTGCTTTCTATCATTATAGTTTTGCCTTTTTAAGTGTTTTGTTTAACAGACTCATACAGTACATAGTTTTTTGTGTGTTTTTCCTGCACTTAGCATGATGCTTTTGAAGTTCATCCCTGGGTATCAGTAGTTGGTCCTTTTTATTACTGATCTCTTGTCCTTACCTCCTTCCCTCCATCCATCCTCTTGGAGTCTTGGTGCAGCGACAGACCACTCACCCCTCTCTACCTGTCTCTCAGAACCAGCCCCCAGGGAAGAAATCAAAGCAGAGCCCGCAACCTTTAGTCCTCCAGCATCTGAGCCCCTTCTGGGGGAGGTGACTCTGGAGGAGGCCGCCCCACACAGCCTGCGTCTCTCCTGGACGGCAACTGAGGGAGAATTTGACTCCTTCGAGGTCCAATACACAGACGAGAATGGGCAACTCCAAGAAGTTAATGTAGGGGGCGACCAGCATGACATCACCATCTCTGACCTGGAATCTGACCACAGATACCTGGTGAGCCTGTACGGTTTCCACGATGGGCAACGTGTTGGTCCTGCCCACATCGAGGCCATGACAGGTGAGCAAAAGAGCTCTGCCCACTCAGCTTCCTTCCAAGGGGGCCGTGAGGGCCCAGAGGAGGCCGAGGCCCCGTGGCCTCTGTGCCCTTCTCTCAGGCTCTGTTCTCTCCGTGTCTGTGTTCAGCCCCAAGAGAGGAGGATGATGAACCTTCAGAATCTCTCTCTACCACCCAAACCCCATCCACCGCGGTCCCTGAGCCTCACATCAAGCCACGCCTGGGGGAGCTGGCGGTGACAGACACCACCCCCGACTCCCTGAGCCTCTCCTGGACCGTCCCCGAGGGCCAGTTCGACCACTTCCTGATCCAGTACAAGAATGGGGACGGGCAACCCAAGGTGGTGAGGGTCCCTGGGGACGAGGACGAGGTCACCATCTCGGGCCTGGAGCCAGACCACAAGTACAAGATGAACCTGTATGGCTTCCACGACCGCCAGCGCATGGGCCCTGTCTCTGTCATCGGGGTGACCAGTGAGTGGATGGTGGAAGCCCCAGGATGGGACCTAGTGGGGAGATCACCCCCTAGGGGAAGGGGGAGTGGAGTGTGGGAGGCCCCCCTCCTCGAGGCTGAGCCATGGTGACTTTTGTGTGTCCTCCTGGGCTGAGAAGGGCCTCTGTGAGCCATGCTGGTGGCGGTCCTGGTCCCCACAGCTGACTCCAGAGACTCCAGGCATGTCTGTGAGGTGTGGACCAAGCAGGACCACCCAGCCCCAAAGATGGGCTTCTCTGAACTGACTTCAGGGCCTGGAGTTGAAGCCAAGGCTTGGGAGGAGACCCAAGGACATCTCCTGGGGACCCTGCCTCACCCTCTGTGTGTCCCTTCTCAGCTGCAGAGGAAGAGACCCCCAGCCCCACAGAGATGGAGGAGACCCCCAGCCCCACAGAGATGGAGGAGACCCCCAGTCCCACAGAACCCAACACAGAGGTCCCGGAGCCCCCTGAGGAGCCCTTCCTGGAGGAGCTGACAGTGACGGGATCCTCCCCAGACTCGCTGAGCCTCTCCTGGACCGTCCCCCAGGGCCACTTTGACTCCTTCACTGTCCAGTACAAGAACGGGGACGGGCAGCCTAAGGTGGTGAGGGTGCCGGGGCATGACAAAGGGGTCACCATCTCAGGCCTGGAGCCAGACCACAAGTACAAGATGAACCTGTACGGCTTCCACGACCGCCAGCGTGTGGGCCCCGTCTCTGTCATCGGGGTGACCAGTGAGTGGACAGTGGAAGCCTCAGGGTGGGACCCAGTGGGAGGATCACCTTCTCAGGTGATGGGCGAGTTGGGTGTGGGAGGCCCCTCTCCTCGAGGCTGAGCCATGGTGCTCTTTGTGCCTCTCCTGGGCTCCCTGAGGACTAGTGCGTCCTCCTGGGCAGAGAAGGGCCTCTGTGAGCCATGCTGGTGGCAGTCCTGGCCCCTACAGCTGACCCCAGAGACTCCAGGCATGTCTGTGAGGTGTGGACGGAGCAGGACCACCAGCCTCCTTAGGCTCCTCTGAACTGACCTCAGGGTCCCCAGTTGGGGACCATGGCTCGGGAGGAGACCCAAGGACATCTCCCGGGGACCCTGCCTCACCCTCTGTGTATCCCTCCTTCTCAGCTGCAGAGGAAGAGACCCCCAGCCCCACAGAGGTGGAGGAGACCCCCAGCCCCACAGAACCCAGCACAGAGGCCCCGGAGCCCCCTGAGGAGCCCATCCTGGGGGAGCTGATGGTGACAGGATCCTCCCCAGACTCGCTGAGCCTCTCCTGGACCGTCCCCCAGGGCCACTTTGACTCCTTCACCGTCCAGTACAAGGGCAGGGACGGGCCTCAGGTGGTGCGTGTTGGGGGTGAGGAGACCGAGGTGACCGTTGAGGGCCTGGAGCCTGGACACAAGTACAAGATGAACCTGTACGGCCTGCACGGGGGGCGGCGCGTGGGCCCTGTGTCCACTGTAGCCATGACCGGTGAGTGAGGGTGGGGCTTAGGATGAGGTCTCAGGAAAGGTCTCATAGTAGAGCCTCTCTAGTGTCTTCCACTGAAGACCCTAAAACCCCCAAATCTCTAGTTCATTCATTATCCATTCAGCACTTCAGGAGTGATCTAGGAGCAGGAAGAGGGAGTCCCAGGGAAGTGCTCGCCCTTGAGAGGCTGTTGGGGACTGAGGCCTCCAAGCCAGTCACACATGACCTGTCTGTGGCTCTCTGCTTTGCATGGAAACTCTGAAAAGAACTCTTTTGGGGTGTTGGGACAAATGCCATGAAATAGTAAATCTCAACAAGTATTTATTATATAAAATTTCAGACATACCCAAAGGGAAAGAATAGCATAATGAATTCCTATGTGTCAATCACCCTGCTTCAACCAAAAAGCACCTCTTGAGCAGTCTAGCTCATCCAGACCCCATCACTTCCCACCCTCCTCAACTAGAAAATCATCTTTCTTATTTTTTTTGAATGTATTTTATTTTTGGCAGTGGTGGGTCTTCATTGCTACACACAGGTTTTGTCTAGTTGTGGCGAGCAGGAGCTACTCTTTGTTGCAATACAGGGGCTTCTCGTTGCAGTGGCTTCTCTTGTTGCAGAGCTCAGGCTCTAGGTACTGTGGGGTTCAGTAGTTACGACTGGAGGGCTCTAGAGCGCAGGCGCAATAATTGTGGCTCAAGAAGATAGTTGCTCTGCGGCATGTGGGATCTTCCCAGTGCAGGGATTGAACTCATGTCCCCTCTGTTGGCAGGCAGATTCTTTTTTTTTTTTAATATAAATTTATTTATTTTAATGGGAGGCTAATTACTTTACAATATTGTATTGGTTTTGCCATACATCAACATGAATCCGCCACAGGTGTACATGTGTTCCCCATCCTGAACCCCCCTCCCACCTTCCTCCCCATAACATCCCTCTGGGTCATCCCAGTGCACCAGCCTTGAGCATCCTGTATCATGCATCGAACCTGGACTGGCAATTCATTTCATATATGATATTATACCTGTTTCAATGTGGCAGGCAAATTCTTAACCACTAGGAAGTCCTAGAATGTTTTCTTTATTAACAGCTTTATTGAGGTATACTTTACATACCATAGAATTCACCTGTTTTAAGCATACAGCTTATCAATTTTAGTGTATTTACAGAGTTGTACAACCATCATCACTATATATTAATAATTTTAGAACTTTTCCAGCACACTGAGATGAAATCTGGTGTCCAGACCCATTTTGTCAGGGCCCATTTCCGATCCCCACAAATCTACTGTCTCTGTAGATTTGCCTTTTCCGGACACATCATATAACTGGAATCATACAATACCTGCTCTTTCATGTCTGACTTTTACCACATTTTAGCACATTTTTGTGGTTGATCTGTGTTGTAGCATGTAGCAGTACTTCATTCCTTTATAGTCAAATAATATTCCATTGTATGGATACACTGCTGTAATATTTTAAAACGTATTCTATACTCTCTTTACTTCATCATTACATATTTAAGTGTACTGCTCTTTTCAAAAAGACCACTTAAAAGTAACCATGACACAGTGATTTTGCCTTTAAAAACTAGATATTCAGGTATTACTAGTTTCCTGATTCCCTGGTGGCTCAGACGGTAAAGAATCCGCCTGCAATGCCGAAGATCTAGGTTCGATCCCTGGGTTAGGAAGATCCCCTGGAGGAGGGCATGGCAACCTACTCCAGTATTGTTGCCTGGAGAATCCACATGGACAGAGGAGCCCGGCAGGCTACATTACAGTCCATGGGGTCACGAAGAGTTGTACATGACTAAGCGACTAAGCACTCACCTTCCTGATGGTGTCCTAATTGTTCTTTTGCAATTTTTTGCTGGAATCAGATCCAATTAAGAAAGATAGGCTGCAATTGGGAGAACTGGGATTTTAAATAGGGTGGGCAGGAAAGGCCCTAGAGAGAAGTTGACATTTGAATGAAGACTTAAAGGAGGTGTGAACATGAGCCATGCAGACATCTGGGGAAAGAACATTCAGGCATCGAGGCAAGAGGCCATTTGGCACACTGGATGGACCATAAGGAGGCCACAAAGAGATTGTGAGGGCCACAGGTACAGCTGGATCTGAAGGGAGGCCCACAGAGCTGGCCCACCTTCTGGCCTGAACCCAGGAGAGCAGGGCCTCAGCAGTTCCTTCCAGCAGCAGGAACGGTTCTGTTTGCCTCTCTCCCCAGCCCGGGAAGAGGAGCCCCCTGCTAGCCCTCCTTTGAAGCCACAGCTGGGGGAGCTGACTGTGACAGACGCCACCCCCGACTCCCTGAGCCTCTCCTGGACCGTCCCCGAGGGCCAGTTCGACCACTTCCTAGTCCAATACAAGAATGGGGACGGGCAGCCCAAGGCGGTAAGGGTACCCGGGGACGAAGACGGGGTCACCATCTCGGGCCTGGAGCCAGACCACAAGTACAAGATGAACCTGTACGGCTTCCACGACCGCCAGCGCGTGGGCCCCGTCTCCACTGTCGGTTTAACTGGTGAGTGTGCAGTAGGACACTGGCCCCGAGCTGGGCTCAGTTCCCCTTTAATTGCCAGTACTCGTGTTTTTCTCCCACTGTTCTTGAGCTTGAGCCTCCCAAGCGCCTGGGAGTGGTTCTGTGCCTGTCTTCACTCCAAGCCTTACTGTCACTTTAGCTGTCTCACCCTTTACACTTTTTGAGTCCTTGAAGAGGGAAGATGCCAAGGAAATAGTAACTCAGGCAGACCTGGGGCTGGCCCTGTTCTCAGCCCCTTAGAGCTGTGTGACCTCGAGAGAGTCACTCAGCCTCTGTGCCTCCCTTTCGGCATCCTTGCAGAAAGAATACCCTACCTGTCTGGCAGGATGGGTATGGCTTGCCTCACCCACAGTGTTTGGTAACTACGGCTCCTCCTTTAGAAGAAGAAAATTAGTTACTAAAAACCCTTGGGTGAATTCTCATAATTATTATTGATTTCACTGGGTAAAATTGTATTTGATACCAATACCCATGGACTGTATGTCAACACGGAACCCTGCTATCATGGATACTGTTACTTCAGTAGTTAACATTAGTCATGGTGGCTTAGTCGATCAATTGTGTCCGACTCTTGGGATCCCATGGACTGGAGCCCATCAGGCTCCTCTGTCCGTGGGATTCTCCAGGTGAGAATACTGGAGTGGGTTGCCATTTCCTTCTCCAGAGGAAGATTCCTGATCTAGGAATCGAACCCAGTTCTCCTGCATTGCAGGCAGATTCTTTACTGACTGAACTATGAGGGAAGCCCTAATATTAGTCATATGTGCAGCTAAACAAGATATTTTCTCTTCATTAATTACTCCTTATCTTGTCTGTTGGTTGCTTGTGTTAAGTTCCTTTATAGCTATTACCTGCGACATGCTTAAAACTTGGTTCCCAAACACAATGGAGATCTGAAACACGATGATTTTATAATTCAGCTATTAAGCCGGAATAAAACTCTATGCAGAACAGGAAAGACAAAAGAAATCTGTGGGTATGATGTGTCGTCCCTGCCATAAACTGGCAAGAGAATTAATACGAGGTCCCCAAGCAACCCAACTGCAAAGATGATCTGATTTCCTGTGGTCTCATCTCTGCTGTCCACTGTGGAATCTAAATTAGATTCTCAAATGCTCAGAAAAGCCTTCTAAACCAGAGGAGATATTAAAGGAAAATACTTAAGAACCTGAGCACAGGCACCTCCTGACGCGACGTGTCTGTTAGACGTGGTGCTGTTACAAAGCATGAGTCCTGACCCACTAAGTGAATTCGCTCAGCAGCTCCTGCAGCTTCCATGCTGCACATGCTGAGGTCAGTGGCGTCCCACCCTACCATCTTGACATCTCCACAGTGTGTGCCCTGCCCCTGGAAGCTGAACATTTAAACTAGGGAAATGAAGTCTTAACCCTGGGGCACTGGAGTCCCAGCTTCAGGACCCTGGTGTGTCTTGGAGAAATCCCAGAATCCATCCTGTTAGGAGGGAGCTCAGGAAGCATGTCACCATTCTCTTTGTCTCCTGATCCAGTCTCAGAAAAAGACCAAGAAATGACTCCAGCCCCAACAGACCTGCCCACTGCAGCTCCTGAGCCTCCCATCAAGCCCCGCCTGGGGGAGCTGGCGGTGACAGACGCCACCCCCGACTCCCTGAGCCTCTCCTGGACCGTCCCTGAAGGCCAGTTCGACCACTTCCTGATCCAGTATAAGAACGGGGACGGGCAACCCAAGGCGGTGAGGGTCCCTGGGGACGAGGACGAGGTCACCATCTCAGGCCTGGAGCCAGACCACAAGTACAAGATGAACCTGTATGGCTTCCACGACCGGCAGCGTGTGGGCCCCATCTCTGTCATCGGGGTGACCGGTGAGTGGACGGTGGTAGCCCCAGGATGGGACCTAGTGGGGAGATCACCCACTAGGGGAAGGGGGAGTGGAGTGTGGGAGGCCCCTCTCCTCGAGGCTGAGCCATGGTGACCTTTGTGTGTCCTCCTGGGCAGAGAAGGGCCTCTGTGAGCCATGCTGGTGGTGGTCCTGGTCCCCACAGCTGACTCCAGAGACTCCAGGCATGTCTGTGAGGTGTGGACCAAGCAGGACCACCCAGCCCCAAGGATGGGCTTCTCTGAACTGACTTCAGGACCTGGAGTTGAAGCCAAGGCTTGGGAGGAGACCCAAGGACGTCTCCTGGGGACCCTGCCTCACCCTCTGTGTGTCCCTTCTTCTCAGCTGCAGAAGAAGAGACCCCTGGCCCCACAGAGATGGAGCAGACCCCCAGCCCCACAGAGGTGGAGGAGACTCCCGGCCCCACAGAGATGGAGGAGACCCCCAGCCCCACAGAACCCAGCACAGAGGCCCCGGAGCCCCCCGAGGAGCCCCTCCTTGGGGAGCTGACGGTGACAGGATCCTCCCCAGACTCGCTGAGCCTCTCCTGGACTGTCCCCCAGGGCCACTTCGATTCCTTTACTATCCAGCACAAGGGCAGGGATGGGCCCCAGGTGGTGCGTGTCGGGGGTGAGGAGACTGAAGTGACCATTGGGGGCCTGGAGCCTGGACGCAAGTACAAGATGAACCTGTACGGCCTGCACAGCGGGCAACGCGTGGGCCCCGTGTCCACTGTGGGCGTGACCGGTGAGTGACGGCAGGGCTCAGGGGTCTCCGGGGTGGAAATAGCTTTTCCTCATGGGTGACCTGTTTGACTGTTCTGTTATTTCACCAGACCTTGAACCCCTCTTATGCCCTTCCTCCATGGCCCTGGGCCATGACCCATGTGTAGTGGTCTGCCCTTTGTCAATCCACAGCCTCATTGTCCACAGTAGCGTGACCTCCTCTGATGGTCAGTCACTGGCTGCCTCGAAGGGTGAAATGTGTCAGGCTCAGACCAAGCTTGACTTGACTAGAATTTTCTTTTCTTTCCATCTTAATCACAAATCACAGCATTCTTTGTTACAACAAGAAAAAAAAAAAAAGAATGAAAGAAACAACCCAACATCCAACCACACTGAGATGATTAAGTAATTAGACAACAATCTGTAAAATGACCTATTACGGCATCATTGAAATGCTTAAACATAAGACAATTACTTTATACTTTACAATGAAATAAGAGTTTACAATGTTTGTAAGGAGGCTAATCAAAACCACTTGAAAATAACTTGCATAGTAAGACAACTGGAAGGAAACATCCCATGGGATGCATGACTTGTGGGACACAATACAATATTTTTCCCATTTTGCTTTTATTTTTCCCATTGTGCTTTTTTTCCCATTTTGTTCTGTTCTGTGTCATTTACATTTTCTTAAGTGACAAGCATTTTTTCTTTTATAATCAGGAAATTTTTTTTCAGTACATCGTCTCCTCTTTTGTATTCCTTCCATCTTTTCTGCTCATCATTCTTGCAATTTATTTCATTGATGATTATGAAAAAGTTACAATTTCTAGTCTCTAAGAAATGAAGGAAAAAAATCCCCAAGGGGAATTAAATTCCCCACTTGTAGTCAGGGTGGCTTTTCTAAGTCACTGTCAGCTGGAATCTTATGCCTGGTGACAATATGTCACCAGGGTTCCTCTGCACATGGGAGAACCCAGCTCCTGAGAGTCAATCTTTTGTGGGGTGAGTCAACTGTCTCTGTGAGGTTCACTCTTCCCTCCGAAGACACTTCGGACAGAGGGCCCCCTATCATGCAAATCACAAGCATATGCAAAAAGCACAGAGGGACCCATGTCCCTACTCCACATCCACCACCGGACTACTAATTTTAATAATCCAGTTTCTTTTTAAGTCTGTATTTTTCTCGGAAAAGCATATAGCAACATGATGGAAAGTTTGGAAAGTAGGGGAAACAAATCTCTCATCGGACCACTTTCTGACCCAAGAACCGCCGTTCATAACAATGTGTGTAACACCCGCTCTTTCTGTGTTTTCCATGCCTGCATGTTTTCAGGTTGCAGAGTGTTCATGTAATTCTTGGCTCTTAACTCTTTTTGTACCTAAGTTACACTGAGAGCTTTTATCCTGTGGCTACATAACCGTCATTAATCATCATTTTAATGGCCATTTGATGCTTCATGGTGAAAGTGCCATAACAAAATTAATCTTCTTCTGTGGTTCCTTTGGAGTCCTGACACATCTTGCTGTCATGAATAATCCCAAAATGAACTCCCGTGATACAACTTTTCCTGCTTTTTAATAATTTTCTTAGGATAGCTGCCCAGAAATGAGATTATTGGTTCAAAGAAAATGAGCAGTACTTTGGCTCCCGACATGCATGTCCGAATTGCCTTCTGAAGGTTCACGGTGCCTGCCAGCCAGTATGTCAGGGGGTCGGGCATGTCTCGGTCTCCCCTGCGTGGAGTCACCGAATGCTGCACCCAGAGGCTGCGTGAGCCTCCAGGCCTGCAGCTTGAGGAGTGTTTTGCTGGATCTTTCGCTGGTTGTCTCTGTTGATATCAGCAGACATCAAAGCAAGTTGCCATCTAAGCCTCTGCCCCCAATCTCTTTTCTCAGACCCTCAGAAGGTTGTGGAAGAGACCCCCAGCCCCACGGAGCCCAGCACAGAGGCCCCAGAGCCCCCCGAGGAGCCCCTCCTGGGGGACCTGACAGTGACGGGATCCTCCCCGGATTCGCTGAGCCTCTCCTGGACCGTCCCCCAGGGCCACTTCGACTCCTTCACCATCCAGTACAAGGGCAGGGACGGGCCCCAGGTGGTGCGTGTTGGGGGCGAGGAGACTGAGGTGACCATTGGGGGCCTGGAGCCCAGACACAAGTACAAGATGAACCTGTACGGCCTGCACAGGGGGCAGCGCGTGGGCCCCGTGTCCACCGTGGGCGTGACCGGTGAGTGAGGGTAGGGCGTGAGTGATGAGTGAGGTGGGGAGGGTGGGGTGCAGGATGGGAAGGACAGGTCCTGGAAGAGTTTCCCTTTATTCCCATCTTAAATTTCCCTTTATTCCCATCTTAATGAAAACATAAATATTCTCAGCAGCATGTCTTTTCCAGAACATCAGATGGTCAAGGCTTCTTGTTAAAAGGCAGATTCAGATTTGGCAGGTTTGGGCTGGGGCTGGACATACTGGATTTCTAAAGTCCTTCCTGATGCTGATGCTGCTGGTCCAGGGACCACACTCTGCTAAAGCTCCTCACAAAGCAATTGGATGCTTCCTTAGATTCTATCAGACAGAATTGTGCTTGCATGCCTGAGTCCTCACAGGAGCTCAGGCAAGCTCGGCCTCTACGTAGTTGACTGGAGGCTATGGAGGAAGGCAGGAGCGTGCTCACAATTTAGTGTCTTGACTGAAACGCCCCCTAGCCGCACAGTTTGGGTGTTAACAGACTTGTGACACCAGTGGTTCAAAAAAGATGTGGGTGGCCTGAGCCAAGCACTGAGGAAGTTCACTGAGATAAACCTTGAACGTGGCAGAGAAACCAGTTCTTATCCTACGGGGCTCACAGACAGGCTGTGGACCAGAAAAGGGGGATGTGTAGGTGATGGGAAGCCCTAGCCAGGCCAAAACTGGGCAGTGAGGCCAACACCAGCCTGCCTGCCCACGGGTGTCCACAGGTTCCCACGGGACAGCTGAGACTTGACGACCGGCAGGCGTTATCTTGGTGACACTTACAGACAGGATGAAGGGTCTCAGTCAGTACTAGGAACATCATGGCACAAGAGAGGATTTTATACGAAACTCTTGGAGTGGGAGAGAGAGTCTTGAGATGGGGTAGAGAGGTTGGGACTGCTCAGGAAGCCAGGAATTTCTCTCCCAGAATAGAGAGGACTGCTGCACAGTTTTATGCCAAGACTGAGACCCTCAGATGTACTTTTAAAGACTCATTCTGGCTCCCTGTGAAGAACAGGTGGAGGCGGGGGGCAGAGAGGCATAGGGAGGTGGTAACCCAGGTGACAGGTAAGGGCGTCCCAGACAGGTGTGGGGAGTAAGAAGATGCAGGAGGGATGCCAGAGAGAGAAACTGGTGCGTGTGTGCTAAGTCGCTTCAGTCGTGTCTGAGCCAGCCAGGCTCCTCTGTCCCTGGGACTTTCCAGGCAGGAATACTGAAGTGGGTTGCCATGCCTCCTCCAGGGGATCTTCCTGACCCAGGGGTTGAACCCACATCTCTTAGTCTCCTGCATTGGCAGGCGGGTTCTTTACCACTAGCACCACCTGGGAAGACAGCAGATGGCAACAGGAACGGATCCAAGAAGACTCCAGGTTTCTGATTAGAGAAGGGGGATGGGGCTTCTGAGCTGCTTGGGGGCCAAGACATGAGCCAAAAGGAGTTAAGATGCCGTGAGACCACAGTGGAGGGAGGCCCAGAGCACAGCGGCCATGTGGGCCTGCATGTGAGGAAGGGAGCTGGTAGGTAGGGGTGAGAGCGGGGTGGATGAGGCTAAGGTGCCAGGAAGGCCGACATTAAAGGGACCAGAAAGAAAGAGTTAAGAGAAAGAGGAGTTAGAACTCCTGTGGACAGACATGTCCTGTACCTTATTATTTTATTTTTGTAATACACCCCTTTATATGCTGAACTGAGGACTGAGGAGACCTCACCTGTCCTGAATGTCTCTGTGCAGCTCCAGACTATGATGCCATGACCACCCAAACCCCGTCCACCGCGGTCCCCGAGCCTCCCACCAAGCCCCGCCTGGGGGAGGTGACCGTGACAGATGCCACCCCCGACTCTCTGAGCCTCTCCTGGACCATCCCCGAGGGCCAATTCGACCACTTCCTGGTCCAGTATAAGAATGGGGACGGGCAGCCCAAGGCGGTGAGGGTGCCCGGGGACGAGGACGGGGTCACCATCTCGGGCCTGGAGCCAGACCACAAGTACAAGATGAACCTGTATGGCTTCCACGACCGCCAGCGCGTGGGCCCCGTCTCTGTCATCGGGGTGACCAGTGAGTGGACAGTGGAAGCCCCAGGATGGGACCTAGTGGGGAGACCACCCCCTCAGGTGATGGGGGAGTGGGGTATGGGAGGCCCCCCTCCTCGAGACTGAGCTATGGTGCTCTTTGTGCCTCTCCTGGGCTCCCTGAGGACTAGTGCATCCTCCTGGGCAGAGAAGGGCCTCTGTGAGCCATGCTGGTGGTGGTCCTGGTCCCTACAGCTGACCCCAGAGACTCCAGGCATGTCTGTGAGGTGTGAACCGAGCAGGACCACCAGCCTCCTTAGGCTCCTCTGAACTGACCTCAGAGTACCCAGCTGGGGACCATGGCTCGGGAGGAGACCCAAGGACATCTCCCGGGGACCCTGCCTCACCCTCTGTGTATCCCTCCTTCTCAGCTGCAGAGGAAGAGACGCCCAGCCCCACAAAGATGGAGGAGACCCCCAGTCCCACAGAGATGGAGGAGACCCCCAGCCCCACAGAACCCAGCACAGAGGCCCCGGAGCCCCCCGAGGAGCCCCTCCTTGGGGAGCTGACGGTGACAGGATCCTCCCCGGACTCGCTGAGCCTCTCCTGGACCGTCCCCCAGGGCCACTTTGACTCCTTCACCGTCCAGTACAAGGGCAGGGACGGGCCCCAGGTGGTGCGTGTTCGGGGCGAGGAGACTGAGGTGACCGTTGGGGGCCTGGAGCCTGGACACAAGTACAAGATGCACCTGTACGGCCTGCACGGGGGGCGGCGCGTGGGCCCCGCGTCCACCGTGGGCGTGACCGGTGAGTAGGAGAGCAAGCCCCAAACCCTAGGTTTCCCTCTGTTGCCCTTGTGTTTCCCTCTTTGGGACATCAGCACTTCTCACAAATGGGGCCTGTTCCCTTTCCTCACGTGGTGCTGGGGATCCCACCCCATGCTCGAATTGCGTGAGGATTGATGGACGGTGTGCTCGGGGTCAGCTCGGCAGGTAGCCTCTGCCCCACACGTTTCTGCTTTCTTCCTTCCTTCATGATCTGGACCCTCAGACCTGCTCAGGTGTTCATGTATGGCTTCCTCAGCCACCAAGCATTTTAGCAGCTTGGCGCACAGATGGAGAACCAGGTTCCCTAGGTTGAATCCTGCTCTGAAGGTACTCATTTTGCAAATGTTTCTTAACCTCTCTGCACCACGGATGCCCACACAACAAGGGTGCTAAGGATAAAAGCACCTACTTCAGCAGCTGTGTGAGGATTAAATGCACTGTTTGCGAACTGCCTACCCCAGTGCCTGGGACACATGAAGCAGTTTTAAGAGTTTGCTGCAAATGGTCATTTCACAGCCAGGGAACAGCGCCCCCTTCTGGCCCAGGGTCCTGTCGTTGACCACAGCCTCCTCTGCTCTGTTCCAGCCTCCCTGACTACGGAGCGCCCCCTGGCACCCCGCCTAGGGGAGCTGGCGGTGGCAGTCGTGACCTCAGACACAGCGCGTCTCTCGTGGACGGTGGAGCAGGGGCCCTTTGACTCCTTCCTGGTCCAGTACAAGGATGTACAGGGGCAGCCCCAGGCAGTGCCCGTGGCTGGAGACCTCCGAGAGGTCACAGTTTCGAGTCTGGCCCCCGGCCGCAAGTACAAGTTCCTCCTGTTCGGACTCCGGGATGAGAAACGACACGGCCCAGTTTCTGCAGACGCAAAGACTCGTGAGTGAGGGCTGGAGGCCACCTTTGCCATCTGACCATCCTAAACTGACCATCCTCCACTCCCTTGTGGAATTTCGCCTTTCCATGCTCCACACCCCAGACCCATTTATTTACCGGGTTCAGTGAAATCCAAGTCCCGAGTACCCAGTTACCCTCTCGTTCCCATCCTACTCCTCCTATATCCCCAGGGACACTTGTTTTCTTCCCTGGCCCCTCTTTAATCCCTACTCCTCTGCCTCCCCTCTTCCTGACCTGTGACTTTGTCACCCCCTCCCAGCACCCAGAGCCAGCACCTAGACCCTAGCACCCTGAGGAGGCTGCCTGCTTCATTTCTGTCACATTCCATGCACTTCTGTCTTGTCCAGTCCCAGACACAAAACCTGCTCCCCGCCTGGGGGAGCTGATGGTGACAGATGTGACCCCGGACTCCGTGGGCCTCTCCTGGACAGTCCCCGAGGGTGAATTCGACTCCTTCGTGGTCCAGTACAAGGACAGGGACGGGCAGCCCCGCGTGGTGCCTGTGGCTGCCGACCAGCGCGAGGTCACCGTCCCCGGCCTGGAGCCCAATAGGAAATACAAGTTCCTGCTCTATGGGCTGGTAGGCAGGAAACGACTGGGCCCCATTTCCGCTGAAGGCAGCACAGGTGAGCCCTGGGTCCCCCCACCCGCGGCCTTTTCCAGAGTTGTCTTTCATCTGAGCCCCCAGAGCTGGCCCCGGGGATTTCGACATGGCAATCATAACGCCAAAAGCAAATATTTATTGAGTCCCTACTGAATGCCAGGCACTGTTCTAAGCATTTATTTCCTTCAGTCTCTTATTGGCAACATAATAAAAAGAACTCAGACTTTGGAGCCAAGCAGACCTGTGTTCAATTTCTGATTGCCAGCTATGTGGGCTTGGACAGGCCACTTCTTTTCCTTGTGCCTCAGTTTCCAGACATGCATAATGGTTATGAATAATATCTAATGGGGCTCAATAAATGTTCACATCCTCTTCCCTCCATTCCAGTTCTATGGCAAGAGATGGAAAATATGGGAGGGTTTGGCTGCAGAAAGACCATGGAAAAATCTAGTGTCTTGTGACCATGACTCAGCCTCTTGAGGAACGGGTGGAGGTGGGTCACTGACCCTTACCCCACCTCTAGGACCATGAGTCACCCTGGCCAGACAAGGATGGGGCACATGGCCAGTTGGAGCCTGGGGGTCTCAGACTCCATAATTATCTTCCCCAAACTCTCACTGTGGAGACTGGATACAGGCTTCTCCAACCCTCATCAGTCAGCACCCACACCCACCTAGACAAGTCCCCTTTGTGTTCCGCTCTGTCCTTTGTCCTCTCAGCTCTGCCCCTGGCTTCTCCCCCTGCCCCACCCAGCCACCCTGCTCTAGTGGAGTTAGTGCCGACTGGAAGCAGGTGGCAAGGAGAGCCCAGGCTGATGGCAAGGCAGGGGGAGGTCATGGCCAGCGATGGGAGCCCAGGAGCTTGGCTGGCTGCCCCGGCCAGCTCTGACTGTTTGGGAGCGTCTCCCTGACAACCTAGACATCCTCTGGGCGCCTTTCTCAGCTCTGGCCACATTCCCAGCTCTGGGGGCCAGGAGTCAGGGGAAACTGAGGCTCTTCCTGCAACCCCAGCCTGCCCTCTCTCTTGAGGTGATCTTTTCTGCATTTACTGCGCCCTCATCACAGAGGGGAGGCAGTGGGGACTAGAAGTTTGGGCAGTAGCCCCCAGAGGAGGAAACTGGGCTCCTTTGGAAGGACAGGGCTGGGACAGCCTGTCTCCCCAGGTTGCGGGGGGACCCTCCCTCCTCCCAGAAGTTGCCAGGGCTGAGATAAAGGCAGCTCTTAATTAAGGCTTTCTCCCCCGCCCCCACTCTCCCCACAGCCCCCCTGGAGAAGGAACGACAGCCCCCACCCCGCCTGGGGGAGCTGACAGTGACAGATGAGACCCCAAACTCCCTGCGCCTCTCATGGACGGTGGCCCAGGGCCGCTTTGACTCCTTCGTGGTCCAGTACAGGGGCACAGACGGGCAGCCCCGGATGGTGCCTGTGGCTGCAGACCAGAGGGAGTTCACTGTAGAGGGCCTGGAGCCTGGCAGGAAATACAAGTTTCTGCTCTACGGGCTCCTCGGAGGACAGCGCCTGGGCCCTGCCTCTGTCCTGGGAATGACAGGTGAGCAGGAGGCCGTGCTGCTTGGTCCCTGCAAACCGGCCTGAGTGTGTGTCCCCAGGCCTCTGTGCTGCAGGTCAGGCAGGAGTGGTCAAGGTGGAGGCGCAAGGGGGCCCTGCCCAGGGCTCAGGAGGAAGAGTCTTGGAACAGTGTTCGAGGGATCCGTCAAAAGCAGAGCCAAGACAAGCAGAAAGACAAAGCCCTGGCAAGGGTCCCTAACCTCCCGCCTCCCCTCCCCACCCCCCAGCCCCAGCCCCACAGCTGCCAGCTGCTCCCTATCACCCTACTGGATCATCTCTTACCTCCCGGCAGCGGCCTTGCCCGGATAAGGCAAACCCCCTCCCGTGGATGAGTCAGGAGCATTTTCTCAAATGGAAAATTACTGGAAAACAAGGCAGGCAAGGAGCATAGAGAGCAACAGGAGTGACTGCACTGATGGAGTTCCCCTTCCAGACTTCCTAATATCGCACCCTCCCCTCCAGCCCTGCATCAGCCTGGCTGGTGGGAGTCGCTCTTCAAGCTCTCCTGCCAGTTCCATCCTCAGGCCTTCTCAGCAGGGAGACCCATGTGCCCTGAGCTCAGGGAGGGACTGAGTGAGTCCTGCCTCAGGCCATGGCTCAGGCCGCCCTGGGGGTTGGGGAGGGAGCAGGGCTGTGCAGACATCTAGAGCGGGGCATGCTGAGACTTCGGGGCAGAGAAGGAGAAAACAAGTGAAGGATTCAGGCAGCATAGGAGCCCCACAGAGAGGCCACGGGGCAACTGGGCTGGCGCTCAGAGAGGTCTGGGTGGGGGGTGGGGGAGTCAGGGTCTCAGCAGGGATGCAGCAGATTCAAGAGAAGGAAGATGCTAGGAGAGTCTGAGTCCCTGTCTTCTCTCCACTTGGCTGCTGTGGCCAAGATGGAAAAGTGCCCCCCTCAGCCTCAGCCCTGACCCCCTCCATCTCTGGAAGGTGAGATGGAATGGGAGGGCCCCTCTGCACCCCCTACCCTGCACTCAGCTTCTCCCTGGGCTTCTCCCACACAGCCCCAGAAGAGGACACACCAGCGCCCTGGCACGCAGCCACGGAAGCCCCCAAGCCCCCTGAAGGGCCCCGCCTAGGGGTGCTGGCAGTGAGGGATGTGTCCCCGGACTCCCTGCGCCTCTCCTGGAGCGTGGTCCAGGGCCCCTTTGACTCCTTCGTGGTCCAGTATCAGGACACAGATGGGCAGCCCCAGGCCTTGCTCGTGGGGGGCGACCAGAACAAGGTCCTCGTGTCAGGCCTGGAGCCCAGCACCTCCTACGAGTTCTTCCTCTACGGCCTCCACGAAGGGAAGCGCCTGGGGCCCGTCTCAGCTGAGGGCACCACAGGTACCACCCAGAGAGGGACTGGTGTCCTGGCCTTGGCTGCCTCTAGTCTGGGACTGGGAAGGCGAAAGGGGATGCCCAGAAGTGGTGCCCACGGGGAAAGAACATGAGGGCGCCATGGAGGGAGGAAGGGGCGCTCTGGCAGGCCTTGGCCCTACACACGTGTTGTCATTATGGGTCTGACCTGTCATCATGGGTGGCAGCCCCTCATTAGCCCCATTTTACAGAAAGGAAATGAGGGCCAGGAAGGGACCTGCCGCAGGGCACCTAGCTGGTGTGCTTCTGTCTCCAAACCCTTCTCTCCCACCCACACTGCAGGGCCAGTTCCTGCGGGTCAGACGCCCGGAGAGCCAGGGCCCAGGCTGTCTCACCTGTCGGTGACTGATGTGACCACGAGTTCACTGAGGCTCAACTGGGAGGCCCCACCCGAGGCCTTTGACTCCTTCCTGCTCCGCTTCGGAGTCCCATCTCCAAGCACCCTGGAGCCGCAGCTACGTCCCCTGCTGCAGCGGGAGCTGACGGTGCCAGGGACACGGCGCTCGGCCGTGCTGCGGGACTTGCATCCAGGGACCCTATACACCCTTACATTGTACGGGCTGCGTGGGCCCCACAAGGCCGACAGCATCCAGGGCACAGCCCGGACCCTCAGCCCAGGTGAGGTTCCATCCTGGGCACATAGGCACCCTGCCCCAAAGTGGGGGTCTTGTACTTTGTAGGGTGGGACCTAGTGCCACAGCCAGAGTGGGAGTTGGTGAGTGGTGGAGAGCTTGGAATCTGCACAGCAGCTTCCATTACTAAGTCCAGAGGAAAGGTGGATGATGGTGAGCATGTCTGGAGGCTGTGGGTCCCTGGGAGAAGGAGCCTCCCCACCCCGTGCCCTCGTCATCATTCCTACGCACATCCTTCCCGTCAGTTCTAGAGAGCCCCCGTGACCTCCAATTCAGCGAAATCAGGGAGACCTCAGCCAGGGTCAGCTGGACACCCCCGACATCCAGGGTGGATGGCTTCAAAGTCTCCTACCAACTGGCAGATGGAGGTAATACCGTTCGGCCTGTGTCCTTGCTCGCTTCCCCCTGCACCCTGCCCATCCCGTCGTTCCTCCTTGCCTCTCTGGCCGCCCCCACCTCCCAGCCCACTGTGTGTTTCCAGGGGAGCCACAGAGTGTGCAGGTGGATGGCCGGACCCAGAAACTCGAGGGGCTGATCCCAGGAGCTCAATACGAGGTGACTGTGGTCTCCGTCCGTGGCTTTGAGGAGAGTGAGCCTCTCACAGGCTTCCTGACCACAGGTGAGCGGGACTGAGACCCTGGACAGGAAGTAGGGGGAGAAAATGAGGGCACTGGTGGGAGTTGAGAGTGAATGGGGAAGGGGAGGGGAACGGGGGTGTTGGAGGCTCCAATGGCAGACGAGAGGTGCAGCGGAGTTTGGGAAGGTGACAGGTGGGGAGAGCAGCCAGGACCAGCTCTGAGCGCCGCCCTCCCGCCACCCTTCTCCCAGTTCCTGATGGCCCCACCCATCTGCGGGCACTGAACCTGACTGATGAATCCGCCCTGCTGCACTGGAAGCCCCCCCAGACCCCGGTGGATACCTATGATGTCAAGGTCACAGCCCCAGGGGGTGAGTGAGGCTGGATGAGGCCTCTAGAGGGGTACTCGCTCAGGGATGGGGAGCAGAGGGCAGGCTGGGCTCCTCCAGGGCAGCGCTGATACCCGCCCCCTCCCAGCCCCTTCCCTCCAGGCTTCAGCCCCTGGCAGCGCCGTGGACTACCCCCTGCAGGGCCTGGTGACCCACACCAACTACACGGCAACCTTGCGTGGCCTTCGGGGCCCCAACTTCACCTCCCCAGCCAGCATCACCTTCACCACAGGTGTGGTCCTTGAGGTGCATGGGACGGGGTGGCGGTGGGGGAGCAAGAGAGCCAGGAAGAGCCTCATCTCCATCTTCTCTTCCTCCCGCTCTCAGGGTTGGAGGCACCCCAGGACTTGGAAGCCAAGGAAGTGACCCCCCGCACAGCCCTGCTCACTTGGACGGCACCTGAAGTCTCCCCAACTGGTTACCTGCTCAGCTTCAACACCCCAGGGGGACAGACCCAGGTGCCCCAAGCCCTGCTCCTCAGGCCAGCTCCCTCCCTGGGTTCTGGTCCAGAGAGGCTGCCTCTGCTTCTGGGGGTGGGCGCCACCTCCCTCTCCTTTGACCGCCCCTTGTCTGTTCCGTAGGAGATCCTGCTCCCAGGAGGGGTCACCTCTCACCAGCTCCGCGGCCTCTTTCCTTCCACCCCCTACAGCACATGGCTCCGGGCCATGTGGGGCGACAGCTTCACTCCCCCCGTGTCCACTTCCTTCACCACTGGTACTCGGGCCCTGGGACCTGAGTCTGGGGGATGATTGGGTAGCGGGGGTCTAGGATCGGTCTAGGATCTGGATAAAGAACTGGCCCCTCACTCCTCTCCCCAGGTGGGCTGCGGATCCCCTTCCCCCGGGACTGTGGGGAGGAGATGCAGAACGGGGTCAGCACATCAAGGACCACCACCATCTTCCTCAATGGCAACCGCGAGCGACCCCTGAACGTGTTTTGTGACATGGAGACCGATGGGGGTGGCTGGCTGGTGCGTGGCAGTCAGAAGCCCATGGGGTCTGTACCAGGAGGGGTTGCCAGGCCGGGAGCCACAGGCTAACAATACCTCCACCTACTTTCCAGGTATTCCAGCGCCGCATGGATGGAAAAACGGACTTCTGGAGGGACTGGGAGGACTACGCCCATGGTTTTGGGAATATCTCTGGGGAGTTCTGGCTGGGTGAGTGTCTCACAGGAATTGGGGGACCAGGGAAGGGATTGGGGCCCTGTGGACTCACACTGCCCCACGAGCACAAACTCCGCACCCACAGGCAATGAGGCCCTGCACAGCCTGACCAAAGCCGGCGACTACTCCTTGCGCGTGGACCTGCGGGCTGGGGACGAGGCTGTGTTTGCCCAGTACGACTCCTTCCAAGTGGACTCCGCCGATGAGTACTACCGCCTCCACCTGGAAGGCTACCATGGCACCGCAGGTGAGGGCTCAGTCTGGGGGGCGGGCAGGGAGAGCCAGGAGAGGAGAGGAAAGGACCTCACTGCTCCTTCCACGCCCTACCAGGGGATTCCATGAGCTACCACAGTGGCAGTGTCTTCTCTGCCCGGGACCGAGACCCCAACAACTTGCTCATCTCTTGTGCCGTCTCTTACCGAGGGGCCTGGTGGTACAGGAACTGCCACTATGCCAACCTCAACGGGCTTTATGGGAGCACAGTGGACCACCAGGTGAGAGGTCTGGGGGGCCACACCAAGCTGGGGGTGCTTGGGGCTCCACCTGCCTGGGTGTCTGTGATACACAGTGTGATAAGTTACTGAATGGCTCAGCGCTTCAGGGCTCTCGCCTGTGAAATGGAACAATGTCAATCTCACCAAGTTATCTTGAGGAGGAGATGATTTATTGGATGTAAAGGGACGGCTCAGGATTCTGCTTCAGTCCTTTGCAGTTGAGGGTTTAAAAGGAAAAGGGGAGTCAGGGAGAATGGCTGGTTGATTTCTGGAACCATCTCCCCAGAGGGGAGGGCAGGTGGGAGCTGAACGTCTAATACTCTCTCCCAACAACCCCCTTCCCAGGGAGTGAGCTGGTACTACTGGAAGGGCTTCGATTTCTCAGTGCCCTTCACGGAAATGAAGCTGAGACCAAGAAGCTACCGGCCCCTGGGCAGGGGAGGCTGAGCCGCCGCTCACCCCTCCAGCGCCCCACCATGACTGCCGAGCACTGAGGGGTTGCGCCGAGAGAAGAGCCAGGGGCCACCTTGACCATCAAGCCACCAGCGGAAGCCTTCTCCACCCGCGATCTCACAGCACCATGTTTACAGGGGGGAGGGCAAGGGTTTGTACGGGAGCAATAAAAGGAGACACCGAGGCACGTGACTGGCCGAGTCCTCCCACCCACTCCTCCCCCATCACTGGGCACTGGCGCTCTCCCAGGCCCCGGCCTCCACCCCCCGGGGCTGCAGCCGCACCTGGAAAGGCTGGACCTTGAGGTTGACACCGCAGTAGGGATCCGGCTGCAGCGACGGCAGGGCGCCCACGGGCGGCGGCAGCAGCGTGAAGGCCTGCAGCAGTCGCAGGAGCACCACGAAGAGCTCCAGGCGCGCCAGCGACTCGCCCAGGCACACGCGAGCCCCGCAGCCAAATGCCAGCGCGCTGGGGTTCGCGCCCGGCTCCAGGAAGCGGTCTGCGGGCGGGCGGAAGGACCGATCCGGGTCTCAGGGGCTGCCGCCTCCGGCCCCCGCTGCGCCGCCACGCCCCCGCCCCCGCCCCCCCACGCCCGCCACCCGCCCCCCGACCCCCGCTCCGATCGCGGGCACCCGCCCCGCCACACACCCGGCCGGAACTCGTGCGGCTGCTCCCAGACGGTCTCGTCCAGGTGGGCACCTTGGAGGTTGGGGATAACGACCATGCCCTCAGGGATGTCGTAGCCGAAGATGCTGAGGGTTAGGGTTAAGTTAGAGGCCCGCCGAGGCCCCGCTGGGGCCTTGGCCGTTCATCCCTAGGCCTCCGAAGTCACCTGCTAGGCCGCGTGGTGCGGTGAGGCAAGGCCAGGGGCACGACCGGCCGCAGGCGCAGCACCTCCGCGATGGTGGCGTTGAGCAGAGGCAGCCGAGCGCGGTCCTTGTAAGTGACTCGGGAGCATGAGGCTCCGGGGCCCAGCTCGCGATCCAACTCCTCCTGAAGGCGGCGCTGAATCTGGGAAATGGAGCCCCAATCGTGTCACTGGCCAGCCCCCAGCTGCCAACCTCCACCATGTGTGTCTCTATGTATATGTGTGTGTGTGTGTGTGTGTGTGTGTGTGAGTCAGTCACTCAGTCATGTCCCACTCTTTGCAAACTCATGGACTGTAACCCTCCAGACTCCTCTGTCCATGGAATTCTCCAGGCAAGAGTACTAGAATGGGTTGCCATTCTCTTCTTCAGGGCATCTTTCCCAGCCAGGGGTCCAACCTAGGTCTCCTGCATTACAGGCAGATGCTTTACCATCTGAGCCACTAGGGAAGCCCAAACTTCCACCATTCCCTGGAGGAACTCACATGAAACTATGTGCCGAGTAGAAGAACCAAGGCAAACCCCACTGATCCACCCAGTCCTACACCCCACAACACAGCCTGCATCGCCACCAGTGAGCTAGGTTCCCGCCACCCTGGCCAGGCTGCCAGGAAGGATCCCTTTGCCTCCTCCAGGGCATACCTCGGGGTGGTGAAGTAGGAACGCCACAGCCCAGGAGAGGGTGCTCGCCGTGGTTTCAGTGCCCCCGATGAAAAGGTCCACCACAGACATGTGCACGTGTCCTTCCAGGAGCTGTCCCGGGCCCTCTTCTACTCTTTGCCTCCCTACCCCCTGGAGCATGTAGTCCGTCATATCCCTCCACTGGCCGGCCACCATGCTCTCCTGGGGAGGGGAGGACCAGCTGGCCTGAGTGCCTGGCTTGGGGAGAGTGTTTAGAGGGTGCCATGGGTCCAGGACCGCAGGGATGGCCCAGAAGCTGCCTGGCTCTGGCCAGTAGCGTCACCGCTGCCAACCGAGAGGTCCCCGTCCACGCACGATTCCCACCTTGTGGCGCGTCAGCTGCTTCTCCACCATGTGGTCCCTGTTCTCTATGGCCTGCTTCAGCCTCCAGAGCCCAGGGTTGGGGAAGAACTGGGGCAGAGAGTAAGAAGGTGTAGCTGCTGGCAAGGAAGCCTGTTCCCCATCCCCACCCTTTCTCCCAGGACCAGGCATGTCGGGGCTGCGCCTCCTCACCCTGAGAAAAGGAACCATGTCCAAAATCTGGATGGACCAGTGGTCCCAGGTCTTCATCAAGTCCTGAACACAGTCGTGAAAGGCATGTACTAAGGTGTCCTCCTGCCAGAAAAGAAGGACATCCTTTCAGTGCAGAACCAGGAGAGGATCAGGGAGGGGTTGCGGGGGGTGGGGGGAGGGGGGCAGGCATATGGGAGGGCAAGAGAGCCTTGACCTTGTTTCCAAAAGTGAGGTAACAGATGATGCTGCAGGTAAGCAGAGAGAATTCCTTCTGGATGGTCACGGGGGCACCGGCCTGGACTCTCATGCGCTGAAGAGAAAGAGCATGAACTAAATAGGGAGGGACCTGGTATGTCCCTGGTGGTCGAGAGGCTGAATTCTCTGCTCCTAATGCAGGGGGCCCAGGTTCGATCCTTGGTGAGGGAACTAGATGCCACATGCTTTGGGTAATATAAGTGAAAAAAAAATAGAGGGCCTTCCAGGAGGGTGAAGCTGACCTGGGCTAACTGTGGGAGTCCAGGCTCACCTCGCAGAACTCCTGGGTCAGCTGGTCCACCCAGGGCTCCATGGAGCTGCGGGTGCCCAGCAGCAAGGCTGAGCGGGTGAGTTTCTTGTGGGCCTTCCAGAGCAGAGAGTAGTCCCCCAGAGAGATGTCCTGGCAGCGCTGAGACACCAACTTGTCTGCGAGTAGGGGTTGGGGGTGGGAGGGTCGACTTGACCAAGGAAGCCACAGGCCTGAACCTCCCCTGCTTCCCAAAGCCCTGCTTCTCCCCTCAAGCAACCCCTTACAGGATGGTATCTGGGGTCTGCCGGCAAAGTCCACCCACTTCCTGATCATAGCCTCCTCAATGGTCCTCTTGGAGTTCAGCACCACCACCTCTGGCGGGGAGAGTGGTAGGAAAAGCAGGAAGTCAGCAGGAAAGCACACCCCCAACCCTCCTCACTGTTGTGGATCAGGAAGGAGGCAGACCCTCACCTTGCAGCCCAAGGCGAAGCCTGTAGACAGGCCCGAGTTTCTGAGTCAGGCTCAGCAGATGGATGGGGAGGTTGGGCTGCAGCAGGTGCAGGAAGCCGGGGACCAGAGGTGGGAGGTGGAGGTTTCTGAGCTTCCACCGGCCCCATAGCAGGTGAGCGCCAGCTAGCAGGGTGAGCAGCAGCAGCAGCCCTGCGAGGACCATGGCTGGAGACCCAGGCAGAGGCCCCGGCCCCGCCACTTATAGCTCTCCACACCTCCAGCCATCTGGCTACTTGAGCTGTTCTGAAGCCTCCCTCGACTCCTTCCCTCAGGTCCTTGCCCACTGTCCCGCCCACAAAACAGTACATTCCTGGAATGGCATCGAATCTCTTGGCCTTGGAAAATCCAATATCAAAGAGCAGGCCTTTTCCCATTCATCTATCAAGAAGAAAGGAAAGGAAACACAACCCTGACCTTCTTCAACAGCCAGAATCAGCTTTCTGTCAACCGTTCAGGAAAACGTGTCCATGAGCCCTCTCCCACCTCCACCCCATCCCACCCCCACCACCACCTTGGACCAGCTTCCTGCCATGGGTTTGTCTCAGAGAGAAGAATGACAACCCACGCCTAATATGCCCCCCCAGATGGCCTTTGAAGCACAAAATGAGATGAGAATGATCTGTGTGTTTTTCTTTTAACTTACAGACAGGGGAACCACATGTCCCGGTTTGCATGTGTTATCCCAGTTTATACCTATAGTCCAAGTGTCATCAGTAATATTGCCTCTTTTTATTCTCAAAACTTGAAGATGAAGAATTAAATGTTTCCCCAGTTTGGAGCTCTTACCCTCTACCTGACGATCTTTGGTTGCAAGGAAAAGAGACCCACTTGAGCTAGTTTGAGCCAAAAGTAAGAATTGTTCTACAAACAGAGGGATATCTCACAGAATCCAGAGCAGGCAAGTAGAAGGGACCTTCTTGGCCTTGGAAAGTCAGGGATTGTGAACTAAAGAGCCCTAGAGACATGGCTGCTTCCTCACTCTTCGTTCCTCCTCTTTCGTTTGTTTATTAATCTTGGCTGCACTGGGCCTGTATTGCCATGCCTGCGCTTTCTCTAATTGCGGCGAGCAGAGGGTACTCTCTAGTTGTGACACCCAGGCATGTGGGCTTCAGCAATTGAGGCTCATGGGCTCTAGAACTCGGGCTCAGTCGTGGGGGCCCACAGGCCTGGTTGCTTCACGGCATGTGATCTTCCCAGACCAGGGATCCAACCCGTTTTTTTCATTGGCAGGTGGATTCTTAACCACTGGACCACCAGGGAAGTCCCCTCCCTCCTCTCTGTCTGCAGTCAAGCTGCTTGTGCTCCCAGGTGCAGGCGGCACAGAACTGCTTTCAAGGTTAGACTCCACAGAATACGGGTCTAGCCCCAGGACAAAAAGGCTGTAATGGCGTGATCAAACATGCCCCCATGGATTCCAAAGTCCTCAGGAAGGAACTTGATAGCCACAGCTGGGATCAGGGGCCCAGCCCTCTTCAGGGAGCTGTTGCCATGAGGGGTGGGGTCCCAGTGGACTAAGTAGGGCTATCAGGGGCCACTGGTGCAGGTGAGGGGGCAGTTGAAGGACTTAAAGGAGAGGTCATGCTAAAGAGCGGAGAAGGCAATGGCACCCCACCCCAGTACTCTTGCCTGGAAAATCCCATGGACAGAGGAGCCTGGTAGGCTGCAGTCCATGGGGTCACTAAGAGTTGGACACAACTGACCGACTTCACTTTTGCTTTTCACTTTCCTGCATTGGAGAAGGAAATGGCAACCCACTCCAGTGTTCTTGCCTGGAGAATCCCAGGGATGGGGGATAGGCAGCCCACCGTCTATGGGGTCACACAGTGTCGGACCCGACTGAAGTGAGTTAGCAGCAGTAGCAGTAGCATGCTAAAGAGGGGTGGCAGGACTCGGTGGGAGGCTGGGGCACCGAGGAGGTGGGGTGAGGGCTTAGAGCTGACCTGAGCCCACACATCCCCCAATACCCCATCCTTTCTCTGCCAACTGACCTCAAAGCTTTAATCAGAGCAAGACTCTGCCACCAGAGAGCCTGGGTCAAGATCCCAGCTGTGGTGCCAACTAGCCTAAAGAGTTCACTGCTGGGTCCTGATGGGAGAGGTTCAGCTCAGCCTGGACCCAGGCCCAGGCCTGGAAGGGAGAAAACATTGGATTTCTGGGATTGGGCAGCTCCTTCCTCATAGTTGACCTCAGGCCCTAGATCTTGTCTTGCCACAACTATAGCTGAAAATTTGACTCTCATACGTGGCTTTATGCCACCACCATGCTGACCGGATTTCAGGAGACATCTGATGGGCAATGACCAGGCCATGTAGACAATAGCCCTAAGAAGCCTCTGAAACACTGAGGAAGGTCAGAACGCTTTTGTAAAAAAAATATTAACTTATTTGGTTACACATGATCTTAGTTGCAGAATTGGGAATCTTAGATCTGCAGGTGCAGCATGAGGGATTTTTTTTTTTTTTCAGCTGAGGCTCTTATTTGTGGCATGTAGGAATTAGATCAAACCTGGACCCCTTGCACTGGTAGCGCAAAGTCATAGTCACTGGGCCACCAGGGAATTCCCAGGTCAGAACTACTCAAAGTTTCATGGAATGGGAGGGGACTCTGTTCGAATGGAGAGTGACCTGGACTGCTGACCTGCTTGTGAACACCGCTTCATAACGGACACCGTGTACCTTGCCAACTCCGTCTCTTCCATACCACCTCCAAATCCTAATTCCAAACAAGATAAATGATATGCGATGCCCCCAAAAGTGCTGTCCTGCCTCCAGCCTTGGGGCCTTTTATGTTCTTTCTTCTGCCTCAAATACCCTCATCTACTCCTACTCCCTTTGCTTGACTTTTCAGCCTGCCGAGTCCAACTTACAGGTCATCTCCCCAGCCCACTTCTCACATGCACCCAGACTGGTCAGAGGCCCCACAGAACCATGCAGCTCCCTGATCTCACACCATTCACAGAAGATGGGGACCTGGAGCAGGGCATGGCCTGGAGTGAGAGCTCCACAATTCCTGTTGAATGACTGAATGGCAGGCTGCTGAGTTAGCTCAGTTTCCCTCAAAAATGACCTTGGCACATTCCTCTAGATGAATTTCTAGGTTAGCCCTGAAGACCCAAGAGGTGCTGCCATAATGGGGGAGAGCTAGGCAGGCATGTGGGGAGGGTTGACCCCGGAGAACAGCGGTTCCCTCAGAGTATTAAGAAACACCAAAGTCGGCCTTTTGGTCTGTTTGAAATCAGTATCTGGATGAAGACATCATCGGACCTGATGATTGCACATTTCTGGGAAAGTTACGTAATACTACTGATAAAGGGATCCAGTGTCAAATGGGCTTTCACAAGAGCAGGTCTCAGTTAGAAGCAAGATCCCAGAAGTGCCGCATGCATGACCACAGTGGGGGACACGTGGCTGGGGAGCTGCTCACGAAGCAGAAGGCTGAGGTGCCTGGTGTGCAGCCCCCAGCCTGAGGCCCCGGTGACAGGCTGCCAGGCACAGGAGTGCCCTGCGGGCAGAGTAAAAGGGAGGTTTTAGTGCGGACATGGGATCCTCAGAGCGCAGGGTCAGCTGCCCACCATGGTCACTATGTGGCACCAAGCTCCCAAGGGGTTGTCTTGGGGAGGAGGGGATTCAGGCAGAGCTGGACACTGCAAGGGTCACCCAGGCTCTGAGAGCCTTAGATGATGCCAACCCTGGCCTGGGCCCCTGAGAACCTGGAGCAGGTGGTAGGGACGTTGGTCTCAGTCCTGGAGATACACACAGACACTTTGCTGCCAAAGGCTTTTATTGAGTCCCTGGTTTTGCCTAGGGCTCTGTTCAGGGTACCCGGCACAGCAGGAGTCCAGGCACCATCTTTCGCAGCTCTGGCTCGTCCTGGGGAAGCTGGGAGAGCTCCCTCACACCTGGCAGCCCTGTGTGCCATACTCCTGGAGGAAGCTGTTGAGCTGGGCACAGGGTGTCCGATGGCGGGTGCTCTGGCACATGCGCTCAGAGGGCATCTCCTCAATCCAGCTGTTCGAGTCCAGCAAGTACTGGGGGCTGCAGGCAAAGGGGCAGTGAGCAGGGGTCAGTGGAGGGTCAGAGGCACACCCTGAGGCACCTGGCTTCTGAGGGCACAGGGGACCGTTTCCCTTGAGAGGCGTGGGCAGAGCAGAAGACTGAGGGGTCCCGAGAACTCACTCTCCCTTGAGGTCGTAAGTGGCCCCATCCAGACCCATGATCAGATATTCTTTCCCAGGTTCCAACTGAAGGCGGCAAGAGGCTCGGACCAGGAAGTTTCTGGTCTGATCAGCGGTGGCCCTGGCATCCTTGGCTGAGGGGTGAAGGTCCACAGAGTCATTCGAGGGGAAGAGGAGGGGTGGGACAGCAGGGGGCCGGGGGGCTTTGCGCCGAGCCTCCATTTGACCCTCACCACTCCCAGCGGGCAGGTGGGACTGCATTCCTGTCTGTGGACAAGCCCAGGGCTTCGAAGAGGCTGAGGGGCTTTGAGCTCGGACTGGCTGCAGTTTCACTCCTCCAGGCACCAAGGCCCCAAAGCCAGACCTCAGCTCCCCAGTATGCCCCCCGGCCCTGCCCACTTATCGTCCCCCTCTTACTGAAATGCAGGACTTGGGTGATACGGGTCTCAAAGAGGCGGAAAGCAGCCCTGCTGTCTTCTCGGAGAACCTTAACCTGGAAGCCTGTGGGGGGTTAGGAGAAGGGAGGGAAGGTTAGTTATCCCGAGGCTAAGAGGATGGGACGTCAGTGCAGAGTGACAAGGCTGCCCATGGGCCTGAGAGGAGCAGGCCAAATCTAAGAGACCTTGAGGGGGGGTCAGGGCCAGGGCCAGGGCCAGGGCCCGGGCGGGAAGACTGACCGTAGTCCACTCGGGGAGAGTAGCAGGCGAATTTCATCCGGTAACCCTCCACGTCCTGCTGCCCACGCTCCAGGGCCCGGCGCTGTCGAGGGCACTTCCCTGAAGTCAGGGGCCCAGGTGAGACCGTGTAGGCCCCAGCCACGCCGCCTTCCCACCCCTGATCCCCGGCCCAGTGTCTCACCCTCAGCACACTGGCAGACATCCGCAGAGCACAACGTGGACAAGAGTTTGCTCTTACGTGGTGCCCCATAAAACACAGAACACTTGTGCTCTAGAGAAAAGCAGAGAGGGACGTTCATTAGGGCACTCGCCTCTCCTTGCCTCCCCAGTCCCATGGACCCACAGGACTCCCTTACCACCCTCACTGCCACCTATCCCCACCCTCCCGAGAGTCCCCGACGTCTCACCAGGGTTGTAGTAGTCATACAGGATGGCACTGGCCGGCTGTACCAGCCCCACGGGCACCTCCTGCACAGCTCCAAAGCCCACACACTCCCGGGAGGTGGGGACCTGCCATGGGGGGCGATGGGTGGAGGGAAGTCAGGGACCCACCTCTGGGCCCTGCAGACCGCTATGATGGATTTGCTTGCCTGTTTGGTTCTGGTCGATCTTATCTTCCATGTCCTTCACCATTTATTACCTTCCAGCCTCGGGATTTCTAAAAACTGCTCCCCAAGGTCTCTGCTGACTTCACTGCCCACATGGTGACCTCACCCATCTCCGGGGCCCTGAGCGGCTTCACAGAGGCTCACTTCATGGACACATCTTCACAAACCTCTCCCTACCCTCAGGGCTAGCTTCCAGACCAGCCCTGATTCTGACCTGCTCATTTCTGACCTTCCTGCTGGTCCCTCACAGAGGCACAGGCCCCAGCGCAGGCCCTTCCCCTTCTCTGTGCTCTCCTGGGGCAGTCTCACCGCTCCCCAAACTGCAGGCGCGTGGCTCCTGAACCAAATGTTCAGCCTGATTCTTGTATTGGGATTTTTACAAGATGTATTAAACTCTCCCAATTCCCACTGCCTGCCCTCCAAACCCACTCACCCCCTCCATAGCTTCACTGATACACCTAAGGCCTCACTTGTCTCCTAGGTACCACCAAGTGCTAGCCCTCTGCCGTCCTCTCTGACCCGCCACTCGTGTAGGCCCTGATCCCTCTCCTCATGGCCACGCTGCTCCAGTCCAGCCTGGTATCGCACACGAGTTTCCTTCCTAAGCTGCACGGTGAGCTCCCTGACTTGACATCTTCCTCATTTTCTTCAACCAGACTCCTCTGCCTGGCTTCTCTAGCCAACAGGGTCCGTCCCCTCTGCACACAGTGGGCAGGGAGGGCCTCCCCGACCCACAGACACATGGCGAATGGTATCACAGTATTAACACGCCTTTTTCACATTTCTCTCCAAAGGTTACAATAAATATTCAAAAAAATTTTGGAGGGCCATCAGAGAGTTGATAACTGTGTGTTAGTCAAATTTGGCCATGGGAAAGAAAAACAACAACTCTTCTGGGTCCACCATCATTCTAAAAACAAAAACAAAACACACTTGAATATCAAAACGGGAAGTTCAACAACAAAAAAGCCGTCCCTCACGACGAATAAATTCAAATTTAAGAAAGGCGCTCTCTCAAGCCCTCCCCGGCTGACTGGCACTGGGCCCAAAGCCACCGAAGGGGCTCAGCCCCGCCTCCCTGCAGGCAGTGGGGAACCTCCCTGGCC